>NC_137428.1:23133811-23611311 GCF_964374335.1 Astatotilapia calliptera | reverse complement strand
ATTAAATGGCAACTGAGCGCTGTTCCCAGACCAGCACCTCTAAATGAAGACCTCCAATCTAGCAGGACTGAAGTCTGATCTGGGCGACTAACATATTGCAACCATGTGCTGTGCTGCCAATGTATTCAAACCCGGAGGTGGCTGGGAAATCAAAGACACAGTCAGGTGGTTTTCTTCATATACAGCCAGACGATGCATTCATGAGAATGGACTCAAGCACACACATACAATTTGTATAAAATCAGCCCGCCATCTGGTTAAATGGCCTAGTAGTAAGCAAAGGCAGTTAAGGCAGGTGTGGGTCTCTGGAGTGCTGCCAATCAAACAGCGGGAACTGACCAAGTGTGTGTTTATGTGTGTGGAGCTGTGGTTACCGTAGCAGGCTGATCAAGTGTCACACACAGACACAGCTTCCTCCCTGTCATTGTCTGGCAGAGAATAGATGCTTGTTCCCAGGGTTCACTGTGGTAAAACTGTTGGGCCACTCGCCAGCGAAGTGCATTTGAGCACAAACTCAGCCAAGCTTTTGGTCTCTCAAGAATAAAAGGTTGTTTTTAAAAAAAAAAAAAAAAAAAAAAGTATCATCAGTTGAAGCTGAGTAGCTGATCTTTTTTCTTTTTGTCCTTTTCATGCTCATTTCAGTGAAGTCAAAATTTGATGTTTTCTGCGGTCAGGCAAGTGGAACACATGCAGAGGTGGACAACTGAGCAGTTAGGAAAAAGGAGCATCAATATTGGCACACTTACTCTTTTTGACTACCGAGCTTTTACCTCCTCCTCTTTTCTCTCCAATCTAAAAAGAACAGGCAATATGAGACTGTAATTGCTTTATAATTGCCATAGTTCTGCTATGGGCATAAATTTCTAAAGGCTGGATGCAAGACATAGTTTAGAGTTTCATCCAGAGGTCTCAGAGGTATCCCAGCATGGCTTTCATTCAGGAAGACATTGTTCATGCAGCAGGAAGCAGTAAATAAACCTTGGCTCTGAAGCGTTAATGATTTTCATATCTGAAAAAAAAATGAGGGCCACAGCTTGTGAATTATTTCCACAACCAATTTCCAAAATAGCTGTTCTTAAATTTCAAACGTAATAAATATGTTGGGTTTTTTGTATTATCCATATCATGCATTCACTCAAATTTTGGCAATTTTGTAAATTTTGTATGTTGCATAACTAGTTTCTTTCATTTCTTCCTTCTCTGTAAGAAGTTTGCAACAAACACTATGACCCTAAACACATTCTTTCTGTTGTTTCACTCTAGTGTATTGTCCATATATGAACATTGCATAAGAATAAAAAGAGAGTAACATAAATTCATCAATTCACAGTTAGTTGCATAAATAACAAGTAGTGTGAGTAAATAAGAAAGAAAGTAACTATAGTAACTATTTATAGTGTGTTTTTCATAGGCAAAAAAAACCCTTAAATAAAACCCTTAATTTATTCTTACTTTAATAAGTGAAGGAGAGGAAGGAGTAATTATGTAAAGTTTAATTACAGAGTGCTTTTCACAGACATGTTACATTTACTGATCATGCATAGCCTTTGAATCTAAACATCAATCCTACTGAAACAAAATGTCTACATCTAAAAATACTTCTTCTGTGTAGTAATACTAACATCACATTACCACAGCAGTAATGGGATTGCATCTTATGATAAAAAAGAAAAGTGTAGTGAATGACTTCATTGCAATTTTCTCACCATGCAAAGCCATTGGGTTGAATATGGTCCCCCGGGGCTGCATGTTCGACACCCCGGTTGTGCAGTTTTAAAATCAGGGGCCAGAATTACTCACAGTGCAACTTAACCACCTACCAGATGGGTGCAAGTTTTTGTCTGTACGAAGCATATGGGGCTCATTATTTTTTAATTCTTTTAAACCTAAAGTCTGCACATCCAAACAATGCTGATTCATGTGCCTTCAGATGGAGGCACAAAAGAATTTACATAACTATTTTTTAACAAATATTCCATATATTAAATGACCTGTGAAAAATGTTGAGCTCACCTTTAAACAGCGTGTAGAAACATGCAGCTGCAAGTATGGGAACTAGTTTTCTAATCACAGATCTTATCTTAGCCTTTAAACCTTGAGCAGTTGTCCCAGGACTTAAACCTTCATATTAAATATTAATGATTAATGATTTACTTACTATGTAATATTATTATCTTTTTCCTGTATAAGCCAGTGTAGGTGTACTCAAACTATGTTTTTTAAGCATGTGTGTGTTGCTTATGGTTTGGGATGAGGTGTAGAGTTGCTGGAAAAAATTGCTCTTACTTTTTTGGTGTTCAACAATATGTCTGTTTGCAGTATTTGCAGTACTGGTTCACCTGTCATAACAGAAAGCATTGGTTTTATTTATTATGGCCATTATAAAGATGCTCAGTGCTTCTCACACAGTACTACTGAATAATGACACTTCTTTACACCTGCAACACACACATGCGACACAAACTGTAAGGTGTGTCTGCACCTGGGTGTGCTCAACAACTCAGTGAAAACAATATGCCATATATGCTTGGTGATTTTTTTCTGTACAGTAGTTTGACAGTTAAGTTTTCCTGCTTTGCAAACTATGTGCTTGAAGTTACTTTCATCCTAGAATCCCACAGAAATACTTCACTGCTAGTAAAATGTATATTTTCTACATTCTAACACTCATTTACATGATCACATAAGTTCATTTTAAAACGAAGGCTGTGCTAACTCTTTATTGCATTTCTTATTCTCCATAGGTGCTGCTGCTTGCTTTTTTTGCTGTTCTGTTGCAGTCTAAACAAAATTTGCTCACGCCACAGGTTTATCTCTCGTTTTAAAATTTAAAAACGAGAATTAAAAAATGTCTTCACAAAATCGAAGCTACTAAATCAAATCAGCATTTTCTCTATTTATGAAAAACAACGTAAAATCCAAAAACTCCTCAATTTATAAGTCGTGTTTATTTATCTGGAAATGTGTGATCAGAAATGATAGAAACTGAAGAAGCTATATATAAAGAATTTGCTAAGTCAATTCAACATTGATTGTTGACTAAAATAAATGAGATATAAAAAAAGTGCAACATAACAGTCAAATTATAGGAGATCCATCACAAAGACTAAACGAACCTAGTCAGAGACAAAAAGCTAAGTCAGTGCCACAAATGAATTAAAAAAAACATAAAACAGGAGCATAATGCTGACTGAAAGAGTATATGAGGACAAACAAAAGAAAATCTGTGGCAGGTAACACGGTGTCTTGAAAGAGAAGATTGACAGATGAATAGGATAAACAGACCAGCTTCTCCCACTAATAGGAGAAACACACTTTTTACCTCCTTGTTTTTACCTCTTTTCCATTTTACTTTGCAGCCCCCTCCTCCCGCCAAGAGCCACTTTGCTTTGATTCAGCTCTGTATCTGTATTTTAAATGACTCAATTACACGGGATCCCGCAGTGAAAATTACGGATGTTTCCACTATTTCTCTCCACTGGGACACCATGACCCCTCCTCAACTCCAATAACCCTCCCCCCCATCCTCACCCCTTCTCGTCTTTTCTCCATCCCTCTCTCCTGGCCTCTCTCTTCACCTGTCCTATTTTCCTCCTCTCCCACAGTCGCCCATTTTTCTTGATAAACATCCGTTTTGCTGTGTCTAACGGATACTGAGAGGAAATAATAGCTAAATGGTCTTGTTTGTGAGCTCTCTGCACACTGAGCTGACAAAGAGTGTTTTGCAGGTAATTCTTCTGCTGTCACCACAAAACAAGCCGGTGAAAAGAGTTTCATAAGGATGACACGAGGCGCCGTTCAAAGCCAAACACCAGGCATGACAGAAATAAAAGCATATCAGCAGGCAGAGCTGCAGAAATGGACTGAATGTTTTTTTTATTCACCCAAAGCAAAGCAGGGTTGCAATTCTTTTCGGCACTTTAAACCCACAGCTTATGGGGCCCCGAGGCATTTTAAAAGCGGAACCGACCGTTGATGTCCTCGGCTGGTGTTGAATCTACTTTCGAGATAAAACCCTCACCTACTGCTGTGTTGCTCATACTCACTGAGGTGCAAAGTATCACATAATGCTCAGCCAAGGCATACAGCTGGATCAGCTTTGAGGTGGCAGCACATCCCTGAATACTGCACAGCAAAACAAGTGTTCCTCATTTCATGCATACAAAGGCGCATAGATCTTCCAGGGCTGTCCAAAAAAGGAAAAAAACCCAACTTAGCATGCATAATTTATCACCATCTCACAACTTTTCAAACCTATTTTTCACAACTGGTTGCATGCCTTTCTTTATGGTTTGCAAAACACGTCACATGAGTCTTTTGTACAGCTTAGCAGCCCTGTTAGTCTCACACCAAAGCTAAAACACTATGTGTACACTTTGTGGCCACTTTATAAGGTATACCTGTTCAAAGTCTCATTAACGCATAGCATCCAATCAGCTGGTCACGTGGAGGCTCAATGCATTTAGCCATGTATACATGGTCAACACAGCCTGGTGAAGTTCAACCCGAGCATCAGAATCGAGGAGGAAGGTGAGAAAGGCTCCCTATTAAATTCAGATTAAATTCAAAATTCTTATCCTTACACACAAAATCTAGAATTATCAGGTCCCATCATATTTTAAAGACCTCATAGTACCATCTTATTCTACTAGAGCAATTCAGTCTCAGACCGCTGGCTTACTTGTGCTTCTCAGAGTTTTCAAAATGACCTTTAAGATTAGGCTCAAAATGGGTGTTTTTTGATAAAGTTTATACTTAGGGTACAAGACCTGTGTGATGAGTATTGCAAACCCACTTTCTACAGTTTTCTTCCTGTAGAAAGGGTGTTTTTTCCTTCCTACCGTCACCAGTTGCTTGTTCATAATGGGTTGTTTGGTTGTTGGGATATCTTTCTAATATTGTAGTATCTTTGCCTCACAGGCAGTCAGTTATGAAGAACAGGAAACTGTTTGCCTCAGTTTGGGCAATAGAATATTGCAAAAATGTTGCCAGAGTCTCAATTTCTGCTGCAACATTCGCACAGTAGGACCAGAATTTGGTGTAAACAACATGAAAGGATGGATCCATCCAGCAAAATTTGTTCATCATCAACCTAAACTTTGTTAGTGACCTGATAACTATCTTTACAAATCAACAATATTCTCTTTGAACTAGTTGTTTTTCCAATAGAAAATTGCACTCCTCCACTAAATCAGTCATACTGTACAAAATTTAATTTGCATAAATGAAATGCAATTTGTAACTGTGTTGTGTAATGTAGTGCATTATTTACATGTAGATCATAGGTGTCAAACTCTGGCCCGCGGGCCAGATTTGGCCCGCAGCCTAATTACATTTGGCCCGCGAAGCCATACCAAATTACTATCAGAGCTGGCCTACTGGTATTATACAGCTAATATATATATTGTTTAGTGTTAAGCTTTGCTTGTTCCATATTCAGTTTTTCAGCAAAACGTGTTTGAGTCCATAAGAAAAGATTCATTCTTATATCTGGATGAATAAATATATTTCAATAAATATTAACGTTAGCCCGCGACTTTGTTCCAGTTTTGAATTTTGGCCCACTGTGTATTTGAGTTTGACACCCCTGATGTAGATGATAGCTTCAGGATTTATGATCCATTTTCAAGATTTAGCACAATGTTGTAAAATTACAATAATTTTCTGTCAAATTAGGTTTCAAATGTAAATGTGTCAGCTTTAAAATCTACATGTAAACATGGAGAATACAAGGCACACAAAACGTTTAAGCTAGGTGAGTTGGAAGACATTTATATGGGATGAGAAAGATGTGGTCACTCAGTGCATTTAGTATCAAAGCAATAACAAGAAAGCTAGAGTGAAGTTACCATGTTTAGTAGTCAAGACGCTGTGCAAAAATGACTTAAAATGACTACTGAAGCAGAAAATACTGCAGCAGCTTGAACTATAATTTCAGAGCATATTTGCAAAGTTCAGTAATGAAAGCCAGTTAAACACCCAGCCCAAATAGCCTGCATACCCTGCGGTGTAATTCAGGCACCATCAGAAAACATTGCATTACCATCCATCATAACACACGCCATAACAACCGAATAACCAGCGCCATTAAACATTTACATCATCCAGGGGATTCACTGAGAATGAGGCTACCAGCATCCACCTTGAACCCCTCATCCAGTCACCTCCTCACAGAGTAACAGATCGAAGAACATAAAGAGCGTGTGCCAGCAAACAAACCTCGCCAGCAGACCCCCAGGGAGAGGAGGGGAAGGGAAGCAACACAGGGAGATAAATCTATTGATTTGAGATCAACATGCTGCATTGGCGCTTCCCAGAGGGACCTGCAAAATTGAGGGCATTGTAATGGTGTGTGTGTGTGCGCTTGTGTTTGTCATAACTTTGATAGGTTTGGATTCAGTGAAAGTACGGCAGAAGTTTCAAACCAGTTTCAAAGAATTATCCAAACACAGGAGTTTAAAGGTTTTAAATGAAGTCGGAAAAAACTCATTGTCAAAGCAAAGATGTTACTTTAAGCTATAATGTAGCCAATAAAAGTGTACTGAAGCTCCAAGTAAAGAGAATCACAGTCAGTACGCTCATCTCAGTATTGATCTGTGCGATTAGTGTGCTAAAAAGAAGCAATTTGTGCAAGTTTGCGGAAAAAATCCACAAATTAGTCAAATACTTAAGAAACCTGTAGGTAATATATGATGTGATGTATATTTCTACCCTTAATTACAGATTAAGAAGCATACGTTGACTTAAATTGACAGTGAATGATCAGTGTTTCTATCACTGTTATATTAAACATGACCCTACATGACTGGGAGTTAGTCCAGCTTATCATAAGAAGGGGAAGCAAGAGAGGTTGGCTCAGTTCAGCTGGAACAAAATCCACCACAAAAGGCAACAAACATGTTACAGTTTGTTTGCTTAATCTGTGCAAAGATAAAAGTGCAAAAACCTCAGGCTAGGGTGGATTTTGTTACGTCTGGACAGAGCCAGGCTTAGCTAACTGGCAGATGGTTGTGGCTTTATATTTACCAGACAGAAGTGAGTCTCACTCTCAGCAAGAAGGAAAATAGGCAAAAATCTTTTTAATGTCCTACTATTCTGATCTTTTCAAATACGGACAATATCCAAAGTTTGTAAAATGCAGGCCAGCGCACTCATCAGTCAGGATTCGGCTACTTGAGCAATTATACCCGGACTTAATCCGGTATTGAAAAAGGTTATCGATTCTTGTTAGGCCCACAGAGCCTGCAGACTCCGGTCAATGTTAGTGAGTAGTTGAGCTACATTTGGTTGTAAGAGGAGACAGGGAAGTCCTCACACTCATTAACCCTTTTAGATGAGCAACATTGAGCAGCGGGCAAAATATTTCTATTTTTCCATCAATATTTCATCACCGACTTAGGACAAACAAAGCCAGGGGCTTTGACCGTAATGGTCCCATCTGTCTATAGATCTTCAGGACATCATGTATGGGTGTCCTTTGACACCAGAAAATAGGCTTTGACATCAAGGTAAAAACACGCACGCACGCACGCACACACGCACACACGCACACACACACACACACACACACACACACAGGAACCATGGATGTTAGCTAGCCTGGAAGGTTTTATTTTGATGGTTCCTCACAGATGGTCGCCTTGATGTTGCAGCAGGAGATCAAGTTTCAGGAGTATGAATGAAGCGCACATCTGACCCATAAAGACACATCAGTGCTTTCAGACTAGCCTGCATAAGTGGCACTTATACCCAGTACGTGAACCACAGAATTAGATAATTTAGATAATTAATACAACAGGTGTCAGAAACTCAAAGTATTCAATTTAATGGCCCGTGGTTAAAACAGATACTTCACATCTGTATAGAAAACAATGAGGCGGTTATCCTCATATATGTGCTATTAATACTGTCCTGTTCAATTTGGATCTTCCAGTGAACACAGAAAATATTAATATAAATAATGTATTCATAGTAGCTCAGCAGAATGTTTACTGTGTGCTGCAAATCACTTATTGTTTCTTAGCTGGGAATGACCTCATCATCTTTGCCAAGCCCATAAGCTTTCTACACTAACCTCAGGGGACCAGTCCATTAACCCTTTACCTGCTAAGTAAAGCAGTATTAAGTGAAATGGTAGAGCACAAAAAGCAGCTGCCAGTTTATTCAGATACAAGCGGGTGTTTATTAATCCAGGTAGGTATAAAATATGACGTGATGGTGGTAAGAACAGTGCGTGTATGTGGTGCTCTGGAGGCAGGTGAAGGAACAGACACAGCGGGACAGCCGTCATGCGGCTTCCTGGGCTTGGGTTACACACAAACCATAGTGAACAAGAGCTTCTTTGGCCTGTAATTGGTGGTAATTAACGGTCTTTGGTCATTGTTCCTGTCTTACTGTGCTGAAGCGGACAGATCAGTGAAAAAAAGGATCGCTCTCTCTCCACACTGACAGGCAGATGAGGAACGCAGATTGAAGGGGGGGGGGGGGGGGGGACAGCAGACATTCTCGTGCGCTTTGTTCTGTTAATTCCTCAACAAATTAATATCACAATAGATGGGTAAAAACCTGACGATTAACTTAGCTTCCTGCAAATTCAAGAAGCAAACTGCAACATGACAACTTAGAGATAGCGATGGGGAAATATTAAGTCCTGAGAGCAGTTTGCTAAAGCAGTGGTTTGAAGCAGGTAACAAACATACATCCATCCATTCTTAACTGCACGTCCAATTCAGGCATGCAGAGGGGGCCTGGAGCCTATCCCAGCTGACATAGGGCGAGAGGTAGGGTACACTTTGGAGAGATCATGCATTAGCAACACCACCCATCCCTTCTCTTGCACTTAATCACTGTACATTTCAAACATTTGCAGCTGAATTAATACTAGATGGAAGTGAAGTTTGGACTTTCATCCAAAGAGATTTTAGTATTTTGCATAACTGGTCTATAAATTATTAGTAACTTAGAATCCATTTAAAAGTGCTGTCATCTTAGAAAGCTGTACCAAATGGTTAAATAAAGTTAAACTAAACCTTCTTATCATCACCACCTTTGAGTATTTCTTTTCCAGCTTTTGTTGCCGGCGGCCCTCTGCACTTCAGCTCAAGAGGTCGCGGACTGTGATCCGGGACAATAGCCTCCTTTGTACATGTGCTGCGGAAGAGTGACAGGGAGTGGAAGGCTAGTCAACCTGGCCTCCTGAGAAGACACAGTCGCACAGAAGTGTCCATTAGGAGTGTCCATCGGTCCTGTGCTACTGCTGACTTTCATGTCACTCTATTGTCACACAACTCTCCCCTGAGAGGAAGACATAGTGGGTAATGAGGGGTAATTGGTCCAGGGTCAAGGATGATTAATTCCCTTGGTCAGGTGTGGGACAGTTTTCATACCTGCTTGGCCGGACAGGCAGGTAGAAGGGAGGGGGTGGCGGATGGGATATGACATGTGATATGGTAAGTACACACACACACACACACACACACACACACACACACACACACACACACACACACACACACACACACACACACACACACACACACACACACACACACACGTGCAGAGTTGTTGATAGAGCAGTATTCACCTAAGTAAAACTTCAATACGCAACCTTGTAATTCTGAAAAGAAATGCATGCAAGCTATTATATCAGTAAAAAAATTCCACAGGATCATATCTTTCTAGAAACAAAACAGAAAGGTCACCACAATCCTCCCCCCTCTCCAACCACTGAAGCCAGATTGAGATTGATAGCTGTCCCCATCCCTCCTGCCACCCCTTCAGCTTGACTGACTAATCTGAATAACTCTCCTTCCATCCCTTCATTCTAACCGGGCAATTTTGGACACTGATTATCTTACAACCTGTGTGCGCACAACAGTAAATGCAGGGACTGGCTGGTAATTGACCAGGCAAAGACTGAGACGCCTGCCGTGTAATTGTGCAGTGGCTGAGTGGCTGCTGCAGGACTGAAAGGGTCCGAGAATTCCTCTTTGCCCATTAGACCTGGCGGGGGGTCTCCTGTGCCTGTGGACCCTAATATGAGGCCCACAGCGTACCCAGCACTTCGATACAGGACTGACATCTCTCAGTGGTGGGAACTAGGGAAGAAGAAGAGAAACAGCTACAGCATAGAATTATTTTTACATCTAACCATAAAAGGAAATTGCAAACACCTAAAACGTAGAAAGAGAAGCCTCTATTATGATGAGGGAGAGTGCTTTCCAATCACAGTGTGTCCACTGTATTTACTTTGAAGGCCTGGTGCTCTATGGAAGAAGAGACAACTCCCATCAGAATAGAAATGATTCTTCACAGGGCAGAGGTCATCGCTCAGTGTAGTAACATCTTCCTTTAAGGGTTTTCAAAGCCAATCCAGGGGGGCAAGCATATGCTTAAGGACTGCACATCAAAGACTTTTAAGCTGTTTTTTTTTTTTAACATGAATTTTGCAGTTTTGTTTTCCACAGCCGTTCCACATGTAGGAACCACAAATGGTCCATTTCAGATGTATTCACACATCAGTGCAATCCCACATGACATAGACTTTATAATGAGAAGCCGGTAGGCTGAAGACCAGCTAACATTTGCATTCTCACATGCACTTCTGCTGTGTGATTAATAGAAATGTTCAGGGCTGCAGTGCATCTCTTAAAACGGCTTAGACAGTGTTTGTTTTGCGCCTGTTTAGACCCCAGTGGTTTATACCAGTAATGGTGTTTGAACAGGCTGCAGTTATCCAGGTTAAAAAAGTGAACGAGAAAGTTTAAACTGAAGAGAAATGCTCTTCACTGCTTTGTCATGGTATAACATGAACCTTGGTTTAATGAAATGTAGTGTAGAGGACCTTTTCCTTCAGAGTATCCAGGCTGCGAGGGGGCAAAGGAATGAGGTCAACAAGTCAGTATTTCCTTTAATTTGTCGACCTCCAAAATGTTGTCACAATACAACATCGACATCTTAAGCACTTAGTATCTGCTGCCACATTTCAGTTGATTCAGAAAAGCCGCTGTAACAATAACCCGCCACATTAGCATACACATATTTTACTCGTGTTTTCAGCAGTACAGTTGTAGTTTTGTTCCCTAATGCCTTAATCTCCACATTAAAGCTAATTTTATAGATTTCCTTCCTAATCTTGTTAATTCCCGTTCAAGTCTTCCTGTTGAGCGACACTGCACCACGTTCACCTATTCACAGATCTTTAAATAGTCATCCAAAAGAGCGTACCCATTTTTCATCCATTTTCTCCTTTTTATCCAGTTGAAGGTTGCAGGGGAGCCTGTCCCAGCTATCACATGGCGAGAGGCAGGGTACACCCTGGACAGGTCGGCAATCTGTCGCAGGGATAACACACAGAGCCAGACAACCGTTTCCATTCACACCTACAGTCAATTTAGAATCACCAATTAACCTAACCACATGCATGTCTGTGTGGATTTCGGGAGGAAGCTGGTTTAGCTGCAGAGAACCCACACATGCACAAGGGGAACCTGCAAACTCCACGTAGTAAGGCCCCAGATTAGATTTGATCTCAGGAGCTTCTTTCTATTAGGCAACAGTGCTAACCAATGTACCACCTTCCAATTTAAAAAAAAGAAAAGAAAAAAAGCTGTAAGTGAACCTTACAATACCCCCTCCTGCCTCTGTCGTGTAAGCGTGGGGACGCCATGCTTGGCGAATATACATATGTATCGCGTCCAATTGGTTTTCCTTCCATCTGACTTGTGCCATTTGAGCTCAGAAATGACCTCATTGCTTCCACTTCAGTGTCTATCACTGAACCATTATGCTCACTTCTGCAGCGCTCCCCTTACATCTGCATATTGTAAAATATGACACGGCTTCCTCGGGGCACCGAGTGTGGCCCCAAGACTTAAACAGGCATGCATTAAAACTAAAAAACAAATACACAGTCTGCCAAAGACATAAATGACTTGTGCTTTTTATAATGAAACACCAAAAAGTGGAAGAGAAACAAAGAAAAAGGAAATTTCACCCCTTTTTATTGGAATACAAACAGTTCATGGTATTAAAATAATGATGCCAAGAATAGAAAATTCCAGGGAACCAAATACTAAGAAATACATATCAAGAGTTTATCCACAGTTCATATTTTGGAGTGAGCCAATCCTGCTGTTACGTGCTTTCAACTATGAAAATGATGTGCTTCCTATTGTGCTAATACAACCAACACTACATAATAAGGCATAAGGTAGATACTAGAGGCACAAAGACTAAAATTTGTTGGTTTGTAATATGTCATGGAGAGAGAAAACAAGAAAAGAAGGTGTTGTTCCACAACTGACACCAACTACTGCTTGGTGCTGGACAAACCCTGCAAGCGGTGGTGTTCCCTTAACCTGTGGCAGAAAAATATACAAAGAAGGATGAAGCATAGGTGTGAGCTGGCTTTAATAAACAGTCACTCTTTGGTTTTAAGGCGAACGCTAACCTGACGGCGTTAATCCTGATGAATCCAGAGGCATCACACGGGTCGTAGTCTCCCTGCACGTCCATGCTGAAACAAAAAGAAGTCAGAAAAGAAGCAGGTGAGCCAACAGGGAGCAATCTTCAAATCTGGGATCAGTTAAGGAGGGACCAAACACTGAAGGCAAACGTTAGAGGACAGTGGGGTAACAAACTGATTGAAGTGTTTGCCGTCACTGGCGTGAACATAAAGAGAGACAGAGCCTCATCAACCGCTGGGATAACTGGATCATTGATAATCTTTTGAAACAGTGTCCCAATTGATTTTCCTCTGAATGCTCTTCTTTAGTTGCTTGCGCATCAACACAGCAGAATGAAAACACGCTCACGCATACAAGAACACAAAAGACGCACATAACCCATTTACAAACAATCCCATCATATCAACTGTGAGCTAAGTGTTGAGATGATTTTGTAATCTGCTGTCTGTCTTCCAGTTTATCCACTTCTTGTGAAAAAGTAGTAAATCTATAACTTGCGGCGGTGCGTTGTCCCATGTTGTCGAGGCTGCTTGTTGTGTAGTCATCTCTTCTTACTGTGTCTCACAAAGAGTGCCCGTGTGCTGTGTAATTACAGCAGTTTCTACCTGCAGTGTTTAATACACTCCCTTACTGAGTCCTCTCCTTCTATAACACCCCCAACTCCCGGTGTACAGCTTGCACTCATTCTTCAAAAGCACTTAGCAAAAGAGGAAATTGCCAACAAATGATAGGATAAACACTATAAAAAGAAAGGCCGACAACTAAATCATCAACTCTCAATACAAGGCTCCCTGCCCAGCACCTGAACACCATTATGAGTGAGTGGCCACAAAGAATACAGCACTTTGTGCCTGTGTGTCTGCAAGCATGTGATTGTGTATTCCTTTAAGAAACCCTGCAGTCTAATTGAGAGCGGAGACTGCTGAGAGCGAGGAGGGTGACATTTCTGTCTCAGATGGGTGCGACGAAGGGCTGTATTACCACTGTGTTAATGACGCCGTTTACTGTTGCCTGTGGAGAGCCAACAGGATGTCAGCGGGGGTTTCATGCCTAATCTGGTCTCTATGTGTGTGTGTGTGTGTGTGTGTGTGTGTGTGTGTGATTTTGACAGGTTTTCATGTAGTGGCAAATAAGTGAGAGTGTGTGTGTATGAGATTGCTGCTTCCAGGTGTATCGCTGTCAGGTACGTCCATCTGTCAGTGGCAACGAAGAAGTAATTCACAATAAGCTTGTCATCTAATACATAAGTAAGTACTCGTTTGTATATCAATGACATATTACATCTATAAAAATGTGTTGTTAAGTAGTTTTACATGTTTTGTAGAAACTGGAAAACATTCCAACAAGTCTGGCATGGCCACTTTGTTAGGAACGCTCGGTTAATTGCTTTTAAAGCAAAATCTAATCAGCCAATATTATGACAGCAAGTCAACGCGATTAGGCATGTAGACATGGTCAAGGCATCAAAATTGGACAGGAGAAGACTGGAAAAACATTGCCTGATCTGACGAGTCTCGATTTGTGTTGTAGCATTCAGATGGCATGGTCTGAATTTCACGTAAATAACATGAAAGCATGGATCCATCCTGCCTTGTATCAATAGTTCAGCCTGTTGGTGTGTTTGATATTTTCTTAGCACACTTTGGGGCCTGCCTGAGTGTTGTTTCTGACCACGTCCATCCCTTTAGGACCACTGTGTGCCTGTCCTTTGATCGCTCCTTCCAGCAGGATGGTTTCTTGAACATGACAATGAGTTCACTGTACTCAAATGGTCTGCACAATCCAGTAGAGCACTTTTTGGATGTGCTGGAACAGGATATCATCTCATCATGGATGTAAAGCTGACAAATCTGCATCGACTGTGTGAAGCTGTCATGTCGATTCGGACCAAAACCTCTGAGGAGTATGTTTTCAGCACCTTGCTGAATCTGTGCCATAAAAGATTAAGGCAAAGGGGGTCCAACCCAGTGCTGCAATACTTACTAAAGTAGCCAATGAGTGTGTATTAACACTTATTTTTAGGGGATTTTATGCATTTTATTGTACAATAGAAAGCACTTAAGTTCTGGTTCACTGCATTTTCTCGAAATAGATCAAGTTTTCATTCAGTTTGTTTTATCCATTGTTCTCAATTAAAGAATAATCCAATAAAGTTTCTTCTAAAGTGCCAATAGACAACTTCCCCCCTGCACCCTAACCCGCTGCCTCCATTTTAAAGCCCCTTTTGTATTAGGCTGTTAGGCTTTGTTGCTAACTGATTTAGTAGATATAATTCCAGCTGAAACTTCTGAACCTTCCCAAGTCCTGGAGCTCTTTTCATTGAGCAAATCCCCTTCTAAGTTTCACTCTTGGTTTTAGCTTCTGTCACTATCCCTTTTTGCTCCTTTTCTTTTATTGGGTAGCTTTCACAGCTACTCTGGTTATACTGGTGTCCCACCATCTCAGCTACCTGGAGAAAGCTATCGATAACTACAGAAAAAATAAAAGCGTATTCCTGTTTCAGGTGTATCACTGAGTTTTTATTTTCTTACTTTGAGGCAAAATTACATACCGAAAGCAAAAGCTCACCAGGAGCACCTCTGAAATAAAATAGTGTCTTTATTCTATATATGCACATTCTGTATCTCAAACACAGATCTTATAAAATGCAGTGAGATCTATGATCTTTAAAAAACTGCAATGTATGACATGTTTTCCTCATTGTTGTTAAATGTTAATGCTAACACTAGTTTCAGAAACTGAGCACTGGTGCGGCACAAATAGAAGAGGCCAGAAGATGAACAAAATCAATTTTGTAACTATTACGACTATTTTCTTTATAACTTCATCATCTTACTTAAGACTTTAGTAAGAACCCAAACATTTGTTGGTTTCACGTTGCCACATATAAAGAATTTCATACTTTTCTTTGTTGTATACGATCAACAAAGAAAAGTATATATGAAACTGAATATCTTTTTGCTTTTAACTGCTGAAAGGCACCTGAGAGTCGGCTTGGTCTCGTAAATTCAAGCATTTATTCTCAGGTTTAGCATGTAGGGCGACAGGTCTGTAGTCACAGGCGTGTGTTTTCCTGAAAAGACAACACCTTATCAAGAAAAACCTGCTCTCCGTGGGTAAGAAATAAAGCCGTGTGTCAGTGTGAGTGACTAAATTTGAGACTAATGTGAGAGTTTTTTGGGGGGCTGATGTTTCTAAAGAGCCCCTTTATGTGGAACCACTGGCCCATCTGTCAGTGGCCCCGAGGACTTTGCGATGGTGCAACACAACACTGAGTCACACAGACGTATCATCCCTGCTGAGAAATGTGACTTTATAAAATGAAGCCTCGTATCAAAACACAAGCGTTCATCAACTAAAACCATACAGCAAATTGTCTGTTTAAAGGAATGAGGAGTTATAATTTATCTAAAACGAGTTGAAAGTTTAGCAAAAACTGAATATTAGTAAAAAAAAACTAAACTGAAACAAGCCAGTATGGGTTACTAAAGCTGGCTGCGTGCCTGGTCTGAGTACAGTATAATCTCTGTTTATCTCCCCCTCTCTCACAGGACAAAATGTACACTCACCGTATTGATTTTTTCTCCTTTTTTTTAAACTGGCTGTTTCGCTTGCCAAACCAGTCTAAGGAACTGAATGGCTGACTGTGTGAGGCATGTTTTTAGTGTCTCTCTTTCTGACCTGCTTAACTAGCATGACATGCTGGTGCTTTCCTCTTAAAAGCCGAGTGAAATCACCTCTCTCGTCTGGCTGAAAACACCATTAGCTCTCTGACTTTAGGGTACAACTGGTGTGTGTGTGACTGACGTGGAGATGGAGAGACATATGGAGGAGGTTTTCACTTTGGTCAGTGCTGAGCCTGCCCAGAGGGCATTAGGGGTCACCCTCCTGAACAAACCCACTGTTACCACAGCTAAGAGGCCGGGGCGGAGGGGGGGTGTTGAGGTCTGCCCTGCAGGAACTGAGTCTGACACTTCTCTGATGTCTTTGTGAGGCAGGGTCAGTTAAGTATGCTGATGTGGAGATCATCAGAGAGCTTTGTCAAAGTGACCTAATAACAGGCCGACTGGTGAACATGTGGATGCACCAGAGCAGCACCACACGCAGCTGTCACTTCTGTCTTACAACCACACACACATATGCACTTTTTTGTATTTCATCCTCTGCTTACCTGACTAGCTCCTCGTTGTACAGGGACTTGGGTGACTCTCGTCCCAGGATGTAGACCTGACCCTTCAAGACAGATAGCTGCACTTTGCCCTCCACGTTCTCCTGGGACTTGGCGATGCAGTGTCGCACAAAATCACACTCTGGACTGTACCAGAAACCTGTAATGCAAGGGTTGGTTTAGGAGTTGTTTTTATTATAGTCCAGGCAGATGGAGAGATAAGACAAAACCAGGGCTGAAAAACAAGAAACAAAAAAAAAAACCTGCAGTTCCTCGAATGACCACTTGAGGCATCCACACAAAAATGAGTCAATCCCCATAGAGTCCCCATCAAAGATCCCATATTTAGAGAATAATTAAACATGTGTACAGCCTATTTATAAGTAGTTCATAGATAATATTTTAATAACTTGCCAGTATTAATGGTAACAAGGCTTAAAATGATGCATTATAGATGCCCATCCACATATAAAGCAGTGATATATTGCTGTCACTTTACAGCTGCCAGCTGGTCATGATTGGTTATTCAAGGTCACCCTGTAGCTTAGTTAGCACGTCAGCAGTACGTTTCACTTCTATCAGTCATCACTTTAAACAGTCCCTTCAAAAATGGGAAAAGGTTTAATCAGGACCCGCCTGCTTCACATCACTAACGGTTCCCTCTCCTTCTAGTGTCTTTCTATGTGGATGCTTTGAATGACAGGTGGATGCAGACCATCTGCTAAGCTTCACCTCTGCTAACTGGAGTCAGTGGACCCTTAGATTATCTTTGAAGTGTTTTAATGGAAGGATTTTCAACTTTGTGAACTTTATTTGTAAGCTAATTGGAACCAACTACAAGATATCAGGGTTTATGTGAGGCACTCGCATAGTGAACGGATGCACCTTGCAAACTAAGCTTAGTTAGCGTTAGCTGGTTATTTAGCTTTTCATCCATAATAAATGAAGTTCAAGGCTTCATATTAGTTCCAAAATAACCACTGAATATCATCATGGTTGCCATGTCCACCTGTTTTGTGGACACTATAGAAAAAGAAACTATTGTACTCTTAAGATCTTACCTGTTGCTTACACGACTGTGGAAAAGTGCTTGTGTTGCTGACTTTTGTATTGCTCACACAGCCCAAGATCTACATAAGTGCTATAATAAAACCTGGAAGCTTTTGACTTTTTGTTTCTTATTTACTTTAATGCAGTGTTAAAAATCCATCTTCACAGTTCACCTGCAAATGGTTTTTCAAAGACACTTGGGAGGCACGTTGGTCTAAACAAGTTGTTTTTCTGGGGACTTTAGTCGTCACTGTTGCTTCTTTGTTTTCATGTAAAGCCAAACACCTGGAATCAGGACACCTTGTAATGGATACGTTTGGGCACATGAATAACAATTTAACATCTAAACTGCTTAAAATCTTTCCACTGTATTTTCCTTATTTATTGAATACAAGTACGGATGGCCACACAGATCTGACTGTTCGCTCTTTTATGAGATACAATTCTTTCTCTGCTCTGGTCTCGTTTCTGTCTCAGGTAAAGATCCTTTCCCCCTTTCTTTTCTCCAATTTTGATGAGCTGGATCATCAGTCACTAAGACAGATGGGCGAGGGACACGTCTATATATGTTCAGAGGTCAGTCACACCCCACTCAGCAGGGGTCCTTCTCTCACCAGAGGCTGACCTCCACCTCATCATCTGGCCATGTTCAAAGACAATCATTCCTTTCTTTTTTGATCTTCGTGTTAGCTGCTTCTAGATGCCAGCATGGCTCTGTTAAGTGGTTGTTTGAGAAGATTACACGAATTATTATTTTAAATCGTCAATCAAAGAAATCCGTCATTTTGGTCTTTTGCTTTCAAAAGTGATGTGAAAGTGATGCTTTAAGATTTGGGCTTTCTTTAAACCTCTGCAAGCGGATTTAGATTCATTTTAATCAACTAAGCATTTATTTGACCGCTAATCAGTCGTTTAGTGTCAAATGTGTCTTCTCCTATAAAACACTGTTTAGGTAAATATTGCAAAAAAACAGATGCTGAACAGGTGGATTGTTAACATAAGCCCCACTACCAGCCGTCTGCTATCTGCAGAGTTATTAATGATTTAAACCCACAATGGGTTTAATCTCTGCCCTCCTCCTCAAAGTATCACCTTTGTGTGTGTGTGTGTGTGTGTGTGTGTGTGTGTGTGTGTGTGTGTGTGTGTGTGTTTCCTGCCTCTGGAGGGTATAACTGAAGCAACCTAGTAGTCAGTCTGTAATGGCACTGATCCTATTATGTGGATGAAGGTGAAGAGTGAGCAGAAGGGAGGATTAGGACACCTGAGCCGAGAAAAGCTCGACACACACGTGTAAACACACTGAACACACAGCAGTGTACGGATGCACTGAGCGTGTTTGCTTCTTTCTTGCAGGAACTGCACAGGAGAAAAACAGAATAAGAGGAAACAACATAATTAAGATGAGATATTTTGGGCACTCACCATTGTACACAAGTTCAGAGAACTTGATACCAAGCCCCTGTTTGATCCTCCGCACCTCTTTGTCCATGGTAAAGGTCTCAATGTCTAAGTGGGCCTTCAACAGAACTGTACCTCCTGGGGTTTCATATATCCCTAAACAAACCAAAGCAAAAATCAACAAAACAAAGTCAAACTTGCACAAAAGACTTCAGCTGGGTTTTAGATGAGAGTGCTGGCACCTTTACAAGCCTGACTGCTCATGAATATCATATTTTTAGAGGCACTGGGATAGTGCACATAATTACTTCCAAGGCATAATCTTCACAGGCCATTCATAGCAACATAAACTACAAGGTCTGTTCATTTGAACTAACTGCAGCCAAACAACTACATCAGCCGTCTGACAGACAGGCCTTCACAGTGCTCACAAAACATGGATCAGCCTGTGACAGGTTAGGAGGCCCCTGTCAGCCCGGAGTCTGGACCACGGCTCTGACTACCCTGCAATTTACCCCCTCTGGACAGGGAGGGAGAAAAGATGAGGTAGATGACAGGAGAAATGAAGCTGTCACTTAAATGTCAGGTAAAATCCGAATCTGTACAAGCCTAAAGACCGCTGATCTGAGAAGCATTTATTTTGTGCTCGCAGGTAAAAAAACAAAGCATTAGTGACGCCGCTAATTGTCTAAAGCCTCAAAAAGGCTGCCGCAAGAGCGGCTTGTGGCTTTTTGGAGATCCTGGGCCACGGAGGGCACGTAAAGACATTTCCATTCTAGGCTCGATCAGATAAATGAGTTAAAACTGCCCCCGAACAAAACTCGGCTTAAGTGCTCCAAAAACAGAACTAGCTTCACGGAGAGTAGGAAACAATGAAACGCTATCTGGTTAAGCCCCAACAGTGGCAGTTTAGTTAGGCTTAAAGAAAGAAAATCCAGTGGCTTTGAGGTTTATACAGTCAGTGCAGGTATGCTAACCATGGCTGCAGGCCTGCAGGGGTTCAGGACAGGAATTTATTCTTTTTAAGCTGATCCTCTTTGACCCTTCAGGCAAACTGTTAGCTGAGCATAAACAGGTAGCGCAAGCAAGCGAATAAAGCTAAATATCTTCTAGATCAGGGGTGACCTCCTCAACATGTCCTGAAGTTCACCAGAGGCTTGGTAACAAACTAATCATTTGATTCAGGTGTGTTGACCCAGGGTGATATCTAAAACCTGCAGGACACCGGCCCTCGAGGCCTGGAGTTGTCCACCCCTGTTCTAGATCAAGATGAGCTGGTTAATTATTGGTGGGACTCTTTAGATGAAGACATTAAAAAAAAAAGACTTTTATAAGTATTTTTAGAGCCAGCATCTTGATGTCTGACAGCAGTTTTTGACGAGGCAGCCCGCTCATCAAAAGATGAGGCCATTTCCGACTGCTTTTTGCTGAGGCCATCATGGGTGCACTGGTCAGAGGTCTGACGGTGTTTTGACAGGAGGGAAATGTTAGTCTGGCACACAGGCTGCTGAATGCTTTGTAGCACAGTGACAAGATTCTTGACAAACCATTTCAATCCTTGCCGCCTCCCTGACCCCACACAAATAAATATGACCCAACACAAATGACATGTCCCCGTTCAATTCCTCCCATCTTCTATTGTGCTAACACGAGTGCCGTTTCCGAGGACAGCAACGTGAACACTTGATGGTAGTTATTCAACCACTCGGGCACCTCTTGCTCCACCTCTTCCTATTGCTTCAGTGTAGGAAACAGCTTTGATCTTTTGTTCAGTCGAGGGGAGAGAAAAGTGGGCTTCCCATTTTCCAATTTCTACCTGCCAAGTGGCGCCACAGCCACAGTTTGTTGGCCAGTCAATTTGCCAATCATAGCACATAGTGTCGGGGAGGAAGAGGACAGTTTGTGTAAGCGTGTCTCGCAAGGCCAGGGCTGCTCGCTGGCCCTGTATATTTGCTGTGGTAATACATGTAGAGACCTAACAAAGAAGCTTTTCAAGTTGCCTGCTGATGCCGAAGATAAAGAGACAAAAAAACCATCCTAGAGCGATGTGTGCGCAGATACGTGATCGACTGTGCATTTGTGTGTATCCACTGGAGCGTGTGCACCTTTCCTCTTCACGGTGTGTGTTTTCTGTATGTGTGCATGCATAAGTGAATGGAAGCAACTTTGGAGTCTATGATTCCAGGTGAACCACAGGAAAAACATTTCTCTTAAGAAGCGTGCTCGCCACCCGGCCCACTTTTATGGAAGTAGAACAGCAGAGGTGACACTTGAAGCATTCATGTAAACTAACTGCAAATTGGATGAAAGCTCTGGATGTTGAAAGGAAGGCTTTCAGTGCATGTAAAATTAAAATACTATGAGGCAGTTCAGAGTAAGTGCAAATATATGCACCTTACTGCATTTACAGTGGATATTATTGCTCAAGTAAGTCAGGAATGGTGAATCTGGCACAAAAAAAGAGACAAAGAAGAACAAAACATTTTTAAGTCTTACCTCGGGACTTCATGCCGATGAAACGGTTCTCAACAATGTCTATCCGGCCCACTCCGTGTTTTCCCCTAAGAGATAAAGACAAGACTGTTGGATAAACTCCTAAATTATTTAGATCATCAAAAAGGAAGAAGTGCTCCGCCAATTCCCTAATTTGTTGACCTTGAAATTCCCTTCTATTCAATCTGTGTGACATTTTGGGCCACACTGCAGAAAACAGGTGGAAATTGTTGATTGAAAATGTGTGTTACACTTTTTTGCCTATAAAAGTCCACGAATAACACGCTCAGCCAGCTGCTATGCATTCCTTAACAATGGCCACGGGCGGCCAGCATGTTTCTCCAGCTCAAATATATTTGTGCAAACTATATATTTTAACATGTTTGAATAATATCAACACTTAGCAATAAATCAGAAATAAAAATATTTTGAAATATTTTGAAATATTTTACATTTTTACCTGCCCGAGTCACCTCATACATTTTAGCTGGAGTTCATCTGTAGTGAATACAGCCTGTCGTTTGTTCACCTCAGCTTGTATTGTACCAGGTGTCCACGCCTGTTTACTCTGAATGAGGCTGTAAAACAGTGAATCCCACTTCTCTCTGATGACAGCAATGCTGAGGTGAGTTTTTGAAGTTATGCTGAACTTTTCTATCAGTGAGCGCTGCCATTAGCTGCTGTTAGAGAAACTTTCTTTGAAGTGGCTCACACACTTAGTGAACAAACTCTGATATGATGTGAGAATGCAACCAAGCTATTTGTCAGAAGGAAAGGGCGATTTTTAAAATACTCGAGCCTAACATTACCTGGAAGTCTCCAGTCCGAGGGTTGCATGTCGGATCTGCAAAAACTAACTATGGCGGTACCAGTAATAAATAAGCAGGTTTACCCACATTTTCTGTTGTTAGACCCCTGACTTGAGTTCAGGAGTCTTGGCTGAGGCTGAAGGTGATGAGAAAGAGAATGAGGGAGGAGAGAGAGCAATGATGACTGAGGCAGATGAAAGAGAGGAGGCGGAGAAAGAGATAATAAGAAACAGATAATGAAATGTAGAAATATTAAATGGTCATACATAGTTTAAAAGACCTACTCATGATCTTTAAATTAACACTTGACACTTAGGTGTTTTTAATTGTTATCAGACATTCCAGTGGAATCCTATTAGAGGACAGAGGGCTAATAGAGCTCCAGAAACCAGGGTTGTGTCTGGCACAATGTCCGCCTGCTGTGACTTTATCAGAATTATACTACAAATGTGGAGGCATAAAACATTTAAATAACACATAAATGTTTATTTTACCTGAAGTTAAACTCTTTTATTTAGAGATCGATAAATTACTACAAGTGATTCTTGAAGACCCTTTGGCTCGCAGCTACTTAATACTGAATGAACAGCTTCTACAGCAACTACAGGAAAATGACACCTGAATGTGGCCCATACAGCTATTGTTTTGGGGTGCTTGTGTCAAAGAGCAGTAAGAATTCAAATAAACCCAAAATATCTTGGGTAGATACACACCAATCATGCAATCATAGGAATGCATCATCAACATCATTGCACAAGTTTAATAAAAGCACACACCTGTAGCATCTGGCTACAGATTAGGGGCACTGTTCGCACAAGGATGCATTTGCTTGGTAGAGCATGTCCTCCACTGATCAGAGACGTGGTTTGCTGAACCCCAGAGTTGCCCCTGATGTATTAATCAGTGTGTGTGTGTGTGTGTGTGTGTGTGTGTGTGTGTGTGTGTGTGTGTCATCTTAAAAATCTTTTGTAATAAGAAAACAATCTGAGTGCTTAAACTCAATAGAAATGTGCTGCATTAGTCTGAAGGTCTGAAGTTAAGAATTAAAGAAAAAAAGTGTGTGTAAAATAAAAATCACAGGAAACACCTTGAAACCCAAAAGCAGCAGAGGAAAACAGTTTGTTCTGTGGTGTCGCCTGGTTCACCTTCAGTATTTCTCATTTACGCTGACAGTTGGAAAGCAGAGAGAGGAAACAAGGCTGGAAGAGAAACGCAGGAGGGAAAACTGGTGGAAGTTGATCCCAGGGCCAGCAGCGACAGACATCATTCTAGAGGTGGTAAACTTAACCACTGCTCCACCTCTGGGGACACGATCCTGATAGAGAGGCTTACTTACAGGCGTACACAGAAGGTGCGTGTTGTTTTGAAGCCACAGAAAAATGCTTACCCGATCTCATTGAGGTAAGAGAAGACATCCAGTGCTGTGTTTTTGGAAATACCATCGTTCATATTGGTCACCTTGACAGGAACACCTGCAGGAATAAAATACTGATTTAGAAAAAAAGATTTTTTTTAACACCAACATAGAAACAGAATCATAAATAGTAACTAAAATAGCTTTGATGCAGGCCGTTATCCATCCTCTACATCATGCTTTCTTACATCTGAGATTCAAACAGAACAAAATTGTATCTATAGGCTGATATCCAAGTTCTCTGTTTTTCTGATACAACAAAGAACAACTACAGCAAAGCAGGCAGCTGATAAATTAATGTAACGCTCAAAAACACAAGAAACACATCAAAGAATCAAAGAGTTATAAAGTTTACTTTCACAGTCTAGTTTAAAAAAAATGTTTTGGACAAATGGCTTAAAAAACAAATTATTAATTTTCACTGAACAGATATAAAAACAAAAAAAACAAAGGAGAGTTTATCAAATCTGCTGACAAGCGCTTATTATCTCAGCCAGTCAAATAAATAGTCTCCAGCTAAAAGTGAAAGCCATTACAAAAGGAGATGGAGAGAAGGGCTAATAAATTCAAAGGCCCTTCTCATATGAAAGCTGTGAAATTGTGGGCTGGCTTTACCTAATTCAATTACACACACAGCTTTGTTACCCATACTCTCTTCAGCTCAGAGGTTTTTTTCCTTCTCACTTCTTGTGTGTGTTTTGCGCATGTGCTGGAAGCTAAAGCACCTGCACTCATCTTCCTATTGCTCTTTAGACGCCCACGATCTCTCCGCACACTTAACCCAAGTGCGCATCAATCACTGTCATAGACCTGCTTATTCGTGGCCTTTGATAAAGCAACGCAGGCCAAAGGTGGAGGTGGAAGGAGGGGGGGTATATATCCTTTTTAAGACTACGCAAGGAGGAAGCAGGACGAAATCCGCTGCGCTGTCCATCCCGTGGCCTACACACACTTGAGCGTGCTTGCAGTTGTCAGTCAAACAGCTTTGAAGAGAAGAGCAGCACTTCTCTGCTTTTCAGCTAGCGTTTGCTAAGCTCTAATGGGACTGACATGTGAGGGACTTGGCTAATTTTTTTAGACAAGGGCTTTGTTGACAGCCCATTCTCATATCGCGGGAATCATGGTGGCTCCCATGGAAGACGAAGAAGAAGAAGAAGAAGAAGAAGAAGAAGGGGAAGAAGAAAAAAAGAGTGAAAGCAGGAGAGGGCAGTGTGTTTTTTAAAAACCTCTCCTAGATATTTAATAATTAGATTAAAAGTTTAAATAAATTAGCTGAGCGTCTGAACGTGGGAGTGCAGGGGTCGGCTCTTTTCGTCCTTGCGCTGTTCTGGGTTCTATCATTTACCGAGGGGGTATTTTTCCACTCATGATCCCCTTTCTTCAGTTTCTTTTCTTTTTTTGTGGCCTAACAGTGCAGACAATGGGAGCGCAGACACAGTTGTAGGAAAAATTACTGCTTTACATTTTTCCTCTGTGTCTCTTTTTCCTCCTTACCTCTTTGGCAAGAAAGGAGGGAGGGATGATTTTTTTTTTCACTTAAAAAAAGGGGAGAGGATTGGGGGAACGGAGCGTTTGACGGGGGTAGAAAGGTTCCTGTCGTTAAATATTCTTTTTTAATCAGTGAGAAAACGTTGGTGAGAAAGGCAGGGATGAAAAGGTGGGAGGGGGAATGAAATGAAACATTCTTGTGCTGATCTTGTGCTCAGAGGGAGGAGTAGGCTTGGGCCTTTGTGTGGACAACTAAAACAGCTTTTGTCATAGAGCGCTCAATAAAAGGCACAGAGAATATGTGTGAAAATGGAGCACAGGCATGCAAAGGGCCCGCGAAACCAGACCGGGCTTTTACTAGAGCATCGCTGTTTTACAAAAGCATCTCCAGATAACCGACGCCGAGCAACTTGTTTCGGAGTTAAACATTTCTTTGGGGGAAACTGGTAAAGAGAGATCGGGGTATCCATTTTCGTTGCGGATCCACTGAAAGGCATTTTCATTTGCTCTTTAAAATTTCCTGCTAAACTTTTGAACTTCCCTTAAATTACCCTTATAGCTTATAGCTCGTAAAGCTGCCCACTAAGTCTGTTCAATCAGAGGCGCTAGTGTCTCCTCAGCCTATTGATGTTGCCGTAGTTCAACCTCCACCGAGGAACCACGATGAAGGGACATCTGTGCCATTTGCCCCAGGCTTGGATGCGTCTTGCAGTTTTCTTTTTGCACAAACATGTGACACTTTCTACTACTCACCCTGAGCCTCGTAGCAATATATCTAATGAGCGTTCCCCTGGCCCCTCAGGGCTCAATGTATTAGCTGGAGTTAATGCTTCCGGCCTGTGTGTGTGCCCCCGGGTCAAACATGGCAGATTGGGACCAAGTAATGCTGTGAGGGGTTAGGGATAAGACTGGGTGGTCAGAAATGGTGATAAAGTGCAGCTGAGTCAGCCTCAGATCTGTAGCCCTACAGCTGTAACCATCAGTGTTAAGTAACAAGATGAGGTACGGCCTGCAGTGGACAGTGAGCGATAGTGGACGCGACCTCTTAACGATGATTAACAGAAGCTCCGAAATGTTTACATTTAACACATTTTTTGAATGTTTATGCATGACGTGCAACAGAATGTCTCCAGGTTTGATGGAGCAACACAAAGTAAGGCAGAGGCCAAAGAAATGACACTAAAAACACTGCGTGATTATCCTCCATATAATTCACCTCCTTCTTAGAGGTCACCACAGTGGCTCATCCGTCACACCAACCCTGTGCAGGTCCTCCATCACCACATCCATTCTTCAATTATTCATCAAATACATGGCAACAGGTCAATTGAATTGTCTGTTTTCAATTCGCATGATAAAGGTTTCACCTCCGAAGTATCACAAAAATCGAGCCTTCACTGTCCTTCAGTCATCTTGAACTTTTAGTTCACTCTTTAATCTTCTCCTCCCTCGATTACTCTTACTCGCTCTTGATGTGCATCTCTCAGTCCTCCTTAGCCAGTCTCCGTTTAGTGCTGAACGCATATTCTCACACATTACAGACCTTCTTTCTTCCCTTCACTGGTTCCCAGTGAAATTTATTAACATATGAAGCTCTACATGGACAGGCCCCTGTTTCTTTTATTAGAGCTACTGAGACATCATCGCTTCAGCAGACTTCTCAAATGGCTGAATCAAGGTCTCCTAACTGTTCCACCCTCTTACTTTAGAGTCAGAGGCGAGACTGCTTTTGAGACTGCGGTGCTCAAACTTTGGAAAAGCCTCCTTCAGCCTGTCAGGCCGGCCAAATCTGTGATTTGCTTTAAACGGCTGCTGAAAACTAATTTTTACAGGTTATCTTTCCCTTAATCTTTTTCTCTTTACTCTGGACCATCGTTTACATCTGTTTGTGTGTATGTTGGAATGAATATGTGACTCCATGTTTAATTATTTGTCTGTATCTTGGAACATGTATACGTATCTTTAATGTGTAGCTTTCATTCAAACTGTGAAAGACTTTTTACTCTGTGTTTTGGAAAGTTCTATACAAACTCCTCCATCATATACATGAACAGTACTGTGTAAAGGGCTTGCACCTTCCCTGATTTCTTTATATTTTGCAACAAAACTGTGGGAAAAGGTGCAGCAATTTATTAAAAGATGTGCAAACAGAAACAGTATAAAAAGTACATGCTTCTTCTTCTTCTACACTTCTTATTAGGCAAGCTTTCTTGTAATGTATTCAAATAGTCTTCAGGAATAGTTCTCTGGGCTTCTTTAAGGACATTTAAAGCTCTTCTGTGTGTTGATCCTACGCCATCTCTGTCAAACTGTTATTTTGGGCATTTTTCAAAGATTCAGCAAAAGAAATTACAGCAAATTATGTGTTTTGCCACCGCGTGGTAGTAACAAAGCACCCAAATATACCATTTAAAACAGTTTCTTTGCTAAGCTGTCTGTTATTGTAGACAATACAGGTGTCTTTTTTAAGCTTGAATGACTCACTGATCATTGGCTTAACAAAAAGCGGTGTTCTGAAAATGGGCAGATACAAGGGCGGAGCTGAAAATGAGTGAAAAAGCAGTCAAAGAAAAACTTTGAAAGAGCTTTAAAAAAAAACAAAAACCTGGAGACCTATTACTGAAAACTTTCAAAAATGAAACAGAATAAAAGCAAAAAGAAACGATGGGTGGCTTAAAACTTTTGCACAGTACTGCAAAAACAGGTAAAAGACAGATGCAGACTGATGGAGGGATCAACAGGTGACACATGTGGCGAGCCCACAAACCTTTTTTGAACTCTATCTCCAGCACATCTTGGACATTTGGAGAGTCTTCTGGGTTCTTGGTCATCAGGTACAGGTCAGCCGGTGCACGACTCTGAAAAACACACAAAGGCACACACTCACTCTCTCCATTTCACACACTTCACTCCCTGAGAGGAATAACTCAGACCTCTTGAGACCTCATCAAAAAGAAAAAAGAAGAAAAAAACAGTATTAAGAGACTGTTGTGTGAGGACACGGCGGGCAGAAGAACAGAGGGAATGATGCGTGAAAAAGAAGAGACCTGAAAACGACATCAGGACTTTAGTGAAGACAAAAAAAAGGGGGAAAAAATCAATGTTCCATTTTTCTCCTCTATTTGGTTTCATTTTCCCCATGTGGCCCTGCACCACAGGGGAAGGCGAGGAAAAGCAGAACACAGCGAGAAAGAGTGGGAAAGGGCACGAGAATGAAATTACTCACATCCTAAAGAACAGTGTATACCTGACAAGTGAAAAAACAATAAAACCCCACTGATGCTACGACAGCACCGATCTGAGCAGCAGCTCTGCCCGTCTGAGAGAATCTGCCGACTCTATCGTGTTTCTGCCATTCTCTCACTCTTCTCTAATCTTCCAGTTTTCCACTTGTGATTTTCTGAGTGACGTTTCCCCTTCTGCTTTATTTTCAAATGAAGAATCTTCCCCTAAATGGGCATCGCACAATAAGACCTTCAAGTCTACACCCTAAAATCCACTAAAGTTGTCCTCGTTGACAGACATTTGTCGTTTTTCTTTTTTCCAGCTGGCGGGAGCCGGGAGCGATTTCAGTAAAGTCACGGCTGGGAACTAAAAGAGCGTGGTGGTCTGACGTGCCTGCCCAGCGATGCACCCCTCCAACAATTACACGGCATTAGGACAAGATGATGGCCAATGTCTCCTGAGCTGAGGCAAATTGCAGGGGGACTATGCAAAATAACCACTGGGTGCATTTAAATGGAAAGCTTTACCAGACTCTAAATCATCATTCAATAACTAATCGGCATCCGCTCGCCGCCTGTCAGTGAGGAGAAAACGAGCAGCGCAATCACTTTCCTTCCTTTTAACTAAACACCGAAATTGACTGGGAAGGCGGCTGTCTCCCTCTCCTTCATTTTCTGCCTCAGTGCCCTGAAAGATGCCAAATGAGAGCGAATGGGAGAGGGACAAAATGACTGCCCTAAAAAGCCTTTTGATGCTTACTCTTGGAGAGGGAAGAGGGAAAGAGGGAATTAATCTTTTTCTAACCTGCAAATGCAACACAGCACATGAGAGGCACCAGCTGGAAGAATACTTGCAGGTGGCGGGATGCTACACTACAGGAAACCTGTTGTTTATAGTTTTTTCCATTTATGGTCTTTTAATTATCATTTAATTAACAAGAAGTTGTTCATTTAGGCTCCCTGCTTTTGTTGTTGAAGAACGTCCGAGTTTAAAATAACCACTAAAGTATTTTCACACGATCAGCTAAAAAAAAAAATCATTAATTTAAAAAGTATAGTAGCAGTAATGTGATGCCAAAGCTGAGAGCTTGAACTTACATACTACTGAATACAAAAAAGAAGGGGGGAAAAAAGGAAATGTAAAGGGACAGGGTTGTTTCCAGTGAGCGAGAGATCAATGCATTTCAATTCAAACCCCCTGCAGGTGGACCTGTCCCAAAGCCGTGGCCCTGAAAGAGAGGAAAAGGTAGAGATGGCGAAGGCGGGGGGGCGACGGGGTATTGGTGGGAAATGGGGCGTGAAGCGCACCATCATGTAGCACAGAGCAGCTCCTTTGGCAGTCTTTGCTTCTGCGATATTGTTGTGCTAAACGTGGCCCGGGCAGCAAAAGGAGAAGGCTGACGCATGAACTTAAAGCAAGTAAATTTCTATCTTTCCACTTATTAGTCGCCTCATTGGTTTTCAATCAAAGCCAAAAAGGGGCCAAAAGAAGCAGAAATGGCAGGAGGAGAAAGCAGGATTTGGGAAGAGAGCGGGAGAGGATGGTTTAAAAAAAAAAAAAAAAAAAAAGAGGGAAAAAAGAAGGAAAACATGTTTGGCGCAACAGATTGGAAATGATCCTAAAATCACCACGTTTCAAGTCTGTCCTTCTCCTTAAAATGCAAACATGGCAAATTGAGACAAGAATAAAACAATATGCTCGTGTTGTGCTGTAGAGATATTTATATTCATAGCGCCCTTGGATAGTGTCACATCCTGGGCTGAATTTAATGAGGACAGCAGGCGCTTGTCTATGAAGGCAAAGCTGCGATGATGACGATGCTTAGATGGGCGCAGAGAGCACTCGCCGAGTAGCACAGGTCAGGCTAATGAGACCTGAGAGCAGCGAAGGCGCATGACAAATACTGACCTCTTTGCTTCAGAGCGCACACTGACATGTATACATACACCTACGAGCCCACTTCCTACCCCTACAGGCAGTCCTCCGACCATCCATCTTTCCAGCGATCAAATGTGAACGGCAGCAAACAAGTTTTCATTTCCTCTAGGTGGGCAGGGGCACGGCGTTTCGCTCCTTTACTCCTGGTCAACGGGAGCAGTGGGCCATCAGCTCCCGGATCAAAGAAAAAAGGAAAAAAGAAGCAGGCCCGGGGAAACTCGCTGACAGAGGCTATAATTAAGACCGAGGTGATGTTTTAATGACTCAGGACGAGTGTCAAGCTGCCTCAGGGCAGACTCTGACTGCTCATGTGCGGAGGAACGAAGAGAGCGGGGACAGTGAGGAAGCTTGAGGATGTGGAGACATCCAAACACAAGTGCCGGATTGTTTACCACACATGATGGATGACAGAACATAAGAGGTGCTAAGCAACAATTAAAACCTCAGCTGTTTTGCCAACAGGTGGTGGTCTATGAAGTCAAAAAAAACATATAACAGCACATAATATTTGTTTATCGCCTTCCTAGTTAGCATTTTGTTTCCAGAAATGTAATTAGGCAAATCCTAGGCATTAAAACCCTGCACATTCATATTCATTACAGTCTCTAATATCTCTTCTTAATTAGTAAAGAATAAGCAGGAGACAAAACAGACTACACCTTCATGTTCCCAGCAACACCAGAATCTAATAACTTTATAACAACCACTACATCAGTGCACTTATCAGATGCATGCCAACAGTCTGCAACAGCTAGCTAAAGCTGGCATGAATGCATGTCTTCACATAGGTTAACGTTGCCATATGGAGATGAGTAAACAAAAGCCTGCAGCCTATTGTGGTGTAGGTGACCTGGTTTGAGGTTATCAGGAAGGATACAGTGTTAATCACAGAGTAACCTGAACTGCTGACGCTTATCTACAGACGAACATATGAGCGACCATTTGGATATTTTCTAATCTGACGGTGTTCAGCAGAGAGGGACCATTGTATCACAGATACAGAGGGGGGGACTATTGTATCGTCTGAATAGTCGCGGCCCGACCTCAGCCTTCAGGGCTGTAACTGGAGCAGAGAGACAGGCTGGTACAGAGAGCAAGGTGACCTCTATCAGATGACCTTCAGGTAGATCAGAATGTGACCTGCTGGTTTAAGAATTTGGAGGGGGAAGTGGCTTTTTTGTTTTTACCCCCCAAATTTAAATTGCACTGGTGTTTTTTTTTTTTTTTAAATTAAAATGTTAACAAAAAGACTTGAAAACTTTTTGCTTTTTTGTAAAGAAATTTCTACCTAGTCCCACATTTCAGGCTCTGGGGTAATATATTCAAATCCTTTTACCACTTCAGACCTCGGTGCCATAAATATTTCATTGTATTTAAGGCCATGAATCGATTCAATATCAGAGAAAAGGTTCAGCACAAACCCCTCCCGAATGAACATGAACACACACACACACACACACACACACACACACACACACACACACACAATACCATCATCATACATCGCTATGCTATTGAGCTAGTTCGTCTCATTCTTTTCAAAACATTTCTCCACAGGACGGCCACTAAAGAGGCAGCGGAGGGGTGGGAAAGGGACAGAGAAAGACAGCAAGAGATGGAGGTCTGTGAGTTACAGTGGCCCTGCCCCTGCATCTCCGCTCCAGCAGCGCAGGACCCCTCGCCTCCCTGTGACACCCCGTCCATTGGGGACTCATCTGTCTGGCGCACTGTCTTTGTACTTTACTGTTACTGGTGACATTTTGGTGTCACGGTGTCATGATGAAATGGCTCCCCTCCCACGTCGCAGCCTGCGGCGGCGCAACTAGTGGAACAATGAGGTCCCGAGGAGTTGGGGTTGGAACTCAGGAGGCCCCAGCTGGGCGCAACGCCCTAACCCTTCCCCCTCCCAGGCTCCCATGAAATCGGGAATTAGTAGAAGCGTTGCTGACGACAAGTCAGTGTCTGTGTGTCCCAGGCTCTTCCCAGGGCCTGGTGAGGACCCGGGGTGAGGAGAGACAGAGGCACAGACACAACGACCGAGGGATGGGAGCTCTGGGGGGCGTGGGGGGGTCACTGGGGGCAACCTGTATGTACTACACTGACCTTTAACCTTGCAGAGATCAAACCCTTGACTCACCCATGGCACTGTGGGAGAGTGAGTCATGTTTGTCTCTGGCAGGGCTGGCATTGGTCAGTCGACTGAAGGGAAGGTTTACTGATGTGTCCCTCCGAGTGTCTGACACATTTAACCACACGTACACACAAAAACGCAGCATTAGGTCTGTTAGTTCGGCGTGTGCGCATGAGATGGATGCTGAAGAGATGACTCACAATGGTCAAAAATGAGATGTACGTCAAGCGGCTTATGCAGGTTTCTTTCTATTTCTCACGATCAATTTCAAGAACAGGTACTGATCTGAAGATGATGTCATCCTTCAGAAGTTTAGGCAAAACCTTACCTTACCTTTTCAGGTTCACTTAAATTGTTTTTGCACCTGTGCAAAACTCTTCTGATCAGCTCTTGTTTTTACAAGCTTGAACAGGGGTGTCAGTGAGGAAGGTTAGAAAAAAATGCCTCAGACAGTCTGCACAAAACAATTTTTGGTCTATTTTCTTAGAACAGTTACAGAACAGCATATTAGAAGGCATTTCTTTAGTTAACAAGTATTATACTGTAACAGCTTTAATATAAATTCAAAATTAACACAAGTAAGTCCCTGCAGGATTAAATATAAAAAATGATGAATTATGTTTCCTTTTATTAAACATTGCGAGCTTACCTTGGGATTCTCCAGGATGCCCGACTCGTAGCTGTAAAGAAATTTGAACAATTAAAGTTTCTCACTGGAAAAAATAAAATAAAATCAAAGATTCTGAAATAAGAGCTAAAGAAGATGCATCACACCAGTCCTGCTCACCTGATATGCATGAGGTTGGCGTCCATGCTCCAAGGTGCCCGAGGGGTCACAGGCACAGGGATGCCATGCTCCTACAGTTTAACAGCAAAAGAAGCTTTTAAGTTACATCCTGTGAGCGCGACTTGCAAAAGGGTACGTCTCCACTGAGAAGGTTCTGACTGAAGGATTACAGACAAAGACATTTTGTGTGTGTGTGTGTGTGTGTGTGTGTGTGTGTGTGTGTGTGTGTGTGTGTGTGTGTGTATGTATGTATGTATGTATGTATGTATGTATATATATATATATATATATATATATATATATATATATATATATATATATATATATATATATATATATATATATTTATATATATATATATATATATATATATATATATATATATATATTTATTTATTTATTTATTTATATTTATTAAATTTTATTTTTTTTAAAGTAAAAAAAAAAAAATCTGCGCTTTAAGACAAGGTACATTTCACAATTAACTCACAGGCTTGCCTGAAAGGTGTTGGCTAAACATCATGACCACCCTCTAGTGGGAAAAACTGGTCGGCCCATCATTTTTTTTTGGATGCGACTACATCGACAAACGTCCACCAGAATACAAGTAGTCCATGTAATTTAATCTGAGAATCTGAGGTAATAAATAATTAAACCTTTCAATACAAAATGTTCGTTATAATATAGCCTCTAATCTCCTTTTTTGGTAGTCCACTGCATGCTTAATAATTGTTTTTTTCAAAATAATTCAGGACAATGTTAATGTCACTATTAAGTGGATGGTACTTTTAGGACTTGGAGATTTGATCAGGTAATTGTTAGGATTTTTTTTAGTCAAAGGCTGAATCTGTACCTTGAAAATGTTAACAGACCCATTGCTATGAAAATAAAGGTGGTAAAATAATTGTGTTTCTGACATTATGCCACTGACGGAGTTACCCTTGCATACTCCATCAAGTCCGTCCTCCCCCGGAAGCGGTTGTAAAACTCGGGTATCCTCCAGGGTGCGATGATCTAAAGAACACAAACAGAGAAACTCTTTCCAGCTATACTGACATTACTCCACAGTGTCAGTAAATTACATCCACACAATAAATAAACAAACTCACCTTGACCTCAGGGTAGAGGGCATAGCATGTTAGCTCAAAGCGTATCTGGTCATTTCCCTGAAAAGTGCAAACAACAGTTCAACTCGATGTTTCTTGTGTTACTTGTTGTATCAGTTTACAATAAACGCAGATGATTAAAAGTGCACAGCAGGGCCATTGCTAACATTTTTAATCATTTATTCATATTTTCACTAATAATCTGCTTTATTTTTTTATCTATTAAGGGCCAGAAAAGACCCCAAACCCCAAGTTTACATATTCAAACAATTAGTTTTCCCCAAACTACATCCTAAACTCAAAAATGCCCTCCATGTACTATCAAAGACAGTAAAGAAAACCAAATGAATCACAGTTACTATGCAAAAAAAAAAAAACCCTTAAAATGAACTATTTTACTTCACACTGACTCAAATTTTTTAGAATTGTTGATTACTTTTTGTGTTAATGGATGAACTGATTAAATTTTAGTTGTTTCTTAGTTGTTAGTAGTTGTTTCTCTACTGTCTCTTTCTATAGAAGCTTGTTTCTGACACTAGAACAAAAAAATCACCTACTAAACATTTTTTGTTATCTACAATTTAGAGTTTTGGATTATTATCCTAAAATTTAAAAATAGTTACTTTTGGCTTACTAACTCAATTTTTCTGTGGCTTAAACAAGCTTCCATAGTTTCCTCATTATCAACACAAATAGTAAAAGAATAAATGGGCTGCACTTTGACACACGAGGCAGGGTAAACCCTGGACAGGTCGCTGGCCTCTCACACAGCTATAAGAAGTTACAATGTTTTAAACCTGTACTTTAACTCCATGATGTGGTTTTTGACTCCATCTATAGGCAACATGTGGACACTGCATTTCAGAAAAGACGTAAAATAATAGAACGAAAATGTATTTAAAAAGTACAACATGTTTTTTAAAGGGTTTTTTTATTTTCCAGAAATATATTTGAAAATATATTATGAATCCCAGAAAAATCTCCATAAATTTGCAGTGTAAATATACAGGAACTATTACTAACGCAGCTAAATTTGTGCTCTGAACATACATCGGGTCAAATCGGGATATGAAAACAATAGCATGAAAGTGTGGCTAACTGCAGTAAGTCTAAATAATGAGAACATCACAAACTGTCACTTTCACAACCTAGGCTGAGAAAGTTCTTGGCATGCAGCCTGAAAACATCTTCATCTGGTAGAGCTGCAGTCAGGACACTTGAACTTTAGATGACTCAAAGTTGTCCTGATCTGTTAAATTATCAACTCTGACCAAATAAACTCTGTGCTCCTATTTTACCATTTGAGCTGTACGCTTTTTCCCATTAAAAAGGCTCACTTTAGAAATAAGACAGCTGTTATTCAGCTGTAATGCCTGTTTCTTTTCAAAGGACTAAATAGAAAGGGTTTCTGAGGAAGAGGAAGGGTAGATTTTAACTTTGTAGTCTTATTTAGGTTAATAAGCAACTGTGCAAAGAGAGCTAGACCTAGCTAGACCTAGACCTAGCTAATAAGTCTGTACTTTGAAATTGGTTGGGATCAAAACACCTCAATTTTAACTGCCATGTCTGAGGCTTAATTTATAATAAGAAAGCTGATGCTTTAGTCTTGTTTCACAAGCCCTGCATTTGCTTTTATGTCCCTGCTCTTCAAAAAATAAAGATTTAAACTTATTCCCGGAATCACATTTGCAGATTTTGGACATTTTTACCCCACACGGCATAATTCCATGCCCATTGTCTCACTTACCTTTCCAGTGGCACCGTGTGAGACATACTGGGCTCCCTCCCTGCGTGCAATCTCCACCTGACGGCGGGCAATGCATGGCCGTGCTACCGCAGTGCCCAGCAGGTATCGGTCTTCATAGACAGCATTGGCCTGAACTGCAGGCCAGATGAAGTCCTCCACAAACTCTGTACGAAGGTCTTCAATGAAAACCTGCACAGCCACAGAGGCGAGGACACAGAACAGGGCTTTGTTAAAATGGTTCCATCATGTCATTTGTCCAGAAGACTGACTGTGACTCTGACTGTGGTGCAGAATCAAGCACTGCCTTGCTAACTCGTCCGTGAAATAAAATCCTAATGAAATTAAAAACAATTTTCCGCCTTTACTATAACTGCAACACTTCTACATCTAGAAAAAAATATTAGTATTGGGATCAGTGCCAGAAATCCAGGATTAGTCGGGCTGTGCATAAGCATTAAAAGCATTGTAGCTGACATTCTCTGATGTTGCTCACGCTGCAAACAAATCCTAATCAAATACAACATCCTGTTTCACTGACACTTACCTTCTTTGCACCAAGGCTTTCCGCCTTTTTCCGGGCAGCTTCAAAGTCTTCGTCTTGCCCGATGTTGGCCTAGAAAGACAGAAAAGCGCTTTGAATGTGAACGTTGATGTTGAAATCTGCAGGGGAAACAGGATGAACACAATAAGAAGATAAATATGCAGGTTCTCTAGTTTAAATTCTTCTCTAAATTAAATGCATCGACACACAGAGGCACGTGCCTACCAAAGTGTTATTTTTGACAGTCCACCGTCTTGCAGTTCAGATCACGTCTGCTGAGGAGATGCAACAACTGAGCGTGAACGCCACTCGAGGCCATGAAGAGGCTGTACTGATCTCCTGAACTGAGCAAGGGACTATTTTTCTCACATAGTAAAGTGAATTGTAGCTGCTCTAAAAGAACCTGCATATTGCAGTAATCATACATGAATTATACTTGCACAGTGGCACAGTAAACCCTCTCGGTTTTTGTTTATGTGACTGTTGTTTAGCAAATTCACGCAAGTGCGTGGTTTTGTAATTTCATGAAACATTACACTGGATCATGTACTGGATGAGTGCCTTCTTTTACTCCACTGAAGAGCTAGAGCTGAGGTGTACATCCTGTTCAACAGCTATGAACCTTTGGCTGACACCCACCCCCACTGACCTAAAAAAATCACTAAATGAAGTTAGACAATCGGAAAATCTGCCTATTGTGCAGTTCTGAGTGGCTGTGGGGCAAAACGCAAATCCAGGCAGATTTGAGCTGTCATTATGAATCCAAACCTTTTGACCCATGCAGAGATACCCAAAACGGTAGGTCTTGGGGTTGTTTTTATAGATTTTTTTAATAACAGACCACAGTGAACACCTGTAACCCTTTATAAAGCCAACTGTACAACCAAAAGGACACAACATGCAAAAGCCTGGCAGCATAAAACTAAACCAACTGTTGCGTGCATGGCTTCAAACCTTACCAAGTAGGTGATGACATCATAACCCTGCTCCTTGAGCCAGACCAGAATGCAGGAGGTGTCCAGTCCACCACTGTAAGCCAGAACCACCTTACCTTTGGACATGATGAGTGCTTTTTGCTGAAGCAGCCAAAGAAGCTGTCGAGTGGCAGGGAAACAATTACATTAATTCAATGATTACATAACTATTAACTCGTAATGACGAAATGTCAATTAATAACCCAAATTCTGATCGCTGTCCTTGTTTGACTTAACAGCAGGTCCCAACAGACCATTAGTTCAGATAAGTTGTGGACAATTCTTGATTTGGTAAAGTTTCCAAGGTTAGCTTGGAAAACTTCCAATATAAGGTCAGATGCTCAAATATGAGCATTTTCTGCTCACAAACTTTAATACCAGCTATTGCGCAGGCAATTGAAACAGATCTTGAGTTAATAAGGCTGTAAGGAATAAATGTTTTGACCTCAAGAGCTCAGTGAGCATGTAATTTCTTTCTTTCTGCAGAGTCAGTCTCCTACAGATCTCCAAACTTCATGTGGCCTTCAGATCAGCTCAAGAACAGTTCGTAGAGAGCTTCATGGAATGGATACATCCATTCTACAGTCCATACCCCCACCTTTGTAGGAAGACAGGGAGCCGAGGTCAAAACTTAGGCGCCATAAGAGAGAAAGAATGTGAATATTTAGGCTTTTACGACTAGGTGGGGGCCACTAGCGGCTATAAGAAGCTGAGTAACACGTCACCATTTCGAGACTCGCTGTGACCCTCTGCAGGCAGGTCTCCCTATCATGATGGTCCTAATGCTCTTAAGTGTTGAATTGTATGGAAATAAAGTATTGTTGATTGAGCATAAATACACCGAGTATTGTCCTTCCTTCAGCCCAAAGATTCAAAGAATTGGGAGATTTCAACACTACGTAGTGCCAACTGTAAAGTTTGGTGGAGGGGGATTATGGTTTGGGCTTGTCTTTCAGGAGTTGGGCTGGGTCTCTTAGTTCCAGTGAAAGGATCTCTTAATGCTTCAGCACACCAAGAGATTTCATGCTCCCAAATTTGTGGGAACAGTCTGGGGATTGTCATTTTCTGTTTCAACATGACTGTGCATCAGTTCACAAAGCAAGGTCCAAAAAGACATGGATGAGTGAGTTTGTGTGGAAGAACTTGACTGGCCCGCACAGAGTCCTGACCTCAACCCAACAGAACACCTTTGCGATGAAGTAGAGCCAAGACTACGAGCGGGCCTTCTCGTCTAACATCAGTGTCTGACCTCACAGATGCGCTTCTTGAAGAATGGTCAAAAATTCCCAACAAACACACTCCTAAACCTCACGGAAAGCCTTCACAGAGGAATTGAAGCTTTTACAGCAGCAAAGGTCATGAAATATCACTCAAGTTCATATGCGTGTGAAGGCAGATGAGCGAATGCTTTTGGCAATATAGTGTACTTGCAGTTGCTGGAGTCAATTACTTTTAAAGCTGAGTTACAATATCTTATGCACGCATTTCTTTGCTGGCTCAGTGCTTCTTAAAATGAAATCATTGTAGACTTAACAAGTACTAGAATTAGTATTCTCGTAATACCATTAGTGTTAGGGCTGTGCGATATGACCAAAATCTCATATCCCGATATAAGAATTCTATCGTAAATCACAAAAATGTAACATTTTCTGTAAATTCTGTGAATCTCGGGCAGCTTGTCTTACGGGAAGTGTTTCCAGCTGTGCGTCATGTAGCTGGAGTCGAGTGTTTTAACCGATGCATGAAACGATACATTTTTAGACATAAGTTGTAAGGGCCGCCGTTTTCTTTGTGAGTATTTATTACACGGCGTGCTGCGGGGAAAAGCCTGTTCTAACGTTTGAGTCTACGGTTTATTTTTTAGCACCTGGTGGCTCTTTTTTACTTCTCATCTGCTCTTTCACGTGATTCCGTTTATTTTGAAAAGTCTCAACAGGATCTTGAGCTTTAATGTGAAAGGTTTATGTGGAACATAAACAAGCGGACACGCGATGCTGTTACCGTCGTTGTTGCTTCACAACGCATAAAAACAGGCGCTTGTCCGTCCATAGTGTGGTTATATAAAGAGAAAGAGAACTTTCCGAAATTAATATAGCCACGATGAAAAAATATTGCCATAAACAGTTTATTTTGCGACACCACGAAACAAACGATAGCGTAAAATGAAACGATAGACATTTTTATATCGTCATCCGATATATATCAATATATGAACAGCCCTAATTAGTGTTAATATTAATTTAAGCAACTTTTGAAGTCTAGCTGGCAGTATATATAGCATTTTATTGTAGATCGTGACATACATGTGGCAAGTTAAGGAGGACCACAGAATTGTGCTTGTGTGAATGTGATGTTTGTTTTGTACATATAATAACAGCGTGCTAGCATTGGTATATTCTCTAGTGATGTGCGATACCACTGATTTCCTTTCCGATCCGATACAAAGTTAAATTCAGGGTGGTATCGACGATACTGATCCGATACCGATACTTTGTACAAAAACGTATTTCAGTTATTGTATCTCAAATTATAGCATCATAATGATTACAGGACATTGGATTACTTGTTCTTATCGCTTAATAATGCACAGTTATCATATAGAAATAAAAAAAAAACTGAAGTTGTGCGCTATTTGAACACGTTGCCTGCCTGCAGCACTAAAGGACTCCGTGAGAGACGTCCGTCTCGCCCTTGCAGCACCTGTCCATGTCCACTCCTCCTCTTCAGTTCACCTCAACATAAGCTCGTCATATTCTTGTGCTTGATGAGGTTAGTAGTGTTGCCAAAACACCTCCCTTTCTTGCCACATGTATTGCAAACTACGTCTCAACCGTTTGTGGAAGTAAAATACGTCTGCACATGACTCCATTTATGCTCAGCCATTGTTGTGAGTGTGCACAACAAGGGGCTGGACACATTTATACAAACATATGTCACGACTATGACAGGCGGAAGACTAAGTAGTTCCTTCCAATGTAGACAATCCAAATGATATAGTTTATTTGCACTCTGTTCCTGTTAATGATAACCTACAAATTCACCCTAAATTACTAAAATATCGATATTTTAATATGAGTATCGATTCTAGAACATAAATGACTGGTATCGGAGGAATCGATATTTCAGTATCGATCCGCACATCACTAATATTCTCATGAATGTGAAAGTAAAGAAGAAATTACTTTACATAAGCAGAGGCAAGTCCTTCCCTTTTGTCAGACGAGTCCTATTTTTTCCCCACGTAAATAAATTTCGGAAACAGGGTGTGGTTTTGGGATACAACTTGCACTACATAATTACTGTTCTTTCAAATACGCCGGTGCTAAAAAACACATTTAAAGAAAAGGTTTAACAGTCGCAAGAGAGCTCTCTACAAAATGTTTTCATCCTACTGGCGTGAATACATACTTATTACCGACACAGGTATTTCTGGGAGATGTTGCCAACAAGGTTTAAGGGGCGCATAGAATTACCACAGCAACTGAAGTCACCGGCGACTGACGGCAACCTCCAGCTAAATTCACAACGCTCATTATGATTGCGTAACTACCCTTACAGAGAGAAATAAACACATGTACATGTATAGATAGTTTGTACTTACAGACACTTGCAGAGGGTTTCTTTCTAACCGAAGAGACGCGTGTGTCTGTCGGTGAGGAGCGCAGGAAAGCAGCAGCGTGCTCGGTTCGCTGACTCTGCTGTACGGTTTGCTGCTGCCCTTCGCGACACGTTGCGTCATCCACAGCAGGCACGTAGCGTGTTCGTGTCGCTTTGACCGCCCTGTGTCAGCAGCATTTGTTTTATTTAAGAATTTATGGGAGCACCAGAGCTTGCTCAGTAGATACACTGGCATTTAAATGTAATCAATCTGAAATTCATTAGGAATCCATTTCTCCAGATTTTGTGCAAAGCAGGGAACGAAAATACATACAAGTAGGGAATTTGCAGGTGTTTGCCACAGACCAGGGATGTGAAGCTCCTATTACATCGTGGGCCACTTTGATCTTATGTGGGTTGGACCAGTGAAACCCCCGTTTTGTCAGTGAAAATGAATTTAAATACACATTTGATGCCCAGAGTATCACAATAAGAACAGGCAGTGCAATTTCTCTACTATTAATCTCTACGTTTAACATTAGGCTCAAAACATTCCTTTTTGCTAAAGCTGATAGTTCAGCAACAGGACTAGGCTGCTGGGGGCTGGTTTCTGTTCGTTTCCACTCAGCTTTTTCCCCACTCATGTGTTTATACTGTATATCCAAGCTCCTTAGACTACGACGACCTGGATGACTGTGAACCTTCACAGACATGTGTTTATACTCCACACCACTCTGCATTTAATCATTATTGATTAAATTGGTTATTAATCTCCGGCTCTCTTACACAGACTGTCTTTTGTCCTGTCTTCTTCCCCTTACCCCCAACCAGGCAGTGCAAATGGCTGCCCCTTCCCGAGTGTGGTTTCACCTGAGGTTTCTTCCTGTTAAAAGAGTGTTTTCCATTTCCCCTGTCGCTTAGTGCTTGTTCATTGAATTGAACTGAATCAAACTGGATTTCAACAGCATATCCGATTTTAATTTGAGTTCATGGGTCTGGAGCAGTGAAACTCGCCTTTCTGTCAGTGAAAAAAACATTTCCTACACAATCCTGGGATATGTTAATACAAGAAAAAGAAACGCATTGTAAATTGGAACAGTATGTCTCACTTTTATACATAATGAAGAATATATTATAATGAAGAAATGTTGCTGTAGTCTATGAAAGAAAACAGCATCACTCTTTGACCTTAAATTGTTAAAAAAAAACAAAAAAACGAAGAATAAAAACCCCAGATGTATAAAATGACAGAAAAAGTTCTGGTAGCTCGTTGTACAGACTTTTCTGTAATTACAAGCCAGAGAGTTTTTGTTAATTCACATACTTTACTTGTTTAGTTTTCACTGTGAAACAACTCTTAAAAACCTCTGACATTTCAATAGTGTTAAAAAAAAAAAAGGACCTTTTTTGTCATTTAATTATTTAACTATTACTTCATTACTCTGGTGTAGTATGAATGGTCGTGGGGAAGGCCTTTATCAGTAGGAAAAGCTGTAGTAAAACCTGTGAAAATATAGTTAAAAGTCCTAAATTTATGCCCTCCTTCATATTTACCAAAACCGTCCAGTGGGCCAGATTGCAGTCTTTTGCTTGGCCCATTCATGGGCCTTATGTTTGACACCCAGTCTCTGCCTCTAGACATCAATGGGACTCAGGTGAAGAGTGTTGAAAGCCACAAGTTCCTTGGCCTTAATATAAAATTGACCCTGGGTTTGGACCACGAACACCACAGCTACGGTGAAAAATGCCCAGGTATTGACTTTATTTCATCACTCTGCTCAGAGAGGCAGGACTGAGCTGCACCCTATGGCTCCAGCCTACAGAGGAGTGATCAAGAGCATCCTCAATACTGTCATCACTGTCTGCTATGGAAAAAAAACACACAGGCACAGGAGAAGAGTCTCCAGAGAGTAATAAAGGCTGCAAAGGGGATTATGAGGACTGATCTTCCATCAATATGCAGACAACGCCACAAGAAGTACACAACACATCGTCAGAGACATCATTCGGGACACACCCTCCTCTGACCAAAACAATGAACATATCAGCAGAGTGGACAGTCTGATTACACACACCACATGCTTCCACAACAACTTCTTTTCTACCAGTCAGACTGATGGCAAAAAACAAAACTAAAGCACACACAAATTTATTTTGTGCAATATATATCTTCATTTAAGTGTAATACAGGATTTGCTGTTATATACCTGTTTATTACTAGACATAGTGTCAATTAATAATCAAGTGTGTCCTTTGTTTGTATATATTTGTGTTTATTTGACTTTAAGCTCTGCACAACATGTCCCATGTACCCAGACCTAGTGTATGTGTACAAATGGCAACCAAAAGATTTTATCTCCATCTTACCTGATACCACTGAGAGAGATCATTGTTCTCATCTGATTCCTCACAAGTTTTGATTTTTGCAGGCGTCCTTGTCACTGCTGGTAGCAATCCAGCACCTCCACAGCCACTGTCACTCTACCACACTGCAGTGCCAAGAGTGTAGACGAGAAGCCACAGAAGAGGACATTAACCATAGCAGAAGGACATCAAGGACCAGCCATGGCTGTTTGCCATGTCAGAAACGTGGCAAAAAGCCCCAACAACCATTAGTGGGACCTGTGCACACAGATCAGCTCCATGCAAATGCAACTGGTATTTGTAAGAGAACTATAGAACTAGCATATTCACCATTGGTTCTAATTCTTTTCACAGAGGAGCACAGGTTCAGTTAAAGTGAAAAAAATAAGCCTACCATCCTTAAAATTAGGCTTAAGGCTTTTCTGCTCAAAGTGTTTTTTCAAAACACTATTACTGATATATTCCTACTTCAGTGAATCCTGTCTCTGGTCCATGCAAAAAACATAATTTACAGTCAGGTCTACAAATTGTTGGACCATGACATAATTTTACCTCTGTACACCACCACAATAGATTTTAAATCAATCAAATAAGATGTGATATAAGTGTAGACTTTCATCTTTTTAAACAAAAATATAGAATAGAAGATAAGATAAGATAAGATAACCTTTATTAGAAGAAAAGATAATAGAACAGCCCTTTGTCATTTTACATGTACAACAAAATTATGTATCAACTGTTAAGGAGTAACAGTAATACAATTTGCAGAGGCTCAAAATAGCTGCTCACTGAAAGTGTCAACATGTGGTCCAAAGACATGTTTATGCAAGTGCAGGAGGCTGTGATTAGGCTGAATGAAGGAATGATGATTGAGCAACTAATAACTTTAGGAGTGGCCACAGTCAGCTGTCTGGTACATCAGACTGTAATGATCACATACAGTCAAGCCCATAAGTATTCATACCCCTGGCAAATTTTGACTTAAAGTTACTTTTATTCAACCAGCAAGGTTTTTTGGATCGGACATGACACAGGTGTCTCCCAAAAGATAATAAGACAACATATGAGAGGCATTGTTATAGAAAAAAATAATTCTCAGCTTTTATTTACATTTGAGATAAAATGTCATGTCCAAAATTATTCATACCCTTCACAAAGTGTCACAGTCTCTAAGAAAATGCAAAGTTCTATACCATTCCAAATAGATTTATGGACATTTCCTTCAACTATGAAAAATTCCATTTATTTATGGTATACTTTCTGTATCATTAACAGATTTTTTCTGTTGACAGAAAAACTAAAAATTTTATTTCTATTACTATTTACAGTCACTACTTTTAACTTTAACCCATTAAATGTACTTTTTTTATATCCTTAACAATACATTTCCATTCAATTACAACCTTATACACCATTTGCTTGTAAATTAAAACTTCTTAAAATGATCTCTGCCCAAGTAGTACACAACAACATTGGTACATTTAATGTTAAATATTCATTTATTGTCCTCAACTCAAAAACTATGCTAAAATTTAATGACAGCATAACTCAAACTTTTTTCCATTTTTCTTGTAATCAGTTTCTCCTCATGTGTGATGGCAAGCCACACATGGTAAGCTCCACACCTCACCACCAGTTGCATCATTTTAGTTTACAGTTGCTACTTTAAATATGTTTTACTACTTGTCAAATATATTGTTTCTTTATTAACTTAGTTTACTTTTTCCACCACACCTTACAATGTTTTTATGGAGGGCACACATATTAACACTGGAAGGTAAAATGTTTGTTTTGTTATATCAATACATCTTTCTTTGTTTGAGTTAGCCACTTTGTCACAGTCACTTCACGAGGTCAGTTTGTCTTATGTTTGTTTGAGGTTTTGTTAGTTGTTATTTTGAGTTTAGTTTATTGAGTTGACCTCTTTTATTGGTCTGCCTATTCAAGTTTTAGCTTTGTCAATTATTTATCATATTTTGGGTCAATAAAACCCCATCCATTTCTGTATTTTATGTATATAAGTTTAGATTAGTTATTTATAGTTGGTTTACTCAGCTTTGTGTATGTATGTGCAATGTATATATAGACGTGTGTGTGTGTGTGTGTGTGTGTGTGTGTGTGTGTGTGTTTTACATTGCTGTGCTTGAGAGCCACTATCTACCGGAACCAAATTCCTTGTATGTGTCTGCACATATACTTGGCCAATAAACACGATTCTGATTTTTGAATTAAAAACCTGTGTCCTCTATGCCTTACTGCTTTGTCCCTAACATCATGAAAATGTGTTCATAAATTCATGCATTCAAGTGGCGTCAAAGTGTTTTCTTCAAACAGGACAGCTGACAAACAAAAAATATACCAATATTTGCACATTTAACAATATCCAGAATACCTTTAAGCTAGAATCCCTGCTGTGGTTGTTTTAGCTCAGCCAAACAGTTAAGGTGTGCTATACATCCATGTCTGTCCACTCATGATATATTATACATATGTAGTCAGTTATGGCCAAAAACTCACCTTTGATTACCGATGTCATTCGCTTCAACACTGAATCAGAGTGAACATTTGTCCTAGATTAACACTGTAGGGTCTTTACCTTACAATATAAAGTGACTTGAGACAAGATTTGTTAACTGGTGCTATATGAATAAAACCGAAAAGATCCAAAGGTGTTGCTGAAATTTGGGTTTATTAGAACAGACATGATTACTTGTCTGTTCGACAGATTACTATACCAAACTTAAAGACAGTGAGGAGCAAAGTGCAATTAGAAGTGTTTGTTCTGATGAAGACTTTTAAACTAAACAGCAGCTAAGTGAATAAGGATCTGTGCAGTGACAACACTTAAACACCACAGTTCAGAATCCTCAGCGCAACCCCTTTTCTCCACTGTGCTCAAAATGCTCTTAGCAGTTAAAGCAGAGGAGAAAAGTAGACATATTTCACAACCATTTAATGTTAGAGAAGACTCTGAAAAGAGGTCATGGTTACTTCCCAATCAAAATCCTCTGCTTGTGAGACAATAACAACACAAGTGACTAGAAAGCGACACCAGAGGTTAGTGAAGAGCAAGCATGAAGTGAGACATTGTGTGCACACTTTCTATTGGTAGCACTCTTCATATACCAGTGAGAGAGAGCCCTGAATGCAGCATGGTAGACCATCAAATTCCATCTGAGCTTTAGGGAAAATGCACACCTTTTCCTTGGACTTTCAGAGTTGTTGGGTTCCTACAGGAACTTCAGCAGTCACAGTTAATGCGTTGCTGTTTTGCTCCACCATCTCAGCCAATGAGCCTGGTCACAATTTATTCTGAGGAAAAAAAGAGGAACAAAAAGAAATTTTAAGAAGTTTGTTTTTTGTTGATGTCGTTTGCATTCAAGCTAAAATAAAAGGACTAAAAATAGAAAGTTTAGTATTGAGAAAAGTGAGGTGGGAAGTGACTTGAAAATAAAATGAATTTGTACACGTTACCATTGAAATCCAGCAAGAAAGAACAGAATTTTGGTCAGATCTGCTGTGGATTATCATTATTAATGTTCCTATAATACATGTAGAGTTGCATACACATAACAGCATTCAGTTGCAATATAAGAATTTTATAATTAAAGTAACATACAAATCTTCAAAAACTAAATCAATCACAACAATAAACTCACCTTGTTGTTGTTGTTGTAGTAGAGAAAGTGTTCAGGCTTTCATCATCTCCTGAGACCAGCTGCAATGGATCTTCATCCTTTTTTACTCAGTGAAGTCTAGGATATAATAACCTAATATACTTTACTTGTGGTTCCTGAGAGTTTTAGAGCGTCCCCCTGGTCACTCGTGCCACAGGTGCACGTGTTTACAGCGTCACGGACCTGTGATCATTTCTCGCTGTCCAGGTGATCCCCGGATCACTTAGCAAAAAGGCTATGAAAACTATTACTATTTGTAGTAATTACAAATTATTTGAATGTTTGTAATTCATTGTATTACACCCCCTGGCATATGTTAATTTTGTTCTGAATGTATACATGTTCTATATACTGTTTCTTAATAAAGTTTAATATTTTTTAAAAAAAAGTAATAAGTGCGTTATGTAGTTAGAAGTTAGCAGGGAGTTAGCTCGCTAGCTTCTATCTAAATACAATGTAGTATGTCCTGACTGCGGGGTTTTGGAAATAAATTAAAACGTACAGCTCTGTTATCACTTCCAACATAAATGAAGACAGAAAACTAAACAGCAGTGACGTTTGTAGGGTTACTGAAGTTGGGCTAGCTGGTGATGTGCTACGTGACCGCTAGCGACACAGCTATGTTAGCATAATATAAACAAGCTAACTTTTTTTCCACTCGATAAAAGTTAACGTGAGTGTTCTCAGTGGTCAGGAACAAATGTAATCGCATGGCAGGATGCTGTAAAAGGACCAAACTTCAGCCAGGAGAACAACTGAGATAATCCATCCACAATACGAGGTTAGTCATTCATATACTGCTGCATGGGCTGGGCTGTAGTTGCATCCTAAGGTTTTAAAAACTGAGTTTAAATAAATGATTAGCGGTAATAAAAGCCGAGGGAGGTCAACAGTGATCACTGACTGTTTTGGGAGCTTTTTGAGATTAAATAGAAGAAAAGACATAACATTAAACATGTTAACAACACAAAAGCCATATTAAACGCAGACTACTTTAGGCCCGGAAGTAGGATTCGTCACGTCACCCGCCAGCGTAACAAGTTACCTTTATTTTCTGTTACTAGGCAACAGTTGCTGACAGAAAACTGAAACGAAAACAAAAAGAACACATCAAAAATTTCTTCGAAAGGATTAGCAGGTAACCTTAAAACTAACCTATATTTACGTTTTAAGGTTACGATAAACGCAACGAACAACATCACAAATAATCGGAATTAAACAAAAAAATCGAGGTTTTTCAGGCGCCAAACCTGGCAATTGAAGAGAAACTTAAAAATGCCTCATGGCGAAAGGAGGTGAGATAACTGTTAAAAAAGAAGTCGATAAAAAGACGACTCTCTCCATGGCTCACACCATGGCCAGGGTCAGAAGAAGACAGCTAACAGCAGACATCGCTTCAGAAAAACTGGAAGCAAAGCAAAAAGCACAGGCTGTTAAAAAAGCCTTAAGAGAAGCAGAATTAGAAAAGGCTTATGCGGAAAAAAAGGCCAGAGAATTTAAAGCCAGATGCCTCGAAGAAGAAAAAATGAGAGCAAAAATGCTAAAAGCTATTGATGAAGGCAGAAAAAATGCCATAAGGCTAAAAGAGAAAAAAAGACAAGAGGAACAGCTGAGAGAACAAAAGTGGGATGAGTATAACAGGAAGCGTTATATAGAATGTGTCCTTAGTGAAAAAGAAAAATCAAAGGAGAAAAGGGAGCAAAACATCAAGGTCAGCAAATTTAATTTTGCAATTGGAGAGGAGAAGCGTGCGCGTGCTTACCTTGAAATTCAAAAAGTGAAAGAGCGCTATGAACATGACAAACTTGTTCAAAGAGAAGTTGATAAAAACATGGCTCTCTCAATGGCTCACACCATGGCCAGGGTCAGAAGAAGACAGCTAACAGCAGACATCGCTTCAGAAAAACTGGAAGCAAAGCAAAAAGCACAGGCTGTTAAAAAAGCTCTAAGAGAAGCAGAATTAGAAAAGGCTTATGCGGAAAAAAAGGCCAGAGAATTTACAGCCCGATGCATCGAAGAAGAAAAAATGAGAGCAAAAATGCTAAAAGCTATTGATGAAGGCAGAAAAAATGCCATATGGCTAAAAGAGAAAAAAAGACAAGAGGAACAGCTGAGAGAACAAAAGTGGGATGAGTATAACAGGAAGCGTTATATAGAATATGTCCTTAGTGAAAAAGAAAAATCAAAGGAGAAAAGGGAGCAAAACATCAAGGTCAGCAAATTTAATTTTGCAATTGGAGAGGAAAAGCGTGCGCGTGCTTACCCTGAGAAAATACCTCAAAAAGGAAACCGGTCACCAGGCAGCCGAAGTTATATTGCAACCTGTTGTTGTTAATAAGCATTAATTAATGGAAATCAAACTGCATTGGGCAGCAGGTTTCAGATTTCCAAAAGAAAATGTAACTGACTTGGACTATCAATTTGCATCAGAAATAAAAAATAATCATACAGCAGTTGTTCAAAGAAATGTTTCCTTTGTTTTTTTCACTTAATATGTTATCAAATCTACAATTAGGCATGTGCTAAGGTAAAAGAGTTATCCTGCATGACCCACAAAATTATGGAGGTTTACGAAAGAGTCAAGAAAAAGATGGTGAATTTGGAAAAAAGTTTTGTAGTTATAAAATTAAGTGTTTGACATGTTTTGTAGTAATAGCAACATATACATTTTTATAGACTGTTACAACAGTAATGCAAAGATAACTCTGTTCATCTGGACAGAGAAACATTACATCAGCATCCAACTGATGCCTTTAGTCTCAGTGACTGAAGATGTCACTGTAGCAAATGGAGTTTACTGAAATGTGCTTTATAAATGTAATTGTCACTACTGAATTAAAAAGCTTAAAAAGTCCACAAGATAAAAGCAATATTTAGCTATTATTCAACTAATTATTTGTGCACTTTTAGGTAACACTATGATTATTTGAGACCCATTTGGTGTTCATGCTAACTGCACCCTCTTTTCTTTTGGGTGCAGGCGCTAAGGAAATGGGTTAGCAGATAGTCGCCACAGACCACCGTTCTCTCTTTATCCCTCCTGACGTATTTTTCTCTACTTATGCATGCATTGGTATCACTGCTTGTTGCACAGTCTCCGGGCTGTGTTTTAATCTAGACCTAGGGTCAACTAGAAGTACGTATTTGGTCCGCAGACCTCAAAGATATACCAATTTAGAAGATCTGAAAGATATATAGGAGCTAGTCCATGCAATGTTTTAAAAACAAGTATCAAGATCTTAAAATCAATTCGAAAACTAACTGGCAGCCGGTGTAGTAAGTATAGGGGATATGTGCTCTCGTTTGCGCGTGCCAGTCAGGAGCCTTGCCGCAGCATTTCGAACCAGCTGTAGTCGGCCAATTGATGACGCAGTAACACCAGAGTAGAGGCTGTTGCAGAAGTTGAGGCAAGATGAAATAAAGGCATTATTTATCTGTTTATTGAATGTTAAATTACTATCAAAAATCACACCTAAATTTCTCACAAATGATTTTTTATAATTTTCTAAGGGGCCAAGGTCATAATGGTCACTAGGGCTGAAGACAATGATCTCAATTTTCTGTTCATTTAAATTGAGAAAATTTAAAACCATCCATGCCTTAAAATCTTCCAGACAATCGAACAGTCTCTTCAGAGGGTTCACAGATTTGCGTTTCAGTGGGAGGTAGATCTGTGAATCAACAGCATAACAGTGAAAAGGGACACCATATTTTTTTTTAAAAAATAGAGCCCATAGGAAGCATGTAAATTAAGAAGAGAACCGGGCCAAGAATGGATCCCAGAGGGACCCCACAAAAGAGCGACGTCCTTGAGGATGATGTGTCTCTGAATCTAACAGAGAAGCATCGATTAGATAGGTAAGATTTAACCCATTCCAATGCAATCCATTTAATACTGGCATATTGTTCCAGCCGGGAGATAAGAATCCTATGATCCACCGTTTCAGTAGCAGCACTGAGATCTAGTAATATTAAAACAGCGGAATCTCCCGAGTCGGTAGCAGTTTCAGTGCTATGATGCGTTTTAAAACCAGACTGGAATACTTCACCGATGCCGTGATTATATAAAAAGGTCTGGAGCTGGAGGAGGACAACTTTCTCCAGAGCTTTTCACAGAAAGGGCAATTTGGAGATTGGTTTATAATTTGATAGAACTGTTGAGTCCAGGTTCTGCTTTTTAAGGATAGGTTCCACCACAGCATGTTTAACTCTTGACCATCCCTTAAAATTTACACCCATCTGTTGCCCTTCGTACCCAAAATGGTCCCGTTTTTCCCTAGGGTAGCACGAGGGTTAAAGTCAGGGGGAACAGACCCAGACTGCAGACTGCTATTTGTAATGAAGAGCAAACATATACCAACAGTGTCAAAAACATCTTTCAGAAATCTAGGTGGAATGACATCCAAGAACATTTTGAAAGTTTCAAGTTATTAACTATTTCATTAAGTAGTGAATGTAACACTGGCTCGAAGTGATCAAAAACAGCAAAAGTTGGAAAGTGAATAAATGGGTCAATAGTAGGAAGAATACCAAGAAAGATAAGAATAATGTGGGACCTGATGTCTACAATTTATTAACGAAGAATTTCAGAAGATTTTCGCATATTATATTCACTACTGTATGGGGATCAATAGGGGGTGGATTAAGAACTGAATTTATAATGCCAAATAAAATACAAGGTTTATGATGATTATTGGACACAATTTTAGAAAAATACTTAGTATTAAAATAGTTTTTACTGATTTAATGGCTTTCTGGTTAGTTGACAAGGATTAAGTGCCTCAAACGATACCTGTAATCGGTCCTTTTCCCCACTTTCGTTCCGCTTTTCGACATATCTAATAATGTTATTAGATTTCATTGTCAAGAAGTGACAGGCCGCAAGATAAGACCTAATCCAAAGTATGACCCCTTCATGTGTTGGGCAGTTGACTGACTGAACAACATTAAAAGAGTTTATCAGATTTAAAAAGTCATTTGCCAGCGGAGTGTTTGGGCAGTGTTGGATTAAATAGTCTTATCTGTGTCTATGAGCTTTTTGTGGCTAAACCTCATGATATAGTCCATGCAATAATAATACGCATTAGTGGAGTTTAAACCCAACGCCCACATTATTGTTTTCTATATAAACCAGTAGCCGCATAAGCTCAGCAGCTTTGATTTAAGTTAAACAAAAAACCCCAAACACGCAGAGATGTAGCCTGGTGCAACCCGAGTACTGCGACGTCACCGCACTCTGCTTGCCATGGCGACCAGGGAGCTGTGACGTCACACGCTCGCTTTGACATTTTAAATTCTATCATCTTTCTGGGTAACTAGGGGTCATGATCCAGTGCATATCCTGTTTCCTGAAAACACTCGCATAGAGGAAAATTGATCTTATACATTTTTTGTGTCGTCACATAAAACCCCAAAATTTTTTCGATTACACATTATCATCAGATCAAGTCTGGGACTCAGTGGGGGAGGTTCACCCAACCTCAGATTTTTAACTCTCTCAAGTTAGATTTCAAACCCAGAAAGTCAGAGCAATGACACAAACGCTGAGTTAACAACCCAAGATGGTGTTAGTAAATGTAAACAGCAGTTTATACTGAACATTTCGTTTGTCATGCCACCGTGCAACTCTGCACTACACAAAGCACTGACTAATTTTGCTGTATTGCTAGTGATGAATGAATGACTGTACCTTACTAAGACACAAAACAAATACTGTATTTCTTGCTTTTCTGACTGAGTGATGTGATTTTCAATCTATCAATTGTCCTTAGCGCAACATTTGTGTCATCATGTCATCTGATCTATAACAATATATGTTTTCATGTCAAGTTAAATGTAAGTTGTATTTGTTAAATATATTTTGCTGCATTTCTTTAAAATGTGACACATGTTTGAAGTTCACAGAGTGCTCCTATCACTAGAAAACTTTCCCACTTAGTGTAAAAGGAGAAAGAGAGGAAAAGTTACAGAGCTTGAACTTAATACAGGAGACTTCCTTGTTTGATGGCTGTTTGTTTAAAAATGAGCTTTCCACAATAAAATATTTAAACAAAACAAAAATCAAAGGAAAGCATCAAGGAAAGCAGAAATAATCATGATCAATTATATCATGAACTTAAAAATGGAACATTGTGTAAAAAAAAAAAAAAAAAAAAGTTTTGTTTTGTTCCTGCCTCCCACATTCTCCTCATTCTCATGTTGGACAACAAACTCATGACGTCTTACAATTAGATGTGTCTGTACGTCCAAAAAAGTGGAGGGCACTCTACATTTACGGCTGCCAGTGGCACCAGGCCAATACTGTTTGACGATGCGATTGCTGATAAAGCCGCAGAATGAACTCTAAAGTGTATACGGCTATAGAAGACTGCAAATGCTTTTTTAAAAATTCCACCAGATCTGAAGAGGTCTGTGTTAATTTGACATCAGATTTCTGTGTATAGTTTATCTAAGTTTAACTTTTATAGAGTTAATTTTCTGAGTTGAGGTGTTTACCAACTCGCCTAAACAGTGGCTAAAACTCACGACAGCAATATACCCGTCCAGTTGATAATATGTAGTTTTAAGTTTTTATCGCTATGGCTGCAAATGATCAAACGCTGTCTTGAATGACTTTTACCACCACAGTCCAGCAGAGGTCAGTATTTACTCAAAGTTTATCACTTCAAAAACAACTGATGCTTTTATGGTTATGTCCAAACAACTTCTTATTACAGTTTTCTGAGGAGAGGCTTAAACTTCACAACTTTGTTAAAGGAGGATTTACATTCATTTGGCTTTATTTGCCAGTTTATAAGAATATAACTGTTAAAAACTGACTGAGCCAGTGTCTTTATATTTTTGAATATTTATTTCTTCGCCATGAAATTTCAAAATCAAAAGAAAAAACAAAACAAAAGATGATCAAAAATACAATATAAACTTCTGAAAATTAATACACAGATTTTTTTTTTTTTTTTTTTTAGATTTTCCTTACACAGGGCAAAAAACACTGAGCAAAGACAAAGTCCAGGTGGCTAGTGACTCTGCTTAGTCCTCTTTGCTTTTCCTAGGTCGCAGAATATGGTGTTTCACAAACGATGAGTCTCCCCCCCTGCTTTTATCTCCGATTGTATAACAGTTCACTAGTTAGGCATTTGCCAAAGACGTACAGTACAAAGTGCCCATTAACAAGTCCTGGAGCTAATATCTGTGTTGAAAAAACACAACTGCAATCCAACACTTAGTATACAATATGCAACATCCCACCCGGTTTTGACTCCCCACGAACAGGAGTCATCAGTCTATTGAGACTGATGGTGCGGATGGAAGAGAGACAAGAGTGGCTAACGGGGGAAAAAACCTGGAGAGCAAAATTGTTTTCAATCAATACCAAGTTCCCAGGCGGCAACGATGCAATGGTTGGGAAAGGTCGCCATCCACTGGAAACCCAAAACTGCTGCAGTTAACCAGTTCTAACTAAACATGTAACACCTGTAAAATAAACCCTTTTCTTCTTCACAGAATAGATAAATCTTTTCCTCCATTTGCTATTCACTGGTTTTTGGGGGTTGTTTGCACTCTGAACTACACGGGCGTTTATCATTGCCGTCACGAGAAAAGGAAGTTAAAAAAACAACAACAAAAAAAACACAAATTTAAAAAAAACCTAAATCAGCAGGTGGGGAAAGAAAAAAAGTCCGATGATGGCTGAGGTGGCGTCTCTGGATTTAGCAAACAAATTTTTAAAAAACAAAAAAACAAAAAAACAACAACTATGTACCCTGGTGAACTGGAGGGGGAGGGTCTTTTGTCCCAGCTGGCAGGGGAAGTTAGTGATGCTGTGCTTCATATGCCTACCACTCTTTCTTTTTCTCATCCATGGACACTCCACCAGGCCCAAGAGCCACCACCAGCAGCAGGCCTCCAATGACTGACGTGGTCTGGAAGAAGTCATACTTGAGGAAGTCGTGCATGGGCTTGTAGGCGGGGATGGTCCAGAAAGCGTTGAAGTAGAAGTTGATAGCCAGAAGCCACACTACGAGGGTCAGTGCTGCTAACTTGGTTTTGAAACCAATGGCCACCAGGATGATGAGAGCTGTCCCCACCATGTTCTGCAGTATCTGTGGAAGAAGGCGAGTTCATATGAAAATCATGAGGATTGCAATCTGTGGTGTAAATCTGAGGGATGAGCCCATGTTATTAAGCATTTACTTAATATTTCTGATTTATTAATATTTATACTACTAGGACAGAGTTTGAAGAACAACAAAAAAAGGCTACAGGACACTTTTAATCTACTTAGAGCAAATCATATATACCACCCTAAAACTTTAAAGTACACCTTGGGCTTTAGTTATTTAAGACTTAATCACAGCCAGTGGTTAACACATTGGCCTCAGTTTGAGACCCCTTGCCTTGGGGGGAGTTACAAAGCAGTGTAGTCTTAGTGTCAGCCCCCAGATAAATGGGACGATTGCATTAGGAAGGGCATCTGGCATAAAATTTGGACCAAATCAAATATGCGGATCCATCCGCTGTGGCAGCCCCTTGAGAAATAAAGGCTTGATTAAACTCTGTTGTGGGCATCGACATACACAGCTGAAGACATGATGGCTGAGTAGTCTTTTCTGTTATACTTAGTCCAGTGCCTGGGTGCATGCATAGTTGGGACATTTTAAAGTAAATTTGATGCGGAGGAGTACAACAAAACAAAACAAGACAGGCTGACAGCTGGACACCCGCACAGACCTTCATCCTTACTGCCTCTGTCAGTGTGCCCCAGGGCAGCTGTGGCTACAATGTAGCTTGCCATCACCAGTGTGTGAATGTGTATGTGAATGGGTGGATGACTGTATGTAGTGTAAAGCACTTTGGGGTCCATAGGGACTAAGTAAAGCGCTATACAAATACAGGCCATTTACCATTACGGTCATATGACAAAATTTACATCACTGTTGCTGGTTCATAAAGTACAGTCAAAGCTTAAAAGTATCGCACAATAGAATAAAACGTTTCTTTAAATCCAGGTGAGAACCCCCTGATTCACATGAAGCACGTAATTAGACTGTGAGACATGAGGAAAATCTGCAATTTGAGGCAATGTTAATGATAACATTAAATCTCAGAAAAAAATAAGTGAAATTAAAGTACAGTGAGTATAAATGCACGCTCTTTCATGACCTCTTTTGCAGCGTGTTGATTACACATTTATGGCATCATGACAATAAAAGCTGAGCAAACAGAGACTGAGTGTTGACTGTGATGACTGTGTGACCTTTGAGCAAATCTGAGTTCACCACAAATACCATTCTCTATAGAGGATAATGAACTAAAATGATATGTGACACAAATGTAAATAAAATACCGTACAATTGTGTGCATAATGAATATAATGTTCATTACTGTGTAATATCCGACTATTTGGACACATTTTATTGTGAATCTTTGGTCATATTATTTACAGAAACGTACATGTTACCACTTGTATTTAGTTGATCAATAGTAACGTGTAAAGATTAAGTAAATATCTAGCAGCAATGTTCCCTCTAAGCTGCGCGCGTGCGCAATTGCACACTGCTGGCACGGTCTTTGCACACATACAAAAAAAAAAAAAAAATCTAACCTGAATTGAAATTAAAGTAAATACGTTAACAACTCTGTTTTGCAGTGTTAGTCAGTAAGTGACTGGCTGCTCCAGTATAGGAATAGAACGATGCCACCTTATCCCATAGTCTAGCTGATCACGTGATTCACACTCATATATACGCAGCTAATCGACGTCGTTGACAGGCTATGACAGCGTCCTTATGTGCCGACACCGGTGTTTTAGCTAGCAAAGCGGCGTGGCTGATGGGGAGTGAAGCCACGTTAATGACAACGTGGACAACCATTGGAGATGTGAGCAGGACAGACAGAACAATTGATGGAAAAAGTGTGGACTTTATACCAGTTTTTAAATTGTGTTGATAGGCCACGTAAAACCAGAGTTATGAAAAAAATACATGCAATGTTTGGTTTTCTTCCTGAATACTATCGTTGTTTACATTTACTGCGGGAAGAAACGGTAAAAATGGCATTTTATAAGGAAAACGCTCGAAAGCACTCTCCGCCTGTGAGCAAAACCAAAACCAGAAACCCCCCCCCCCCCTCCTATTGGTGGGAAAATGTACCATGTCGACCAATCAAAAAATGATATGGCAACATGGCATTTAGATGTTTAGGGAGGGGGAAGTTTTAGGAGTGACGGCTGTGTTTTGAGACGTTTAGCGCAAATCTTGTGTAGTTAGTGTGTAGTGTAGTCAATAGTTTTGTTGTGTGTGTCAGAACAATGAGGCGACTGCTGAATGTTACAGGTGTTACAGGAGTGATACATCTCCTGTTGTCGGGCCTGCAGGCATCAGGCTGTTGTTCTCCTTTATCTCATAATGGACAGAAATTATTTTTTGGAGTGGCACAAATCATTTGTGTGGCATCAAATTTGATGCAGAACAGCTGATTGTTCTGTAAATAGTTTGAAATGTTTATTTAAAAAACAACAACAAACAAACAAAAAAAAAAAAACCAAAACGCCTTGGCTGCATTTTTAGGTAAACAGCTGCAAAAAACCCCCAAAAAACTTTGTTTGCAAAGCTCAGTAACTTTTTTGAAGTAGTAACTATATAATGAATTGCCCAACATTGGTCATTATGTACTGTGTTTTGCAGACAGAGAGTTACAGGACTCTCTCCCAGACCACAGACTCATAATACAAGTCGGAGCTTTATAACAAAAAATAAAAATAAAAGAAAAATAGAAAATTGTGTTTTCAAAATTGGAGTTGAAGTTATTTTTACTTCTAATAGTGTTACCATTCTACACAGGTCATGAACAAGATTTTTTTTTTTTTTTTTCATTGTAAGTGGGCTAAAGCAGTTAATTAAAAGTAGTCTAACATAAATGTAAATGCTGTAATTTGATTATTTTAATAAACCATGTAACTTGGATGGATTTGATGCTGGCGTGACCACAGTGCACACGTCTGCTGTTGCTCACAGTGGTCCAAGGGACCGCTCAGGGAGTTTGTGTGTTCGCTCGGACACATGAAAAATTAGAGGGAACATTGTCTAGCAGTCATTTTAAGATTTCTGATGTGACGTTTAAAACATGGTTTAGATGCAAACCAGTCAGTATGGTTCCTGCATTATTTAGAAATGCATATAAATATAATATGTATCATCTTGATCACCTGTCGTGGTAGTATGACATGAGACTTAATGTATAGTTAATTCAAGGCTATTGCAATAAAACTATTTTTAATGACAGGAAAACCATCTGTATGAAGCGGCTGGAGAACGTATGGGTATTTGATTGTGTCTGAACTCACAGAGAAGAAGCTGGAGTCGAAGTGTAACAGGGTCATGAACATGAGCACCAAGAGTACTCGACCGCCCAGCTGCATGTACTGCTTCGGTGAACTCTCTCCCATGGAGGGGACTCCAGCAAACATGCTTTTTCCTTCTGAACGAGATTCAGCCAGTAGCAGCAGCAGACCACCTCCAAGGGCCAGGTTTCTTGAAGAGGAGAGAGGACAGTTATTTTTGAACAGTGTCCTCAAATGAGCAGAAAAAAGCCATCCCTCTTAACTTGTCAAATGGTGACAATCCGATTGTTGTTTAATTAGCAGGGTAAGGGAACTACTCCATTAACTTATGCCTACTTGTATGGCGAGAATGTTTTTATATTTTATTCTGAATAACACGAATGTTTCAGCTATCAAATTTGACTATTTTTCTGTTAATTATAGAGCTGATTTACTACATTATACTACAACTCTCTCCTGACATGAATTAAATGCCCACAAAATGCATAAACAGACAAACGTGGCACTATATTTAACAGATTTCTCCAGAGACCCATGATTCATCCAGCCTGATGGTGTTTAAATCTAAATCACAGGTCTTCTCCACAGTAATTACGGTAATCCTAAGTGTTGGTGTCTGTTTGGAAACGGTGATGTATTCTGATATAATGCCACTACGAGGAGATTAGACTTTCTATTCCTGCAATCCTACACTATATTTTTTCCCTTATTGATTAAACTAGTTCTAATTCAAGTTAAATGAAAATGTTATCAGAAGGCACCACAAAAAGCATCCGCTTCTGCTTCATCACTCGTGAGCAAACTTGAATTGAAACAACATGTCAGTAAAAAGTGATGGCTGCTTTTGTTTGAAGTTTGATTTTGTCATGCATGATATTAAAGTTGTGTTTCAGTTCAGCACCTAGTGACACCTACCTCATCAAAAATTTAAGGTCCCATAAAATGCTGTATGCAACCGTCTGGTGGGGAAAAAAACCACAACATTCAGATTAGACACAGTGACATAAAAAGAAAGGAAATATAATACGACTGTTCTCACCTGTAGCGCTATGATCCCAAATAGTCCAAAGCAGGCATACTGTACAAAATTTCTACTGAGGATGAGGACACAACCACCTGTTTGGGCAGGGACAATAAGAAGAGTTAAGCCTTGAATGCTTCTCATATGGTCCGTTCTTCTCTTTACGTTGCAAAATGCAATCATAAACCATAATTTGCAGTGCTTTATCAATAGGATTATATTACATATTTGTGTTAGATTAACTTTGCTGTTAGAAGGGTGAGGCTTAGATGGCTTGGGCATGTGCAGTGGAGGGATAGTGGATATATTACAAAAAGGATGTTAAAGGAAAAGATGAAATCCTCAAGGGAGGGTCAGGATGGATGTAGAGGGTCAGTGTGATAGATAAGGATGTTTGGGATAGTGTGAGGTGGAGGTAGATGAGCAGCAGACAGACAAAATGTGGGACACATACATTTTGCTCACACTGTTTATGACTTCCTGCAAGAGTTGTGTGTGCATGTGCAATTTACAAATAATCCCTGTGAGTCAAGGCCTCAGGCTTATCAAGTGCTCAGTTATGCAAAATTTTTATTTTCATGTGTGATGTCAAAGAGTACAGACATGCTTAATTTGAACACTGCAGGTACACTGCCTGTTAGCACAGAAGCCCCAGTCATCTGCTGCTCAGATCTTCTGTTTGCGAAGGTGCAGCCAATCAAAAGGACAAACTATCGTAAAGGGAGGTGGAAAGAAATGACCTGTGTGGCTGCGCCAAAGCCCAGTATTAAATAAATAAGACTTATACTGAACCAGAAAGCATCCAAACCTACTATAGTACTCTGCAAAAGAAAATAATGCCTAGTTGGAAGCTGCCTAAAATCAAATGCTAAAGCTGTAGTCATGGAGGTCCAGGCTCAGGAGGTACAGCAGGCCTTCCACTCATTGGAAGGTTGGTGGTTCAATCCCTGGCTGGATTTAACCATTATCAGAATTTAAAGACATTGAACTGCAAGTTGCTGAGTCACTGTTAGATATAAAGAACTTAGACAAAAACAAAGTGTTTGTATGAATGGCTCTGAATGGGTGAATGAGACATGATTCAAACACTTTGAGTAGTAGAGTAAAAAAAAAAAAAAAGCACTATACAAGAACGAGTCCATTACTGAGAAACACTCTAGAGAAAAACTATATTCTCTGGCTGGCAAGTAGTTGCTGGCCTTTGCTTTGTGAATTCAGGTCGATTGCCAGGGTGTTGGCGACTGGTCTCTAGGTCTACTTGACTGATGCCTGAAACTAATGCTATCGAAGTAATTCTATCATGATCTTTTTTGCATCATAAAAACGTGTTTTTCTGTTTTTAAGTCAGTCCTCGTTGAATTTGTCCACAATATGTATCAAAGGTCTAGACTCTAGAGGGTTTGATTTAAGCATCTGGTTACTCTAGACTCTAGAGTAACCAGATGCTTAAATCAAACCCTCTCTACAACAGCTACCACAAAAGTGAACATTATAGAGTTCATGAAGGAACATGTTTTGCAGGGGTATTGAAGTTATGCCTAATTAGAATGGTGTACACTGGGAAGTAACAGTTCATGCTGAACAAATACTGTACTGATGCTTCCTGCTTCACTCGTAGTTTCAATACATGAACTAAACTATTTTTATTTATCTCATCAAAGAGCTAACATTAAAGATGTCACCTAGATTTGTTTGGCAATTTTAATTAGGACTGCTCCCGTTTACTCACCGAGCTGTCCGATGAGGTTAAGCAGCACAAAGCATGTAGCGAGAAAGTAGCCACAGTTCCAGGTTGCCTCAATGTAGTCTCGCTGCTCATTCCACTGGAACCACATGCGGATGCCATCTTCGAGGAAGGTGCTGATGAGACACAGACGAGCCAGGTGGGGCAGGTACTGTTTGGTTACCCGCAGGAACTGGGAAAGAGAGGAAAAATGACTGACAAGGTCTGAAGAGGGATGGAAAGAGGTAATTTTGATTATGCTATATTGTATAAATATAATTCAATGTCACCAAGCCTTAAAATCCACTAAAAAGTTCCCTAAAGGCTCTTTAAATAAATATATACTTACCTGCTAACAGTCAAACACACCACTGTGCGGGAGACGCCACTGTCTAATTAGAGCTGCGCAACTAATTGAATTTCATCTGGGAATGGTTATTATAATAAGATAATCAAGACAAAACATTTATTGTGCCACACAAAATTTTGTCCCCTCCAGACTGTGGAAGGCTGGTTGTAATTTTTTTTTTTTAAAGATTAGTGTGATAGTATGCCAAAAATCACTAGCAATATTTTTCTATAATCAGCACTCCAAAAAACATTAAATAAAAGATGAAGATGTTACACTCTATATCAGGGTTGGGCAATCAATTATCTCAAGGGGCTATGTGAGAAACTGGGACTGGTTCGAAGCGTCACACAAATAAGCTGAACTCAAGTTTGTTCAATATTAATTTGATCTCTTTATATAAACTGCTACTGGTAAGAGCACATGTTATAGCTGTGGGGATACCCCTGCTCTATATGATGTTCTTGCCTCATTAATCAATCTGGTTGAGCATCTAATAAAACAAAGCTAATCAAACTAACTTCAAAGGTGTGAGAGTCTCATACATGCAAATAGCAGAATTACTGATAGATATTTCAACACAGCACAGCTTTGTTCAACTAAAAAGTATTTCTTCAAAGACAAAATGTGATGAACATTTAAACAAAACACAAATTAAGTAACTGAGGCTCTTCTCTCAAGAAGAATTCATGTACTTCCCAGACACTAGTCACACAGGAGAGCAGAAATGGCCTGCCCTCTGGCCCGCCTATCCAGCAGTCCACATCAGCACAGTCAGATCTCAGCAGCCTATCAGCATCCACCAACTCTCACTCTGACTGCTGTGCGAGACATGAATGGGCCAACTTGGAGCCAATCCTAACAAGCCCAAAGGTTGCTGCAACAGCACAGAAATACACTCTTTCGAAGTGTTAAGTCTGGGTAAAATGCTAGCTCAGTACTCATTAGTGAGGGATGTGCCCCTTGCATTGAACTTCAGTGAGCCTCCTACAAGGCAAACAAATCAGATGGTGTGTACTTTTCCCATGTAATCTTTCACAGCACTCGTGATGGCCAAATATAAATCAATCAGGCGTTATGAAATTAGGGAACATTTTCTGGGATTTGGACTGAGTTCAGTCAACACGAAGGGTCGTAAACGTATGCAGAACTGGCTCCATGATATTTGATTACTTTGAGCTTCTTTATCTGTGCTCTGCTTTGCAAAAACGTGAGACCAGTAACCTACAGCACAGAGAGCTCAACGTTTTGAAGGAACAAGGAAGATATAAAACCACATACGTGGAGAGGATGGTCCCCAGTGGTTACAAAACAAGGGTCAGGAGGCTACCTGAACGCTTATCTTGGCGTCAGCTCATGCCAAGTTGGTTGTAATCACATGAATATAAATAACAGAAAAGCCAAAGCAAGGTATAGAAGCACAGATGCGGCCGGTGTAATAGAGAAAATATCAGCGGTGCTAAGCACTAAGAGTGCTAACTGAGTAACGTGTTAGGGTTAGCCCACAACTTTGGAGCCATCATAAGTGATTTCACAACAGCAGTCTGGCAACATAATAATGTTAATAACCCGTGTGGCTAGAAGCAAGCCGAATAACTGACACAATGAAGGAACAACCAAATGTGCTCCTGTCACCCAGCTCTTTCTTAGTCAATTTAGCTACCAGTTTCATCTGGTCGGTGTGACTCAATATTGCTATCAAACCCATCCCGACACACATGACAGGCATCTCCAGCATTTGTCACCCAAATTAAAACAAGAGTTGAAGCCGTCGACAGGAACGCAGAAAGAGTAGCCGACAGACGACAAGAGGAAACGGTTAACTTCATTCTGAACAAACTAGTTAGCAGCTAACCTGCTAGCAGCGGTTAGCAGTGTGAGCTGCTGTGCGGGGAAAAAATCAAGTTACCTGGTCTGCCACGTCTTCAGCGGTGTTCATAAGATCCTCCTGCCCCATATTCGTGTAATTTTACCAGCTGTAATGTTTAAGGCTCGGCGCAACACGGCTTCGGTGCGTTGGGTTTTTTTTCCGCAAGCTGTGTTCGCTCTGTTCCTGCCACTGTTAACGTTATTTACTTGAAGATTTCCCGACTGCCTGGACTCAGAGAAAGGCCGCCTCCGCCCCACAATGCCCCGCGATTTGACGAGCGAGACGGAGCGAGCCCCCCTACATGGCACTGCAACCGCGGTGTGCCACGTATACCGATCCGTACGGGGTCCTCCGGCTCGCCGCTGGGCATTGTTTACGGCTGTACACAAGTAAACAAGCGCTGCTTTACAGCCCCAAACCCACCTGATGTTAATATCACTATAACCTGTTAGTTAGACCGTTTCCCTTAGACAGTCATACCTCTGTGCTTTTAAAATTTCTTTCTGATAATTAATCTTTTAGAGATATGGTTATAGTTTGTATGTAAACTGTCTAATAGGGTCTGTAAAAAGATAACATATTTAAAATACTACTAATCTATACAATGTAAGCTGAGTTAAACAATTTTATTACACTTAATTTCAACACTAAGCAAAGTTTAAGTAACCGTCAGAGAAATTATATTTAAACCAATTTGTTTAGTAGATAATTAAAAGAAAAATAGTAATATATATTGGGATTTTTTGTTTTATCTTGTTTTCAGATGTTCTGCCGTATTTTCGGTGGCACCCGAACAAACTGATGCAGTTCTGGATATAAATTTGACAGGTCTGTAAAAGACCATTTTAGTTTAGGCATAATCTAGTGGCTTTAAAGGCTATTTAATTATTTTAATAGTGAGATCATACAGTGAGCCGTCATCTCCTGTGAGATATTAACAGTCACGTATGGTAAAGTTGTGGTCAGAGGTTTACATACACTCATGATGAGCATGAATGTCATGGGAAGTTTTGTTTTTGATCTCTTTGAACTATTCTTTACCCAGAGTGGAATTAATGTTTGTACAACATACATCTTCAATATTTTTCTTTAAACAAAACAAAACAAAACAAAACAAAAAAACAAGAAATGGCTGCACAAGTTTGAATTTATTTGGGATTTTTTTTCTACTAAATATACAGGCAGAATACGTACTCCCCAAATAATATTTGGTTAAATGTTCCTTAGCAAGTTTTATCTTATCTGGTAACCATTAACAGGTTCTAACCACTTTTGCTGACACAATTAGACACAATTATTAAGACTTCATTTAAATTGGTTGGTTTCCAGGCAAATGAACAAATGTTTTTGAGTTTGAGTCTTTAGCAAGGCAAATCCAGAACTTTAACGTTAACCTGCTTCATCCATTCAAAAACCAGCTTTGATGTGTGTTAGGGATCGTTGTCCAAATTTCAACTGTTTGGTTTTGAAGTGAAGTTATTTGGAGGTAGTCCTTCATTATTCCATCCACTTTGTGCAATGTACCAGTACCACTGGCCGCAAAACAGCCCCAGAGCACAGTGCTACTATCAACATGCTTGACAGCTGGTACAGTCTTCTTAGTTTTGGAAGCTTCACCTTTACCCCTCTAAAACAAATCTTTGCAGGTTTTTTTGTTAAAGTAGTGACACATTTGAATAAGTTATATTAACATACAGTTGTCTGAACTGATGATCCTCAAATCTGCAGTTGTTTAAAATGGCTTCAGGAGACCGTCCCAACTTGTGTAAATCTACAGCTATCCTTCTTAGACCTTAGACAGTCCCATTGTTCTGAGTATTGGTTAAATCCAGTGAATGTCAAAGAAATCCTCCTTATTCAGATACTACCAGTTTTAGTCCATCATGATCACTAAACAGATGAACCTTTAGTACCACTTATTTCAATACTATCAACTGACTTTATGTATCTAATTGAGCCTGTATGTATACCCCTGTGTGGTATACAGCCCTATGTGGATTAGAGAAAATCCAAAACAAATTCGAACTTGTTTACCCAACTCAAGTCCTCGATGAATATATGTAAACTTCAGACCATGACTTTAGATGTACATGTAAGGTTCAAATTACTTTATTTACACTAAGATTACAGCAGATCAGCCATGCCTTCGACAAATCACAATAGTATCAGCCACTGAACAAAGGCACCATTTAAAGAAACAATCAGTTTCAATCAAGTTCTCTGAATTTTACTGTACGGACAATGGCTGACAGGCAGCTGTCCTGGTGAATGAGATCATATGCAAGAGACTTACGATTATGAATTTTCAACATCTTGGTGATAATACACCTGTGTGGCTCATCGATAACCAGATTCCCAACCTTCAGTACCACAGTACAGAGGGAAATTAACAATAAGACCCCTGATTCTTTGCTGTTAAATTTTGTAAAAACTCTAAAACTAAACTGTACATTAAATGAGATGGATTAAAGCTTATTGTGGTGCTCCATATAGAGCAACAACAGTCCATCATTGGTGAAGCTTATTGCAGCACTAGAACAAGATCTGTTCTCGCTTCCTTAAAAGTCATATAAAAAACTGTGAGCGGAAATGTTTCATTTTCCATCTTTAGCTGCAAATCTGTGTTGAAGAAAAGTTTGCATCCTCAGTGCACAACAACCAGTAAAATCAGATCTCGATGGTCAGATAAATCTCCGTTCTCGTGGAAAAGATGCAGATGTGTTGTGTGTAGTTGCTGAAGTTTGTCGTATGATATCAAGTTGGAAACCTAACAGAATAATTTGAAGCATTTTTTAGGTTAAAAATTGGAGTAAATGTTTTTTAAAAAAAGACAGACAGTTCTTGCAAATTCAAACCGAGTTATATTTTACACTAGTGCAGTTGAATGCAAACCAGAAAACACACCTTATCCAGTCCAAAGGAACTTTTAAACACATTTTCTATGCATCATGTAAATCAGCCTTTGTTGGACCAGTGGAACTCAGGAACCAAAAACATCCTCGCGTAATAGATGTTGAAGGGTCACAGGCTGATTCTGACACAGGAATAACACTCCAAACTAGATGTCGTGGCAGGGTATATAAAAATACTCTTCATATGGGGGTTTGGATTTTACTTTCCATTTTGGGCTTTTCTGTGTTTCTTTTTCATTTTGCTTGATCTCCAGCTGTTATTTCTTTGTTTCTTGTGAAATCCACCACCCTGAGCCTGAAAGAGAAAAAGACAAATAGCATAAACAGCATGAAAGTAGACCCATCCTGCCTCAACAGTTCAGGCTGGTGGTGGTGTAGGAAATTTTCTATGCACACTATGGGCCCCATAGGACAAATTAAGTACCACGCTAACCATGTCCACCCCTTTATGACCACAGTGTACCCATCTTCTGATGGCTGATTTCAGCAGGATAACAAACCACGTCACAAAGCTGAAATCATTTTAAACTGGTTTTCTGAACATGACAATGAGTTCACTGTACTCAAACCGCCTCCAAAGTCACCAGATCTCAACCCAACAGAGCATCCTTGGAACTTGGTTGACCAGAACATTCACATCACAAATGTGCAGCAACTATGTGATGCTATCATGTCAAGATGGACCAAAATCACTGAGGAAGGTTTCCGGCACATTGAGAATCTATACCATGAACAATTAAGGCCGTTCCAAAGGCAAAAGGGGAATAAGCTCGGTAAGCGTACCTAATAAAGTGTCAGGCGAATGTATATTATTCCACAGACCTTTTTGCGTTTCTGCACCGCCTGTTTTTCAACCTCCATTTCTTCATCCTCATCTGTCTGAAAGTCATCTTCCTCCTCTTTCCTTCCGTCCTCCATACTTTCTTCTGCTTGGTTTTTCAAAGTGAATATGGAGGCTGTGGACAAATACATGGTGTTACAGAGCAGTAAAACAGGCCCGCTACAAGAGTTTCACTAATCTGTGCCATTATATGTGGATTCAATGGAGAACCAGTCATGTAAAACTCGACAATTATCCTGACTAATATTGGTTCTTCCGATGGACAGTGTGCTTCTCCTGAAATCAGTGGTCAAATGAATCTAATGTGTGTAGATGGGAGATACTGACGGGGGTAGAGGTCGCTCATGCTGTCCTCAGAGTCACTATGACCGTCATCACTGGATGAGGGTTCCCACGTGCTGCTTGAATGCTTGGAAGGGTTTCCTCGACCGCCCTCCTCTTCAGTGTTTCTGGGCCTTTTCTGCGTCAGTCTGGTTGGAATGAATTCAATCCCCTGCTTCACACATTCTTCATCTAGAGAAGGCATAAGGCAGTTGTGTTAGCCATCACATTCACAGTGTAACTATACAACAACCCATACCCTCAGTGTTTTATGCATACTCATATATCAAGTCTGTATTTACTGACATTTTCTCACCTTCTGATTATTTATTTATGTAACAAATGACAGATTGTGGTATTGTTTCCTTCCCGTTATGCAATTTAAACTTTGATTCTTTGCAGAAGAATAGAATTAGCCGAATCTTACTACTGTAAGCTCACCAAAAAATAAATTAAAGAAATTGCCAAATATGTCAGACTACATTGGTCTGAGCAAATTAAGCACGATTGGTATATGCAAAAAAGTGCTAACAAATGAATAAGCTCATCAGATAGCTTTGCTTTCCTTCCTGAGAGATGGCTATCACACAAGAAGTCTGACTGCTGAGATGAGTAACATCCTGAATCTTTACACTACAGGAGAGGTGCACATGGAGAGATAAGTGATGCACTGACATTTAGAGAGGGCTTTCTTGAAGCGTTTTCCGTTGACGTGCCTTAAGACGTGGTGCGGCTGCCGGTTGAGATGCCGAAGGGTCAGCTTACAGAAGAGCTGATTGCTAGAGCACAAACAAAATACATACATTACATCAGAGGATCCACTTTGATCTATATGGCATCACAAAATTACTCAGCTGTAGTTACTAAAATCACTTGTTGGGCAAGCAAACATGTCCTTACGGTTGCTTTGTGCTTGGCACGATGTGCGGCTCATACTGGCTGTAGTTGAACTCTGCTGCAGCACTCAGTTTCTCATATTTCTTCCCCTCAGTGAACTTCTGCAGCTCGGCCAATTTGCAGGGAATCTCGTGGCCATTTAGAGTACATTTGATCTGAAAAAGTACAAAATCGAAGGTATGAATAGGCTGTTTTTATTGGCTTTAATGTTTTGGTCAGCAGAGGTCGGTGGATCAATCCAAATATCGCTAGCATTGATACCAACACTGGTACTGACACGAGTCCAAAATGATCGATACTTTCTTTCTGTCCTCTAAGATCAGTATGTAGCTCATTGTGTTAAATTGATGATAATTCTTATCATAAATCACGACACGCTGGGATAAGCTGCCTTTATAAGTTCCAAGTATCAGCGACACTGGCTCTGTATTAACTTGTTATCTGATCGACACAATAAATGGCAGTATTGCACACCGCTGTTGAGCACTCTTTAGCAATCACAACATCTGAACACCTGGCTCGTGCTAGATCAATTTGCAGGTTAGCATCAGCTCACACGAAGTGCACGTGTGACGTGGAGAAATCTGCTCGCTAACCTTTTTACCGCCTGTGAGCTGAAGAAAGGGGTGATTCAGGAGGAACTCTCTTAGGTCCGCAGGTAACTCATCCATAGTTTAGAAACACTTCAAACCAGCTCGTTCAGCTTGTTGACGAAGACAACGCTTCAACAAGGAAGCTCCCAACACGTGGGCTGACTGCGCAGACTCTGTCGTGTGATCTTGGCGCCATCCAGCGATCAAATCAAGTAAAACCCATCTTACACGAAGTTAGCCATTCACCTCTCTCATTTGGCATCAGGCGATCCTTTTATCGAACCACCGGTGTGATTAAACAAAAGCAGACAATTGTCTGCAAGAAATAATGTCCACGGTCCTTGATATACTCCCCTCCCCTTTTTTTGCTACCTTTAAGAAACTAAACCTTAATCGGCTTAAGTAAGGTGACAACCGAGCCCAGTCAGCTGACTGCCACCATCTGACAGGTCTGAGAGCATTACGGAAGACAGACAGCCCACTCTGCTTGGATTTCATAAAACTACAGAGTAGCCGGCATATGAGCGCATGCGTGAGCTTTGAATTAAAGTTCATAAACCAGTAAAGTAGACACCTGTAAAAGTAAATAAAACTATTTTATAAATCTTCCTAGCATGGCTAGTTTAGCACATTTGTTTTACTCGACTAGTCATTAGAGACTGTGCACAGAGTGAGTCATCTCGCTTTGGAACCAAAACCACGCCCACATTTCTCCCACAATTCCCTGGTTCCGTAAACAAATATCGGAAGCTAGCTGTTTGAGGTGTCGTGCATACTGTGAATTAAAATCTGACGATAGAGCTAAAGTAGAACCCAGACAGCGCTGTTGGTGTTACTTGCAATTACATTACGTTTAGTAATGCTACTGAGCTAGCTGGCTAGCTTAATAGCATAACTGACGATATTTAAGGTTCCTACTGTTTAAGTACACGTGAATATAAATATATATATATAACAATGTCTGGACCAAATGGAGATCCAAACATCTCTCCGGACGATGGTATTATAAACGACGAAGATGATTTCGGCGAAGAAGGTAAAACAACAAAAGCTTTCATTGTAAGTGATGTTAGCAATCATTAGAGCCGCTGGGCCACTCCAGTGATTGTTAGAACAAACGTTTGTTCTAACAATCACTGGAGTGGCCCAGAGTAACTAGTGTACACTAGTTACTTTTTGGTTAATTTTAATTACGTATGCGGGTATTTGTGGGCGTGATTTGGATTTATGTAAAAGTCCATCCTTAAAACTTTTGTATGAATCAATTGGGTAATTAGCAGCCATGTTCAATAAAATGAAGCAACTGTAAAGATTCATGGGCCAAAGTTCCTCCAAAACAATGTAGGACACTGAGAAGGTCATACAGAAAACAGTGACTTCTGCTTAAGAGGTTTCTAAAAACTGTTGAATCATGGGTTGTGCTTAGTGCTTCACAGACCTGCACAGAGTCAGAAAATTTTCAGAAAAGGTGTCACAGTAACTACACTCAACATTCACCTTCATGTAAACATCCCTGCCTGACTAAACACCCCCACCAGTGCCTCTTCATGGCGGTTGTGTTGTCAAATAAATATAACTAAAGTGGTTTTCATATTTGCCTCATTTTCAGTTTTCTGTAATAACCTTGGTGATGAATACTGGACTGTTAAATTGCTGGTATGTTATTTTTTATTTAAAAGAAACAAACAAAAGGTAACTGAAGCCAAAAACGGTCAACTTTCATAGCATTATCCTGTCTTTCATCGAAAACAATATAAATTTAATTTATATGATCAAAAACCGTTAAACTCTTTATTCAGTCGTTGCTCTTTAAATTGCCAAACAAAGCAAACTAACCTATGCTGCTCGTCCACAGAGTATTCTGCCATCAACAACATGCTAGATCAGATCAACTCTTACCTCGATGACCTGGAGGAGCGGAACGACGCTCTTAATGGCAAACTGCACGAACTGATGGAGTCAAATCGGCAAGCTCGACTGGAATTCAGAGCCCAGTTGTTGGCCCCCCCAAAGGAGGAGGATGTGGAGGAGCACTGTCCCACAGCAGATGGGGAGTCCTCCTCAACCAGCAAGGAGGACATAAACGAGGATAAAGAAGGCTTGCAAATGAATGACATGAATATTTAGATCAGGAGGTTAAATTAAGGAAAAAGCCAGGATAGAAATATTATGAAAGTTGACTAAACTCCTGAAAGCTGTCATTTGGACTAGTGACCCTTTATCTTCATAGTCGATGCTCACATCAGCAGGCGTGTGCGATAGATTACATCTCCTCTTTTGCAGAGCTCATTCCGGTTTCTCCTTTGGCAATGTGCCGATGTAACTAACCTCAAACAACTTCTCATGCAAGCTGGATGTTACATCAACTTCTTTAATTTCACTGCAGACTTTATAAATCTAAAGCCAGATGTGCCGCTTTGTATTGGGAAGAAAAGGCTCAGGATTATGTGGGAGGTCACAATGCTAAGTCCTAAAGCAAGAAAACGACTAAATATATATATTTTTAAAGTTGGTATTAAAACATGGTCTTTGATAAACAAGGTTCAAACTACAGGATCAACCTTAAATCTTTCCAGATTCTGTACCTAAATATTGTTTTGATACAGATGTCATATGAACAACTTCTCAAGCATTTGAGTCAGTCCTTGTTAAACAGAAAGACTCCACTTCCTCAATTGTTTCATCGCATTATTAGCTTTGCAATTCCTATACCTTCCCAAAAAGTAAATAGGAAGCATTGGACACTCATATGTATTATAATGCTTGTTGTGCATCCTAACTGTAAACGCTGTGCTGTGTTCAGTGTCTGTTAAGTGTTTGCTGTAAAATCAAAAAAACGAAACGTTGGAATTATGAGACATTTTTAATATAAATTAAGATGACTCCCAAACAGAAAACAAACATCCAAAAATACAATAAACTTCCAGCAGTTAGAAAACATCACCAGTTTGTTCATCTCAATTTGTCAGTAGCTGAATAAAAATACAATAAGAAACGTACAGCTTTGTTTGAAGTCATCCTTTACATGCCCTTTTTTGCCTCTCCGTTCTGTTTCGGAGTTTAAAAGCACAGATTAGATCACGTCTCCTTCATTCAGAGAGAATACAACACTAATCATGTGACAGTCGCTGACGTGACTACAAGGGTTGCTACGTGTGTCAGTCAGTCCTCTGTGGTTGATAATAGGTTTCTCTAAAACACAGGGTGAAATGTTTCCAGAGCAGAGCGCTGGTTATGATGAAGGAAGTGGTGCTTCCTGTTTCACCCTCACCTGTGAGTAACACCTCTGGATAATCTACAGGACTCTTTGCTACATTTTAATTGATAGTTTTGTACTATCGCCCAACTGTGTTTCTACTCTTGGTACAGCAACTAAAATAAAACGATGGTAAACTGGAGTCAAATAAGCAGCAACTTAAAACAATGACATTGGGCTGTGAATGCTTTTAAAAAGGATGAGTGGAAAACAATTGTTTTTATCTAAATGTAGCCTGCGCCATCGATTCTGACCTGGAAGCGACAGCATAGCGTTTAAGCTGAAAAACAAGATGTAGACAAAGTGCATGCAGCCTTATGCAAACGAGAAGAATCGTCATTTAGATTAAGTGCCTTACTGCTAGAAGAGAAGCCCTTTATTTTTGGCTGCTGGCGGCCTTTTAAAAATACACATACTCTTCACCAGACTATATTTTGACGACAGTGCTTTCAGTGTCAAGGGAACCACTGCTGACTGCCTTGTTATTTTTGTTGCCCAAAACATAATCAGCAACATCAAATTAAACCCCAAATCCCAGCCATTCATAAAAAAAGAAGATAAAATGCTGTGAACCAGGCTGCGATCAGATCCACGATTCAGCTTTTTTTGTTCGCTCAGTCCATGTGCCACTAAGACCTGTTTGTTTTAAAACAAATGTTGACACCTGCTCAAGTATGCATTGTGCTTACATTCTACATTTCACCATGTGCTATGTGTGATTAGCCAGTGTCTCCACTTTACCATCAGTCCAGTCTTTTATACTGGTAGGTTGTACTAACCATCAGTCACCTAGCTAGCCAGAGAATTAGCGCAAAAAAATAAATAAAATAAAGACAGAAAGAGAAAAGCTGGTAATGAGCCATCTAAGACTCCTGATTCTTGAGGACAACAGGGTGGAAAATTAGCACTTTGGCGAACAGTCTTAATTTTAAATGTCACTGGAGGAATTCAGCTTAGGAAGAAAAGAGTAAAAACCAAAACAAAACTATGGATTCGTCTATATCTGCAAATTTGATTGTATATTAAAACTTGCATTTAGCTTTCTTTTTTTTCTTTTTTTTTTTGCAACCAAGCAGCATTTCCTAATTCCAAACTACATCCTTCATGTATACAGTAAAAGTCACAATACCCTTTGTTTTTTTTAGTTAGTATGCAAACAACACTATGTGCAGTTTTAATTCAGCACAGCAAATATTAGGTTTTAAAAAATACAATGTCTGAACCAAAGCACAGATTTGGAATGATAGAATAAAGCCAATTAAACCTCAATGGGACCATGGGCCATTATATCCAAAGATATATACATTTTATATATATTTATTTTCCTGTCACCTGTTGAAGCAACAGCCTCTATGAATTTCTGTCGTAGTGCGACTACACAAATAAGCACAATCTGCTTAGTTGCAGTTTTCCAGAGACCAAAGTACGGGAATCAGTTCAAAGAGGGCATCAAATACAAGGATGTTCTCGTTGTTAAAAAAAAGGGAAAAAAAAAAAGGTCTATTTAGTTGTTCTGATTATACTGATACTAAACACAAATGCTTTAAGTTCAATATCTACTTCATCTTTTTATTTTTGACTAGATGACTTTATAATGTGTAATCTGATAGTGATGGCTGACGCTGGCCCACATTTTCCAACTGAAAGCCAAAATTAAGAGCTTCGCCCGCAATTGTGTTAATTTCTCACCCTGGGAGAGCGATTCACATGAGAAGTCCTGTTCTCTGTGCATTTAATTCCAACTTTCCAGTGCGGTGAGGAGCTCGACCGCCAACTCCTTGGTCTCTGTTCCATGGAAGCACCTCTTTAGTCACATCCTGTCAGTGGTTGTGATTGTACCTGTTTCTTTTCTGTGCACATCATTTCCTCATCGCCTGTTTGCCGCCCTTCCCGACCTGCGTCTGGGTGCTTTCCCCATCCCAATCTTTTTCCCCTGGGTTGCAGGGGCTTCTCTCTCCTCCAACTCTTCAGTGGCATCCTCTGCAGAGGCTGATGGCTCAGAGTCCATGTCCACACTACTGCTGGCGGGCACCTCAGCAGGGGATGTGTCCATGTTGCTAGTGATGGTTGCTGAGGTGGTAGACAAGTCCTCTGAGGTTGCCTCAGGTTCGGCCAGCTTTCCCTTTTCCTCGCCCTGTATCTGCATTTTAAGTTGGGTGAGCGTGACAACGGGCTGCAAGGATTTAAGGTTCGTCGCTAAATCTGTGTCATCAGAGAGTAGATTTTTATCCGAACAGTCTGAGGCAGTTTCATTTATGTGCATGAGCCCGTCAGCAGGTTGGACAGATTCTCTCGAATCTTCAGCATCTTCACCTTTTCGACTCACCAAAGCTTTGTACCTCTGTGGGGGGAAAAAACCCAGCATAAAAATACTGGATTATGCCTCTAGATATACACTCATGCAGCTTGTTTCCCCGGGAGATTAATGTACACACTGGCCTTTTAAGAGCTCACATATGCCTAGATTAAGGCTGCAGTTATGCAATAAAAAAAATTCAAAACAACTGAATGCAAATAGTAATGTTGTTATCTTTAAGCTTAAAACTTAAACCGACAAACCTTAAGATTCTCAAAGTGCTGCAATGATTTGCAGTGGCCGTGCAGGGCAGAAGACTCAAAGTTGTAAAACTTGTTGCAAAGCTTGCAGATAAAACCTGCGACTGGAACTAAAAAACTGGACCCTGTGACGAAGGAAATGAGAAACTAAACATCACAAAGATACTAAATATCAGAGAAGAGAAAGCAGGAGTGGGAAAAAAAAAAAAACACAGGAGTGCCTCTCTCACCATAGACTGTGTCAGGGTCATACTGCTCATCACTGGACACGTCAGTCGCTTCTTTAAGGGAGGACCAGCCGTCCTGCATCAGTGAAATGTGTTACTGCAGAGATTCTCTTAAACCAGTTCTGAACCAAGGGTTGTACATTTGCCAATCATCTCACTGAAGGAAATCACCAACAATAATTTATATGCAGCTCACCTCTCCATCTCCTTGATTACTCAATCCTTTCTCCTCCTCAGTCCCCTCCTCTGTTTCTAATGAAAAACCTTCTGTGCCCAATGAAGCAAGTTTGGCGAAGGCCTCACAATCCGTTTCCTGGAGCTAGAAACGAGAAAACTGAAGTGAGAATTTTACCTCATCTATGTATACAAACTCGATTAGTCTCTATATAGTTATGAATATAAATAGTTGTGAATATAAATGTATTGTATTGGGCAAAAGAAGCTTTTCTTTACTGGAACACTGGTGATTTTCCTTTGGGGAGGTCAAAACCTCTCTCATGTGTGCCAAAATTTTCTAAATAAAGAAACATCTTTTCCTCTGGGAAAACATTTGTTGATGTGTAAAAGAAAGAACAAAAGGATTTCTTTCCCACCTTCTGTCTGTGCTCCTGGGACTGCAAGTGCTCCAAAAACATCTGGGAGTTCTTGAAGTGTTTCTTGCAGATGGCACAGGAGGACATGTCTGTTTTACTGGCAAGCTGAGGACATGGAGCAGAGCATTTTCAACACTACTCAAAATATTTTCTAATATTTCTTGAACTTTACTTTTGCGCTATGTAGTGAGAAACTGATGTACCTTGTGTTCCTCTGTGCGACGGTGGTCGGCGATGCTACTCGTGAAGTGTGTGAGACAGGTGGCACACCAACGCTTCAAGTCTTTCTTCTCCCTGCAATGAACACAGGACATCCTTTGTAAGGGTCGCCCTCTACGTTCAAACTTAATATGACACACAGGAGGAAGGAGGTGGTCTCTGAAGGGGTTTAATTAAAACGTGCAAATATGCCACACCTTTTAAAGCTGCTATGCTTTTCATAAAGAAATCTGCAAATAACTGACCCATCTTTGTTTGCTCCCTGTAGAGACTCCTGCACCCGAGGCAGCAGGGTGACGAGGCAGGCATTGCTCATGTGTTGGATCTCCATCATCCTCTGCTGGTGGGAAATGCTGTTCATATGACTCCTGAAGTTCTAGCACACAAAGGGAAGAACATTAATGACAAAAGAGTGGAGTTAAAATATTATTATTAATGCTCACCATTAACCTACTTGCTGGTTGTGGCAGGTGGTGCTGCAAAGATAACAGTAGAACTTGCTGGAGCCCTCTGCCACACCCTCCTCCTCTTCATCCTGGCTCTCAGGCAAAGCTACTGGGGCATCTTTGCTCTGTGAAGTTTCCTCTGCTGGTAAATTAGCCTGCCGGTCACCCTCACTAGGCCTGCCAGAGGGGGACGGGGCTGACGAACAGCTATGCAGCTACAAACAAGAACCACGAGTGTTGAACTTTTATGAAAAATGTATAAAAATCAACAAGACTTTAGTTCTTTAGGTACATGAAAAACAATATGTTCTCTATGATCTGAACATCAAAAACAAAAGGCTCCTCTCACCTCACCAACTTTGGTCTCCTCGAGTGCGTCGACAATGTCTGATCCTGTTCGGGAGCCACTTTCTTCCAGAGCGATGCATTCTTGTGATAAAGAGACACCCAATAAGAGTTCACCTCGAAAGACCCCAACAATAACACAGAGTACCGTGTAAAGGTCTTGAATCACCCCTCATTTCTTTATATTTTGGTCAGGAAATGGGTGCAGTATTTTAACTGAAACGTGTACATATAGACATGAAAATGCAGTATATAAGGCAAGAACAGAGTTTGTACAACTCTAATGAGCCTGAAAGTCAATATTTGGTTTGAAAACTTTTATTCTTGAACACAGCCTGAACCCTCTTAGGCAGCTTTCTTGTAATTTCCTTTTTACCTTCAGGGTGGACATCCTCTGTGTTGTTGCTACACTCCGAGGAAAGAGCTTCCGCATCTATGTTTGCCGTAGTGACGGCCTCGGCAGCTCCCTGTTCTGTGGGCTTCTCCAACCTGAAAGACAAGAAAAAAACATTTCTGTTTAGCAAAGTTTCACCATTTTTTTAATGCTATGAATTTCAAATAACTGAGTAAGAAAAAGAACACATTTATAAATTTGTTTTTTGCCTTCTTAAAACTGGTGAGAGGAAAAAACCAAAACCCATTTCTTTCCTTTTTTTGGTCAAATACAAGAAATTACATTTTCCAGAAATAGAGAGTGCAGTTTTCTAATACAGCTAGCAGCAATAAACAGGCTTTCCCCACCATTCTGTCCTCTTTTTCTTCACTGCAGGTTCTTCAAGTTGCTCCTCAGATAGTTGTGTTGGCCCATCCAGTCCTCCCGTAGCACCATCTGTGGGTGAAAAACAAAACCAAAGGGAAAAAGAAAATATTTAACTCTGATATTCTTCAAGTACTTTGTACAAAAAGTTTAAATTCACATGGCATTTAGCTAACACTATAACTCAGCTTCCATCCTAACTAATTACTATGTTTCTGATATGGGTGAATTGCAGCTCTACCTGCTTGAGTCTTGCCATTAGCTCCAGTGGTACTGCTAGCTGCTGCTGGTTGCTCATCTGAGCTCCCTGCTGCCATCTGCTCACTGTCCCGCTTACGATCTGGCTGTCGATTTGCAGCATCCTACTCACAGAGACAAATCACATGAAAACTAGAAAATAATGATCCATCGTAGCCGAAAAACTTTATCTACGCAGTTTTTTTGAGGGATACATTCCTGAAACATTATGTAAATTTGTGCACTGACTCTATAGTGCACCTACTTATTTGTTGAGAATAAATGGAAATCCTGATTCTTATCATTTGTCATACATTCACACTGCTTACAACAAAGATAATTACACTAACACAAATAATCAAAAACATGCCGTACTGTCCAAGCCTGATCACTCGGATGGTAATCTGAGCTCACTCAAAAACCCACACAATGGACAAAGTAACTGCAATAGCGCTGTTATAAATACCGCGGAAGACGAAGAAGAGGAGGCAGAGGATGCTGAGGAGGTGGTGGTGTTGTTGTTGTTGTTGTTGAAGTAGCGGGGATGTGGGTGGAAGGGTCGTGTAGCTGGGAAACCCATGATGGGAGACTTGATAGCCATGCCCATGGGAACCGGCCCGAGCAGGGACGACCTGTTCCCTGCTGTGAAGAACTGCCGAAACTGCTGCCCACCCATCCCAAAGCCCCGCATGTTACCTGCACACAAGTACAACAAGAAAGGAAATTATTATAAGGGCTTGCTTTAAATAAAAAACAATATACATGAAAATGTCATGTGACATCTTCTGCTCTTTGAGATTTCCAGGTATTGCCATTTTTATGCTATTCACTCACACCGTACCCTGCATCTGCTGCATCAGTAAAGCACCCTGCAGCATGGGATTGGGGGCGATGATGGTTGTCTGCGAGGCATGGCTCAGGTTGACCATCCGGGGAGGGGGTGCTGTCTGGGGGGCAACAGGAATGGTTCTAGGAAAGAAATACACACAAGAAAGTAACATGTCTTATTATTTAAAAATTCACATCCTCACTCAAATCTGCAGCTAAAGGCAGAGCGTCTGGGGTAAATGACAAATCCATCAGAGCCATGGAAATGTTTTCCGCCTTCTTAACAACCTGAGAATTTATTTTACATGCATCCATCATACTAAAGCTGGCTTGACAGATTTTGCTGCCACCTTCGCTTATTCTCAGAATAAAGATGAGGAAAGAGAAGAAAATATTGTAGTTTAAGTGAGGATTAAAAACAGAGAAATAAAAAGCTTCCTTCTAAAAAAGGTTGGGACCAAAAAAAAAAAAAAAAAAAAAAGAATATATATATATATATGAACATAATTTGCTTATTGTTTAAAACCCACATCTTATGGATAACTGCAGAAAGACAACATAAATAATGTTGAAAATGAGAAACTATGTTGTTTTTTGAAGAATACGTGCTCTTAGTTTGATGTGTAGTGTAAAAGCAAAGTGCTTGAACATCTCATAATTAATTACATTAAGTAGCAACACGCCTGGATATAAAAATAACATGCCAGAACTTAACCAGTCTTTCATCTACAGTAAACAATATCATTAAAAAATTCTGAGAATCAGCCAAGCAAGATGGAGCACCGTTGCCTCACAGCAAGAAGGTCCTGGTTTTGAATCATGTGGCGACTTGTCCAAGGTGTACCCCTCCTCTCGCCCTATGAGAGCTAGGATAGGCTCCAGCTCTCTCCAGCACCCGAGAATCAAAGACAATTTCCATGTGCAACGGACTAGGCTAAAAACCAGTATTAACGGCCACAATCTTCAGAGTCTGGACTCAAAACAGACGCGATTATGTAGTGGAATCACTGCTTAAGCTCACAAACACTTGTGAAAACCACTGCCGATGAGAAACGTCTGCTGCTGAATTGACCAAATGCAATTTAAAACCTCACAATTTAAAGGGAAAAAAACCCCAAAACAACAACAACAACAACATATATTTATGAAAAAAGATCCAAAATTATCAATGCCTTCTCTAAGCACCAGCTGACTTAACAGGAGACAAACAATACCAAACAATCTGCAGCAAGGTTTAGCAGGAAGTGTCTGGATGCTAAGATTGACACACAGAGGCGAATTCTTTATACACATTACTGACATCAAGTTAAATTTAAGCAGATATATACCGGTATATATATTTTAAAGGCTTATTTATATAAGACAGCTTTATCGCCTTTATATGGCTTTCAAATCGGTGCACTGCGTTACAGTGAACAAGTAATTAGATTACCTGTTACCTGTAATGAGATTATAGGCTGGTTGACTGTGGAAGATGCCATAACAAATGTGATGTGATTTTGTGTTATTGGTCTGAGGTCAGAAATCCTGCAGCAAACGTTTTATATAACGCGTAAAAGAGGGATAATAACACATAACCTTTGAGTAATCTAGATAACAATGGAAGGCAGCAGTCAAAATAAACATCAAATACTGTCAGACCACTAATTAAATATCTGAAATGATAAATGTAGCCGTAACAGGTGTTGGGACGGGCAGTTAGCATACAGGTCATCCAGAGGGCCTTACATTATCCCCGGTCTTGAGTTAACAGGCTTACCGGGGTGTCTGGTGGTGATGGGCCACATGGTGTCCGGGAGGCGGCTGCGGCGGGGGAGGCGGAGGCTGCTGCTGCTGGAAAAGTTGCTGTAGTTGCCTCAGTTGCTGGTGAAACTGTTGCTGTTGCTGCTGATGGATGTGCGGATTGAACATCACGGGCTCTGATTTAATCCGTTACGTTGCAACGAGTTGTCAGAGCCGTCAATGTGTGGCACCTCTTAGGACAGAGGATCTCTTGTTGGGAGGAAGAAAAACGTGATTACTTGCTCTGCTATCAGACCAACTATTTGTTGTTAAGGCACACTTAATGACAGTGCGCACCTCCTGTCAGACAACAGGTCGCTCTCATATTTCATTATGACAACTAGCTAGCGTTAGCATAGGAGCTAACAATAATGAACTTTTTGGTTTGCTAAGTTTACTTTCATTTCCGCCACCATTCCGCTTCATACAGATAGCCGCTACGCTGTCAGAGAAAGCAGAATGGTACGCTAAATATGCCCACAATATCGAGCCTATGTTGATAACTGAAGTGTAGCTACATCTTCCATAAAATGAACGAAGCTAACGCTACATTAGCCATAGCCGCTCAGTCACTGAACCAAACAAGTTAGCTTAGCATAGCATTCAACTAACTCAAAGACAAACCTCTCCTGTAGGGACTGCTTTGTCGTATTTAGCCTCCTACAGCTGCCCCCAGAGACGTAAACCTCGCCGGGTGTTAATTGTCAACGTAAAACCAAACCGAAGAGTTAAACACTCGCTCTTTACAGCAACGGTGCAACTTGCACAAAAACTGAAGCCATAACCTCTGATCAAACCGGTGGACCGTGTCACCCCCTAGTGGCTGCCTGGAGAACTGAAAACGCATGATGGACGTAGAATGACCAGGCTTCGAAATGTCGTTTTTATTACATTTATTTGTTGTTGTTGTTGTTGTTGTTGTTGTTGTTTTGTTTTATACTCTACAGTTATTATTTTATCTATTAGCTAATGCGACATAGTTAATAAAAATAAAGCTTTTTAGAGGTGAACATTAAATAGCAGAATACAACTTAGCACCTGTGGCACTGTTTACATTACTGTATACTGTCATGTTGGTTGTAGCTTGAGCTCGTTATGTTTTTCAATCTAGCTATGTTGCAAATAACCACCGCTGAAAATTAATTTCTATAGGACAGTGTTCGCCTAGTCTTTCACTCTTTGTTTTTGGCTCTTGTTCTTCTAATATGTGTTTATGCAGTCATGTGTTTGTGTGTTTAATTGTGTAAACATATACTTAATGTGTGATTTTAACCAACCACTGAAGCATTTTGTAACTGTATGTTAAAAAGAGCTGCACAAATAAAGTTGTTGTTATTATTATTATCGTTATATTTAATAAAGTATCAAAAAATAAGGTAATAAAATGTACATTTTCATAATTGAAACTGAGAGCAAATCACAAATTTAAACACAACATAAATATAAAAGGGCATTCAAATTCGCTCAGGTGAGTTAAAAAATATTTATTTTAATATGAAAAATACTCTGGTTTTTTTTTTTGTTTTCAAATTGCAAATTATTTATGTGAGAGAAATCTACCAGTGTCACCACCTAGCGGTGGGTGTGGAGTACTGCAGGGATCTCCTGGTAAAATACAAGAGCTCATCCTCCTCCTCCCCCCCTGCGGTGCTTGGAGAGGAGAGTGTTGGAGAGAGTGCTGGCTTGAGATGATCTGACACACCGAAGAGCACCGTAAATGAGGAAGCAGAGCGAGAAGTGAGCCGGTGAGTGCGCGCAGACTAGAACGCCCTCTGAACGCTCTGAGGGGGGTGAGGAGGGGCGCAGAGGAAGATAAAGCCATATATCCGTCCCTGTTCTGTCAAGGAAGCTAGCCCATCATCCTCTCGCAAAGATGGGGAACCGGGGAATGGAGGATTTGATTCCTCTGGTGAACCGCATGCAGGATGCTTTCTCGGCCATTGGGCAAAACGCAAACCTGGACCTGCCGCAGATCGCCGTGGTGGGAGGACAGAGCGCCGGGAAGAGCTCGGTGCTGGAGAACTTCGTCGGGAAGTAAGTAGGCTTTTCCAGGCTGTAGTGGATGCTGGCGCGCCTCTGGTGCACCGCGCAAGAAGGAGCTCTTACATCTAAGTCCCCATCCCCCCCGGCCAGGTTTAAATACACAAAGCCTCCACTTAGACCCGAAAGCTTCAAATTAAACGCGCATTCAACGCACTTTCTGTCGTTTCAAAGCCTCGAGCACACCGTGAGGCAGATTATTTTGTTAGGCCTTCATAAATCCCCAGAGTAGTTTATCTGTTAACTACCTTGTGATGCATTCAAGAACCACATATTCAAGTTACAATGACTTATTATGATCTTGTTATGATCCCCGTGCTTGATATAAGTTTTCAAACGTGCCCGCTTTGTTGTTGAACGACTTCGGTTAAAGGAAAATTTTCATTGTAAATCCACTGACATCTGTGACAAAGGCAGGGTTAGTTTGGAAGCTGACTTCCTGTGCAGCATGCACTGTCACAGCTTGCTTGGTGCAGGTGTTGTTTCTGTAGCAAGGCTCCCATTTTGTTGCCCAAAGGCTATTTAATCCTGAGCAGGGAAGGGTGCAGGATGATGCCCGCTGTGTGTATGTGTCAGTGAAGAGGCTTTGGCTTTAGCCTCGCAAACATGCAAGGCTTTTTCATTCTGCCACAACTGCTGTGCTGATGATACAAAACACAGGAAGGGAACAGAATCTGGAGTATGCAAGGCTGCTGTGTGACCTTGCACGCACACACACACACACACACACACACACACACACACACACACACACACACACACACACACACACACACACACACACACACACAGAATGAGAGTCCACCTGAGCTTTGAGCCCTTCCAGCTCAGCTCATCCATCTGTCTGCCCGTGCTTATAATGCTGTAAATGAAGCTTACTGCATGCAGACAGCACTGATGGTGCTTCTATCTGTCAGTCTGCTCCTGCTTTCTTGTATTTCGCTGGATCTGAAGATTTTTTTTAATGGGTTCAAAGATGCGCCCCACACACACACATACACTGTGTGATTCAGCAGTATTTCCTGCTTAAGCAAGGGCATAGTGTATGCAAACTGTGGCTCCGAGCCAGCTCACCCCAACATTCAACAAGGCCTTGGTATTCCAAGACAAAATGCCATCTATCCCACTGGACACAGAGGGAAAGGATCCATCTGTTAGGCATAGCTCTGTAGGTCTACCTAGTTCACCACATGGGCTCTATAATCCCCATCTTAAATGGTAGTAGGTGAGGCTGACCTGCTGTTTACCTGTAAGTGTACTCTACACCGTACCTGCTGTAAAAATAAAGGAATTCATTACAAAAATGTTCAGATGTTTCTGAATAAAGGTGAGAACTTGCAGTTATATATGGAGATTATAGTTGTAACACTAAACTAACAGTACAAAAGCAACCGGTGCTGACACTAGTATACTGCAAAGCATCGACAGCTATTCTACACAACGCAATACAACAAGAAACCGCTGCTGTAGATTATAGTAAGTGCACTGTTTGAATGAACATTTTATTTCTGGCAAATCTACCTGCAAACTTAGCTCAAAATTCAGAATAAAAGTCTGGAATGAAAAGCACATTAAGTTAAAGTGAGCTAAACATTCATATCTGCTACTGGCATCTTATTACTAATGTAACTCCTCGCTTTTGAGCCTTTTTATTCCCAGTAATAGCTATTAAATTGATCTCTTCACCCTCACAATTGGGCCACGCTGTGCTGCACTCACGCATCTGTTGTCATAGAAACAGCTTTGCGCCTTATTATGCTGTTTTACCCAAAGGAGCAATGGTTTAGAAAAATGATGAGATTTTAAACTTTATTACACAAAGGTGGTGGATTTCAATGCCAAGCGGGTGATTTGTAGGAACTGCGGTCTTTGGCGTCTCGTGAAAATTTGTGGCCTGCTGCGTTTTTGGGCTGCCAGCTTTCCTCGTCCAGCTGCAGTGACGTAGCTCAGGCTCTCCCATCCTCCTGATCGTCCTCTGCTTCACCTCCCCCACTGACCCATCGTGTTTTCTGACTAAACACATTTTTTCAATACGCTGCATTTACACGTGCCACAGCTTCTCTTTTTTCTATTTCCCCGTCTCTAATAGTGAATTGTGTTGGTGCCTTGCAGAAAGTCCAGCTTTCATTAAACTGCTTCTATTTCATAATTCTTATGTCAATAAAAAGAAACAGGGTGCTATTGATTTTATTCCTGGTTCAAACTGCCGAACCCCACCTCCAATGTGTCTTTTATGGTTATCTCAGACAGCCAATAACAACATACAGAAAACTGCTGCATCAGTTTAATGGCTGTTTACAGCTTGTCTGTTGCTCAGCTGAACTGGATGTCATTTTAGGGGGAAAGTGAGAACAGGAATGAGAGATAGATAAGTGAACAGGTTCATTCGACCCTTGTGATCGTAAACAAACAGCTTTTTCTATGTAGCTGTTAAAGGATTTAGGTTAAAACTAACAACTACACAGTTAAAGAAATGCTTTCAAAAAGGGTTTGAGAGACAGTTTTCCTCACTGGTGGATTAGATTTTGATTTGGTGATGCTACGTGTCTGGTAGGTGTGACAAAGACAGTTAAAACCATTTGAGATATTCTGTCCTAACCTCACAAGAGCACAGGAGCAGTAATCAAACGTACCTGTTAGTCTTTATCGTCTGTCCTTTACTGTTATTGCTCACGGTGCTTCTTACAGTTCAGTGTGTCTCCTCTCAGTTTAAACTCTGATTCCCCAACTCATGAATCTCTAAATTGAAGTTCTACTTGGCAGTGAGGTTAAACTAAAAACATGATCATAACAAACACACTAACGCACCGTGCCAGCACAAATCAAGACGCACAGTCATCACAATGCGTTTGTACTTTGAAGTATTTCTCTTTAATCGCTTCTTTCATCACCAACCATTTTCTTGTCACGACTAAAGTAGATGCAACTGCTTCTTTTTACTTTTCCTCTTTAAACCAATAAATGGGAAACTTATTTCGATATTTCTTTATGGCAACAAACAGTGATGAAACAGATGAAACTGATAGATGCCACTGTAGTTTCATCCAGGCCAGACATCTGAGGGTATTTGATCTGCAGTAAAAAATTGTTTAATGTTTGTCTTTTAATTGACAATAAATGAGCTATCTGGCCTTCTGCAGATTTATTTCTCTCCATGTTGACCCGGCCGAATCGTTGGCTTGCCTGTCTGGCAGTAAACAAGACATGATTATGCATATGAATTTGAGCTCATCCGCTCTTTCTCATTTGTGGCCATTTCCCAGTCAGTAATTAAGGCTCCCACAGGTCTAATTATCTCAGACAAAGCAAGAGAGCTCTACTCGTCTTCGTTGCCAAACACTTGCAGTGCCAGCTGAGTGAGACCTGTTAGTACCCAGTAACCGTGAGGGTGGGGGTAAATCCAGTATTGTTACATGTGTAGCGTAGCATTTATGTTAAAGGAAGAAAAACAGTTCATACACTGAACGTTGGAGGAAAACAGAATGAGGTGATTTAGAAAGTCAAAGAAAAAACAGTCACTAAAATGGAAAAGCAGCAGCTGTGTGCTGCAGATATCTTTCAGTAAAATGAAATTTTCTTACTGAATTCATTGTTAGTCGGATGACTCTGCTGATGGGACAAATCCACATAGGATGGCATAGAAAGCTATTACAGAAAATAACCAGGATGTTCAAGATCAGTATGTTGAGTTTATCAGGAGAGCTCGGTAGTCGCTGTGAATGATGTTTGCAAAGGCTTAGCTGCAAGGTTTGCTCAGTTTCAGCACCACGGACAGCTCTTTGACTGATTCCTCTGGAAAAAGCCAAATGCTGATTTTATCATTGGAAGTGAGGGTTGCTCTTCAGCTCTTCGTGTATTATAGTCATGTCATTATGGAAGATTAAAAGGGGCCAGTCAGTGGATTATAGAAACAATAGCTTTTTTTTTAGCAGAGGATTCATGCTTGTATCGAAACAGGCCAGGAGATGTCCCGCAGTCTTTCTTAGGATTGCCTAAGGGAATAATGAGTCATATGAGTGGTGAGAAAATGGTGATAATAGGAATGTTTGCCTTTCATGCACCGAAGCCCAAAGATTGTTTTATGCTGAGGTGTGTCAGGTGTTTTGTTATCAGTGCAGGCTGTGAGCACTGGAATAGCCCAGTAACATAAAACTCCAACATATGTTTTTTTTTTCTCTCCCTGCTGCCATCACTGTTTTAACCCTCTCGAGGCAGGCGTTGCCGATTTGCAACAGTTAAAAACTAACAACCTGATTACCCCACATACATGTTTTATGAGTTTGTTTTACTCAGAAGTACCACTGCAGGACTTGGTTGTGCATTAGCAACAAAAGAGTTAATTTGAGCCTGAGAGGGTTAGCCCCAGCATAGGGTTTAAGATACATACCTGTTTCCACATGTTACATAACACTGAAAGGGTGTAAAGTGTTCTGATGAGCAGCAGCAGGATATTATCCTGTCACTAGATTAAAGCCTTTACTATGTTCAAATCAAAGCCCAGTGGGAGGTGGTGGGGGGATGTAGAGGCCTAACTTAATTAATTGCTTATGAAGAATAATGTGAGTGAGTCTCATGCCTAAAACGTGAATCGTTTTCTTTGATTCCACTGGATGTGATCAGCAAAGTTAGACTTGTAGAGTTCGTAATAGCGCTAATTAATCAAGTGGTAACATTTTACTTTACTTTCCCCGTAGTGTTAACGTCTTGCATGATTCTGAGTGAAATGGACTAGTAAAGAAAGCAGAGACTTGAGGGATTTGACGGTTGAACAAATATAACAAGCAAGATCTTTCTTCTTGGTTTAAATTGATATCTGCTAATTTTCCATCTATTTACACTCACTGGACACTTTATTAGATAAACCTGTTCAACAGCTTCTTAACACAAAGGTCTAATCAGACAATCACATTGCATTTAGGTGTGTAGACAGGGTTAAGATGACCCGCTGAAGTTTAAACTGAGCATCAAAGTGGGGAAGAAAGGTGATTTGGTGTCAGCTAAAAACATGAAATTGAGGCTACGATTCATATAGGCTTACCAAATTTGGACATCAGAAGACTGGGGAAAAGTTTGTCTGATCTAATCAGATTTCTGCTGTAACATTCACATGGTAGGGTCAGAATTTGGTGTTGTAGCATAGATCCACCCTGCCCTTCATCAATGGTTCATGCTGGTGGTGGTGTGATGGTGTAGGGGATATTTTCTAGGAACACCCTGGGGCTCTTAGTAGCCATTGAGCATCATATTAACCCTGCAGGTAGTATTATTGCTGACCATGTCCTTTATGAATGTAGTGCATGACATGATTTACATCATGGATGTGCAGCTGACAAATCTGCAGCAACCGTGAGATGCTATCATGTCAATATGGACCTAAATCTCTGAGGAATGTTTCCAGAGAGTCACTGAATCTCTGCCATGAAGAATGACGGCAGTTCTGAAGTAACATTGGGGTCCAGCACAGTACTAGCTAGGTAAAATAAACTCTATTCAGACATTGGTAAATAAAGAAGCAACACAAGACTTTCGGAATAATTTTTTTCATTAGTTACAACTTTACATGACATGTTTTTTATTAACCGATTAATTGTTTGGTCAAAATGTCTTATTTTGTTTGATAAATCTTCCAGATAAAGCAAATAAAAGTGGGAAATCCTCACAGATGAGAAGCTGGAAACAGATAGTGTTTAGTAAATTCAAACTGAAACAATACCTCAGCTCCATTTAGTACCAAATAAAAAAATGTTGTTTCAAGGAAACTTCTAAGGAAATCATGAGGCATTTATGGGACTTAAATGCAGTAATTAAATATGCCTTAAAGAGCGAGTTAAAGTGTAGAAACAGTAGAAAGTGTGAGCATAGTAGGAGCGGTGAAGCAGTTGGAGAGAGACAGAGAGAAGAGAGGACATCATTCGTTCTGATACTGCTACAGAGGATTACCACTAATCTCTGTTTGGGCCGGAGCTCGCCTCCAACACATTCTCCCATTGGCTCCGGTCTAATCTCGATGCCCACATATCCAACAAACGCCCTTTCATTGGCTCCACCTTCCAGTGTGGTTTATGGGAATATGTGTGCACGTGTGCGTCCATTATTCACCAGTAAAAACAGTGTCCTTCTGCCAAAACACAAACGCTGCCGGGAGGGAAAATTGCCTGTTTGTGCTGGTGCACCGCTGTCAGGACTCCTAATGCTGCACGCATTAGAACGGGATTAGATGAGGCTCAGTGTCTGACTGTGTCTGGGAATCGGAAGTGAGGTGACGCACTTGCTGAGAGCAACAGAGCTGCATACTGAGCTGGAGTTGTGGGGAATATTACAGTGTCTTATAGAGAGTATCTAAAACATATACAAGGCATACCCATCCTGGGTGAATACCAAATACTCCATCCTGGGGGCTGTAGTTGTTGACGTACTGTTTAATTATTATGTAAGATTTCTTTAAAGTGGAGCTCTTTGTACTGATTAAAACAGTCAGGTCTACACGAGGGAATAAGACAGTCTGTGTGCATGTGTGCACTCGTCCTGGCATTTATTTGTACACCACTGAGAGGGTAGACTTTATTACAAAAAGCAGTGAGTCACTACTCCACAGCAGCTGGCGCTTACTAGCTGCGTAGGCGTGTTTTTGTGTGTTTGTGCACAACATCAAGTGATGGAGGCTTAGCCCGAGTGCCTCCAAAAGTCAAATCTATCAGGTTCTTTTCTTTGAGTGTTTTGGAACCTAAAAATACATCAGTTTGTTTAATCTGCTTTGAGTTGCTGCAGCTGCAGGAGACACACATGCTTCACACATGCTCAAGCACCTTCCTCCTCTTTTCACTGTGCTCACAACTGATTAGTTTTGATGGTTTTATGGTATCCTGCGATATATACACAGTATATCTACATAGAGACTGAGGGAAATGCAGATTTAGAACTGCTGCAGAGCACTACATACTGGGGGCTAATTTTGTGTTTTTCATAAAGTCACTTGACGAAACAATTAAGGGTGAGTGCCATATGGCCATATGCATCCAACACGACACATTAGTTTCATATACAGTCATTTAATAAGAAAGCACGGCTTCTTTCAAGTCCAATGTTTTGGTCATAATAAAAACCATCTGATGAATAAAAATACTGACATATTATTTAATTCTTTGTTTATTCGTTCATTTAAAAAGGTAAACAGCAGCTAGGTGCTGATAATTAAATGTACATGATTAGCAGCTGTTGCTGCCCATCAGTCTCGGAATGGTTAAAAGGCTATTTCCAAACAAATTTATGTCCATCATTCTACAGCAAGAAGGATTATTCAAATGGAAAACATTCAAGACAGCTGTCAGTCCTTCCAGGAGTGGATGTCCTCCAAGGTCAGCGTGAAACTGTAAACTCCCTAACAGCGACTTCTCAGGATCTTCAGGCCTCAGTTTGCATGTTAAATCTTAAAGTACATAAAAGTACAATTAGAAAAAAGTGAACAAGTTTTGTTTGGAAGGAAGGAAAAATCCTCTTATCTTTAAGAAGAACATGGCTGCACAGCTTAGATTTGCAACGTTGCATCTGAAAAATCCACAAGACTCCTATGAGGGGAGATGTTTGGTCATAATGCAGAGCTTTGGAGTTGTAATGCACAGTACTGTGTTTGGCAAAAAGCAAACACAGCACATCAGCACAACCACTTCGTACAAGCTGTCAAACACAGTGGAGACATGATGATGATGATGATCACAGGACCCGGTCACCTTGCAGTCACTGGATTGACCATGAACTCCTGGCTTTACAAAAGTATTTTAGGGTCAGATGTGAGGCCGTCTGTCTGAGAGCTAAAGCTACGCTGAACTTGGGTGATGAAACTGGACGATGATCCCAAGCAAGCAAGAAAATCTCCAACAGAATGGCTAAAAAAAGAGAAAAGAATCAAGTATTTGCAATGGCCAAACTTCCTGCACAACAATGTGAGAGATTGATAAAGTGATAAAGAAACGATGGTTCTGCAAGCTTTTGAATCATTGTGTTTATGTAGTTTTTCACAGGAATGCTTCTTTGTTTTGGCTTGGATTCTGTTAACTAGATAATGACACAGTGTTTTTATTGCATATGTTGTTGTTCAGTTCAGGTTCTATTGAAGTAATCTCAGAACCTGCTAAGGACCGGGTGATTTTCTTATTATGTCCTGATACAAGAAACCTTAGAGTCGAATGAGGGTGTACTTTCTTTCTTTACATGATTGTAAGGGTGTATGTCTTCCTGCTGCCTACTGCTCACACGGATTGTTCGACAGGTCCATTCATCAATCTATGCAAATGAAGAATATTACCAATAATGTATTTCCCAGATACAATGGTTAGGACTCAAAGTGCTCAGTGCACTTACACTGTGCGTGAGTGCTTGCAGAAGATATTTAATGTACCTAAATACAGACAGCGTGTTTCTCTGTACGTCTCTTTGTGTCGTTAAAACAAATCATCTCGTGTCAGCTTTGTTTGTTCATTTTTCTTTTTTTTAAAAGTGTGCTGTGGTGATTATTTCAGAACATCTGGCACTCACACAACCATGACTGTTTCCAGTCCCTCACCTCACTGTGGGGGATGTATCTGAGGAGGGTTGGGGGTGGGTGGAGCTGGCATCCTGTCTGAAGAAGACATTAGGTGATGAGCAATTAAGAAATGAGGATGTTGATGGTGTTTTCAGGGATATGACCGTTTCCTTGGCAATGCAGAGGAAATATGGGTGTTTGGGAGTGGAGCGAGAGGAAGACCCGCAGTCAAGACCATCTGTCTGCTGGGCAGGTAGAAGAAAGGACAGACACACAAACAGTGGATGATGAGAGATCTGGTTTGCTTTGTTCTACAGGCACCAACAGAAGAGCGCTGGCTCTGAAACAGCGCTCAGAATAAAGCGCTCTGCTGCTGCTGGGTTCAGAGTAGCAGCTGTTGCTAATTAGCAAACAGATTTCACACGTCTTTGTTGATAGTCGTTGATAGTCAAAGCTTGCTGATCGTGGTCTAAGAGATGTGCTGGATTAATATCTGCACAACTCAGCAACCTGCAGTTTTAGGATTTATGAGATTATATCACACGGTTCAGTCTTTCAGAAAGGGACACTTTCTTCAAGTTAGAAATCCTGTATTATCTGGGTTTTTTTTAGTTTTTGGATGAATTTGAGAGTATCTTACTACCAATTTCTTGCTTGTTCTCTTATAGTATTATGCTGTTGTGCTTCTTGGCCAGTTCCACATCATAAGAAGAGAACAAGAAGAACAATTAACAGGGAAATGTTCATTATTGAGCTTAAAGGTGCTGGTAGGCAGATACTTACAGCAGTTTAAGCACAGACAGATCAGACTAATGATATCTCAGTGTAACATCCTTATGTGCTTTTTGACAGACTTCCCACTGTGCTCACCAACTTTCACATCAGATCGGTGAATTCGTCAGAGAACACAGCTCAGACCTGATTAACTCTCATCTCATGACTCCAAGCTGCCTCAGGCTTTGCCTCAGGTTCAAACAGAGACCTCATCTATTTCTTATGAATGTTACATTCAGTTTCCCAGTGTTGAGCTCTCTCATCAGATACTGAACAGTTTGTCTTTGCATTGTGCAAATTGAAAACGTTTTGTAGCTTGATTGCATTTGTGTCATTAAGCTGAGGTGACTGCAAGTAAGGTTCACTTGAAACTGTTGGAGAGAAAACTGGAAAACCTCGCATCGCTGAGAAATTGGTGTCACATCAGCTGAGGGGCACAGGGTGTAAGAGGTGAGCTGACGCTGATGCTGCATCTGAATAGCTCCAGGAAAAAAGAGATATTGTGCAATGGAAAGCATAGCTGTCCGACAGGCAGGCATCTGGATGAGCTGCTTTACAGCTCAGACACACACAATCAGTGTCAGTAGCTGTATGCAGAACACATTCATTTGCATGGACACATACAGTTAATACCTCAATTCAATAATCAGAAATAAGCAGCAGAAATAAGCATATCAAACACCTGTTTCATTCTTAATTTGTCACCCTTCACGTGATTTAGCTGTGATGTTCATTAGTCATGTTTCGGTGGTTTTTGGTTAAAATATACTGATTCTTTAAAAAATTAAAAGCATCAAAACACACAAAACTAAACTCTAAACGGTTCCATGAAGGCACTGCCTATTCAACGAATCATAAAGTGGTGAGTGGCAACTGTTAAATATTGGTCAGAATAGTAATCCAACTCTTGGAAACCTGCAATCTGTCTGTAAGCCACCAGATGGCAATAGCTGTGGTTGCAATAAAAAGTCTTCCCATCCTATAGAGATCTATGGGAAAATGACTCTGTCTTAACCTCTGTAAACAACTTGCTGCAGACTTTATGGAGTCACTCACTCATTTGGGGTCATACTGAATAAAACATTAAATCTGTTTTGTAAATCTTGATCATACCTTGTTTCAGAATGGACGATCACATGTGGTAAAAAAAAAAAAAACCAGGACGTCTGCTTGTTCACAACTAGTCAATCAAAAGGCATTAGCCAATGAGCAATTTTTCTGTCTGTGGCTGTAGTATGGCATAAACATAAACGAACCAGCCGTCTTCGCTCCTTATTTAGGGTTTGGTCATCACACTCGAGGCAGTCATCTTTGGACTATACAAGGGCCACTAATCACAGCTAATGAGCGCGTGCACACTCCAGTTAGCATATTCTTTCTCACATTATGCAGCTGTTTTATTAAAAGCAAAGAAACTTGATTTGACTCGATTTTCACTTAATACCTGCTCGCTGCTCATTGCCATCACATTCCGAAGACTGTTCTTACAAGCTGTAAACTGAATGAATTGAATTGAATTTAAATTACTTCATTTTATTCAACATGACGATTTGCTGTCTCTCAGGTTTAGTGACCTGCTGAAGGGCAAAACGAGGAACATGAAGATGTCAGTTTGAATCTATTTTCGTTTATTTCATACGACTAATTTAAAAGTTAGAACAGGGTCTAACTGGTAATGAAAGAGTTTTTAATTTGAGACATAATTCAACATGTATCAGTGATGGATCAACTGAAGCTTGACCTGTATTTTGTTGCTATTTTATTGCTTATTTCCTGCTGTATTGAATGCACTCCCAAAACTGATCCCTGTAGAAAACAGCTAAGTGGCCTGGTGGCCTCGTTATTTTCATTCACTGACTCTTCTCTGTTCTTTTCTCCTGCTGCTGTCACATCATTGATGACACAACCTTTCATTTTTCTGAATGGATTTGTTTGCTTTTTATATTTGGAGTAAATTATGAGGATGGCACAGTAACTGTACTTTGTTATTGTAGCCCTGCAGCATTGTGGTTGTTTTCACTGACCATCATCTCTGCCATCCATCTGTTGTGTTGCAGGGATTTTCTTCCCCGTGGCTCTGGCATTGTGACCCGCCGTCCTCTGGTCCTGCAGCTGATGAACTCGCCCACCGGTAAAGCTCACCAAATTCCTTTGAAATTGCATAATGGTTTATCTTGACTGCTTCACTGACTGGCTAATCATATTTGATATCTACAGCTGATCAGACAGCTGTTCTATTTGTACAGAAATCTTGACATCTTGAAATCTGTCTTGACATTTTATTGGGAACTGTGCATCACTCTGAATACATGTGGTAAAGATGGCTGATTTGAGTCTGTTTATTCTTATTAACCAGTGACTCTGAAAAAGCCGGAGAGCTACTGTAACGGTGATTGCACTAGTTTTCTTGTGTCTAATGCTTTGAAATAAGTAAAAGGTATAAACATAATACAGTGTTTAATGAATTTATTACACGACCTGTCATAAAAACAAGAAAAGACAAGTATTTTACAAATGTGTCAAAGTCTGTCATCTGGCACAGTCTATTTCATTTAAGACTAAAAGGAAGGTTTTCACTTACTTCTGTCCTTTTAAGTGCGTCTCGATTTCCTAAAGTCAGCATGTAGTTGAATGAACTGCATCTTAGTTCACTTCACAGATTTACATTTAACATCTTTGTGTCAACAGAGAGTCCAGCTGCCTTTAATATTTTACTTCTACACTGCAAAAACTCAAAATCTTACCAAGTATATTTGTCTTATTTCTAGTCAAAATTATCTCATTACACTTAAAATAAGACACAATCAGCTACAGGGCAACATTTCAGTAAGCTAAAGGAACTTGTTTCAAGACAGTGAATCTTGAAACTAGAGAAAAACTAGAGATTTTTCACTTGTTCCATTGGCAGATTTTTTCACTTATTTTAAGCTAAAATATCTTGTATTAAGTGAAAAAATCTGCCAATGGAACAAGTGAAAAATCTCTAGTTTTTCTCTAGTTTCAAGATTCTCTGTCTTGAAACAAGTTCCTTTAGCTTACTGAAATGTTGCCCTGTAGCTGATTGTGTCTTATTTTAAGTGTAATGAGATAATTTTGACTAGAAATAAGACAAATATACTTGGTAAGATTTTGAGTTTTTGCAGTGTATTCCAAAGGCTGCCACATCCACATCCCTCTTCATTCTCTTCAGACACAGGAGCTTCATTCTTGGCCAAACCTTCCGTCTCCTCTCATCACGTTCTTGGCCTTTATTTATTTATTTTTATTTGTTTGAAATGTAGCTGTTATAACATCCCCTGTCATTTTATTATTTGTTGCTGAGCCTTCCTGGAAAGACACAACACTTGGGAAAGTAGACAGCTTTTAACCCACTCTCCCATCACCCACCCAACCCTGGCTCCTCCTGGAGTCTAATAAGTCCCCCTATCCTCAGAGGAAAACCATCCGTGCACATTTGCCATTCTCTCTATAGACTTGCGATGACATCGTCCTCCCGTTACCATAGTTACACGTTGTTACATTGATTCAGGATCTAGCAGAGAGTGTTTTCTCACAGCGTAGTCATGGTGCGAATCATAAATTACTTTGCGTTAATCTAAAATCAATACGTGGTCGCAGCAACCGTTACTTCATGAATCAAGCTCTAACTGAGTTATCTAACAGTTTTTATCTGTCTTAAGTCTCATCCAAGGACACATCACTTTGCAGCTGAGCGTCGTTCACTATGATCGACATTCAAAACCTTTAATTTCCCATGAACAAAAATCATGTTAAAAGGGTTTGATTCAACTCTCTGTTTACCGTCTTTGCTGTTCACCTCACCGGATCTTCTGATATTCTGTCACATTACTTTCATTTGTGTCTCACTTTTTTGCCGTTTCTTCCAGAATTCGCCGAGTTCCTGCACTGTAAGGGTAAAAAGTTTATAGATTTTGATGAGGTCCGGCAGGAGATCGAGGCGGAGACGGATCGCGCGACTGGAGCCAACAAGGGAATCTCCCCTGTGCCCATCAACCTGCGTGTTTACTCTCCGCACGGTGAGGCTGACGCAGTTTTATTCCACACACACTGAAGATTTAATCTGTGTGTAGAGCATCAATAAGTTTAGTTTTGAATTGGCTTTGTGTTTTCTCTTCTTTCTTTTCTTTTTTACCCTCACAGTGCTGAACCTGACACTTGTGGACCTGCCGGGGATGACCAAGGTGCCGGTGGGTGACCAGCCTGCTGACATTGAATTTCAGATAAGAGACATGTTAATGCAGTTTGTCACCAAGGAGAACTGTCTGATGCTGGCCGTCTCCCCGGCCAACTCTGACCTGGCCAACTCCGACGCTTTAAAGATTGCCAAAGAGGTCGACCCTCAGGGTGAGTTTACACACATGTAAAGAAGCTAATAGGAGTTTTATAAGTCTTTGAAATGATGTTTCATTTATAATTGCTCTTTGTATCATCCTAGTTATTTTTATACAGATGCACATAATGAAATACTGTTGGTAAATTTGCGTGACTGGGTCAGGTTTAAGGACCATCGGTGTGATCACCAAGCTGGACCTGATGGATGAGGGGACCGATGCTAAAGACATCTTGGAGAATAAGCTGCTTCCACTCAGGAGAGGTGCGTAATACCTCGACAGCACGCTCACACAAAAAGTAGCACCTTTTCTGTCTCCTTCAGGTCGGTCGCAACGACGCACTGTTTCCCCCTTGTGGTAACTCAGAGCTTTTCAGTGCTTCCAACATCTGCAACGAAGAACAGAAACAGGGCCAAAGGATGTGGGAGAGCGTGTAAGAAATCAAAAGACAGACAAAGGGGTGAAAGAGAGGAAGAGCTGGAAGGAAAAGCAGGGGAAGGGGCAAAGAGAAAAAAGCAAAAACACTGTCTTGGAAAATAACTCGCATGTAATTTGTGAGCTGCCCTTTATTGCAATGTGCTGATGTGGTGCTTTTCTTTTCCATTTGCACTTGGTTAAAACCCAGGCATGTGCTTTGGAATATTTTCCATTTCCTTTGTTTTTTCTATACTTTTCCCCCCTCTCCCTTCTTTTTCTCCCCGTCTCTCTAACGCTGTGGATATGCACATTTACAAGGCTGCTGGCTCCCAATTGCCTTAGTTATAGAGCATGAAACAGCTTTTAACTGAGTGATGCATGAGGAAGCTTAACTGGAGGTGAAACAGGATCCTTTTGACCTAACCTCTCCTGGTTATTTCGCCGCACTTCTTTTTTTTTTTGTCTCTCTACGCCTTAAAAGAAGAAACGCATCCAGGAATTCTTTCTCTCTTTCTGGTTTTATGCAAATCCCTCTTCCCCCTTTTCTCTTCTCCTGTCTATATTCTTTTAAGTTGAGGTCTGAGGTCTCTTAAAATGTGGTTTAACATTATTAAACACATGTGAAACAGTTGGGTCCTTGGAGGGGCTGTTCAGACCTGAGGACATGGGTAGAAAATAAAAACCCAGAAAAGTTCAGTGTTGCTCTAACACAAGTCTGTATTATCTTCCAGACAAATTACAATACCCGTTTCAAGTCTGTCAGGAAACGATCAAAGGAGTTGGATGGTTTTCTCTAAATCTGTCAGTGTTTTAGGGTTTACTGTGAGTGTGGAGCTCTCTGTCTGCTTGTCCAGGTTACATTGGTGTGGTGAATAGAAGCCAGAAGGACATAGATGGAAAGAAGGACATTAATGCTGCAATGGCTGCCGAGAGGAAGTTCTTTCTCTCCCACCCGGCATACAGACACCTGGCTGACCGCATGGGAACTCCCTACCTCCAGAAAGTCCTCAATCAGGTGTGTAAACATGTGAATGTAGTGAGCCCATTCCTATGTATTCCCAAAACACTATTTCAGTTTTCTAGTGACCTTATTCTGATATTCTGACCCTTGACCTGCACAGCAACTGACCAACCACATCCGGGACACCCTGCCGAATCTGCGGGCCAAGCTGCAGAGTCAGCTTCTGTCCATCGAAAAGGAGGTGGAGGAGTACAAGAACTTCAGACCTGATGATCCGTCTCGCAAAACCAAGGCTCTCCTGCAGTGAGACAAAGCGCACGCACACACACACACACACACACACACACACACACACACACACACACACACACACACACACACACACACAGAAATGTTAACATCTGCACCTTTTCCTGTAGGATGGTGCAGCAGTTCTCGGTGGATTTTGAAAAATGCATAGAGGGCTCTGGGGACCAGATCGACACGGCCGAGCTGTCGGGTGGTGCCAGGATCAATCGCATCTTCCATGAACGCTTCCCCTTTGAACTGGTCAAGGTGTGTGTCGGTTTTGAGATGTCAGGAAGTTATGCGAAGGGTTTATATGGCAGTTTGGTGTCTTAGAAACCTTTCGATTATATTGTACTTGTTATTGTACAGTGTAAATCCAGTGCTGTTCAAAAGTCTTGAGCCGCACCTCTTTTTGTGTGTGTGTGATGCTAGGAAAATGGGAAATAGGTTCAGGGCTTTGTTTTAAAACATGGGCAAACATACATAGAAATACAGTATATAAGGCAAAACAAGGGAATTTCTCCAATTCTAATGATCATATTAGAAATTCAGTATTTGGTATGATCACCTTTATGATCTAAAAACAATCGGAAATGAAGGTAAGAGTTCTTATAATTTCTTATAGTATTCAGGATTCATACTCAGGCTTCTTGAAGGACATTAAAAGCTCTGTGGATGTTGATCCTACACTGCTTCAATAATGTTATGGTCCAGGCTCTGGGAGCCCAATCCATGGCTGACAGTGTTTCATTGTGTGTTTTTCTATCCAGGTATGCTTTTACTGTATTGGCAGTGTGTTTTGGATCATTGTCATGCTGAAAAATTAGCCACTCAATCAAAATCTGACTTTACTTTCCTGCATTTATAATTCGATCAGTTTTGACCAGAATCAAATTGATGGCTTAAATGCAACTACAGCAGGTTCAGAGTCTCTTCTGTGTTTTAGAGATGGCTGTAGGTCCTCGCCATCCTGTGTCATGTCTTCACTTGATTTTCCCCCCCCTATTTCTTAAGGATGTGACTTTTAGATTCTGTTCATCAGCTGATAGACTCCACTTGTCCAGTTCCCTCATATTTTTTTAAGCCACACTGCACACAATGCTGAGATATGACAAGTTTTTAGACATGGGAACTAATTATGTGTGCTTGAATAGGTCAGTGTTAAGCAGCTCAACAAACAAAAAACATTCTTCTGAAAATGGCCCTGGGACTGGGTCAGGACTGGACTGAAAAAGCAGCCAAAGAAAAACTGTGGAAGACCTTCAGAAAGCTTGGAAAACTCAAGACTACTTTAAAAAAATACAAGAAAGTCTATCTCCTTGTAAGCTAAATCTAAACAAATGAAGAGTGGCTCAAGTCTGTAAATCAAATAAATAACTTTGGATTAGCAGTAATGTTAGTCAGCTGCATATTTCATTTGTTCGGCAAATTAAGTTTGTTAGGGGGAAAGAAAAGTAGGTCTCCTCACTGGGTCATGATTTATCAAAAGATGCATTGCTAAAAAAAACCCTCTATGTAACAAAAAGCAAGTGGCTCTTAGTTGGATCTCCAAACATGGACAGCTCACTCCAAAACAGTCTAGTTCGTTTTTGGATGAACTGTCTTTGTAATAACTCTGTGTCTGTATTTTAGACACTGTCGACAGAAAAAAGGTCCTAAAGTCAAGTTTCTCTCAGTCTCTTTAAATCATGACATTTCTCCCCTTCATTGTCCTGCTTTCCTCGCCAAAAGGAAGTGCCTGAGCTTCTTCGCCCGGACGTCTCCCACCTTACCTCTCACACTGTTTCTCTCACCCCATCACCATTTCCATCCACTTTTAAAGCCTCCCCTTGCCTTCTCTGTCCGCCTTCCACCTTGTATTAATCCTCGAGGTCTTTGCTTGCTCCCTCTGGTCTGGTTCATTTTCTCTCACAATATGCCCGTCCTTTCTCTTCCCCGCTTTTCTTCCCTGTCCTCTCTCGCCCTCCCTTTGAGGATATAAAACTTACTGTCTGTGACCAAGTTGCAAAAAAATAAATAAAAATGCAGTGTTGGTTTCCCCTGAGGTAAAAAAAAAAAAAGAGCAGGTTGCTTCCTAACCAGAAAACTTACTCAAAACACAGAAAACTCTCAAAGCCTGCCAGATACATTAGAAGCCGCAGCGAGTAGCTAGAAGTTAATTCATCATTATGTTTTATTTGCTTATGGTGCACGCTTCAGAGAAAATATTCAATTTTGAGTAAAAGCAGGGGAGAATGTGGCATCGCAGTAAATATCATGGAGATACTTGGACAAATATATTAAAAACAGATGTTGCAGGAATAGTCAACAAAGTGACATGAAAGCGAGCGCTGAGTTAGGGAGAATACAAAGTCTGCATGTGCATGTTTGACAACATCTTCCTTTCTCTGTCTGCCTTTCAGATGGAGTTTGACGAGAAAGAACTCCGCAAGGAAATCAGCTACGCTATCAAGAACATTCATGGCATCAGGCACGTCCGCCTTCCAGCTCACCCTCCACCCTTCCCTCTCTTCTTTCTCTGCTTCACCTCCCATCTCTTTGTCTCAGTCACATCTAACCTGCAACTACCCTCCTTGCTAATCCAAGACAGCAGTAACACAAATTGAGGGCTCTGCTGCACACTAAGGTTATACAATATACTTCAGCACAGGGTTGTTTGGGAACAGACGCAGCTGCTGACTGCTGGGTACCCTCGTTTTTTATGTGGTTGCACATTCATGCTGATAAAAGGGCTTTTCATCTCTGTACCTTATTTCTGGGATGTTCTTGTTCCCTCTTCCTGATGATGTGCATGTTTACTGTCTATTTTATTTCACCCCAAAAATTCGGCTAAGCTTTGATTTAGAGTTTTGTTTGTCAAAATCAAACTACGGTATATGGCAAAACTTGTGGGTTTATATATATATATATATTTATATTTATAAAACATAAATGAGCTGTGCAAAGAAATCATATTTAATATATTTCCATTAGTGCCAAAATATTTCGGATTTCTATCCCTTCTGGTTTCTACTTCGTTCATGTATGTGTCTTTAAAATACCAGACAGATGTTTACCAGGATGTAAAAGCAAGATAAAAAAGAGTTGCTCTTCACATTTTGGTGTAAGAAAATCATGCTTCTGGTTTGAGTATGTTTTAAAATAAGGAGAGCTGAGCAAAACACAACAATTATGTGCAACAAACACTTATAAAAAAAAGAGTAAGATAACATGTAGACTAAACAGGATAATACAAAAAATCAATTTGTTTAAATGTGGATTACTGCACATACACTGCTTAACAGTTTTATTAAACCACCACTAACTTTAAGGTTAATTCCACAGCAGCCCTAAATAACAGTACTGGTTACTGTATAATCCACCAATATAAACAAGCTCTTTAATTGAAATTATATAGTAAAATTATTGTTGTTATCCTTGAATTTTCAAATTGATTGTTTTATTATAAAAAGCTAATAAATAGTAAAGAAAATTATTATTTTTATCAAGATGACAAGTTACAGTTCTTTTAGTTAAATTGTTTTTAGTTTGAAACTATTTTTTAAAAAGTCTTTGCTTTTATGACAGGTGCTTTATTACATTTGTTAAGCCCTGTATGTAAAATACTTGCTGTGATGCTTGATTATAAAAGGTATATGACTAATGTGAGTGACACGACGGCCTCTTTGGTCTAAAACAATAAAACAATAACTGAATATTTGCTGTGTAGGATCACATCCCGGTTCCTTGCCTTTTCTTGTCTTTTGCTGAATTTTTGCCAGAAGTGGAGGGTAAATCTTTATAATTAACACTCTCCTCTCTACCCAACCCTCTTTATTCCTTCTCTTTTCTTTCTTTCCAACAACTCCTCCTCTTCCTCTCGTCTTTCGGCCCTGTGGCTGCTTCTCTCTGTGTCGGGCAGAACTGGCCTCTTCACCCCGGACATGGCCTTTGAGACCATTGTGAAAAGGCAGATTGGGAAGATTAAAGAGCCTTGCACCAAATGTGTGGACATGGTCATTTCTGAGCTAGTCAATACAGTTAGGCAGTGTACCAAGAAGGTAAAAAAAATAAAAGCTAGCACTTTTTTCCTTGCTTTCCACCTCTTCAGTCCCTCTGCTGTTCGCTCCCTTTCACTCTAACCACCTGACTCCCTCCAGCCCTCGCTGCTGTTGGACAGCGAGGGGACGCCTGGAGCGGCAGGGTGGGCTGCTGTACGCCTGCCTGCCCTACCTTACTGTAGTACCGTGGAGGGTTTGGCTGGACAGGCTGGCTGTGGTAGATGGTTGTGCTGAAGAAACAGAGTGGGGACGCTGAGCGATCATCAGAATACGTCTGCCTTAGAAAGCTATCAGAGCATTCAGTGATGCTCGGAGTAAACTGATGGGTAACATCACGAGGGCAACACCCTTTCCACCTTTTCTAGTGCAAGCTAGACAAACACATACACATAAAATCCTGTCTTTCGTTTCGAATACCTGGCAGGCGTATTGGATGACCTCAGTATCCGAACTTTCTCGTGTGTGAGATTGCAGCCGTGCACCTGCAGCTGACGGGAGCCATGACAATTACTGCTTAACTTCATGCCTCAGGGGCTGCACTCTGAGCGAAAGATGAGAGAAAGCAGGGCCAAAGAAAAGAGCAGCAATCTTTATCCACGCGGATCGGCTGTAACCAAGCAAGTTCAAGAGCGCGACAACGCTGGGATGATAAATATCATGATCGGACTCCCTCTGGAAGTCAGAGGAGAGCTGGGTGGAGAGGGGTTCGACACCAGGGGAGATCAGGCTGTTTTGGCTGGAGGTTGGGGTGCACAGCTGCGGTCTCGTGGTGTGTTGCTTGGAGTTTTTGGCTGGCAGAGTCACGCAGGCTGGGAGCTCTTTCTATTTCTTTCAGTCTCCTCCTCGTCTTCTTTGTTCATAGAGAGAGGCTCCAGCACTGTCCTGTTTTAGGATGGCTTTAGGGGGAAACCAAATGTCTCACTTGCACTTTCTTCCTTCTGTGCTGTTTATCCCCCCCCCCCCCCTGCCCACCCCCCTCTTGTCTTTGTCATCTTCAATCTGTTCTCCTGCTTCATCTCCAATTTTCACCTGCCTCATCTGTTTACTGCCCCTCTCCCTCACCATCTGTTCTCACGGCTTTCTTTTAAATTGGTCTCATCTTTTTACTGTATTTCCTTTCTACCTCCACTTACAACTCTTCATTCGATGCTTTTAATTTTCCTCTTTCCCCACCTATTTCTTTCGTTTTTATTTCTTTCCTGCTCCTTTCTCTCTCTCGTACTGCCTACCTATCTCTACAGGACGGGGCTATTCACCCCCGACCTGGCTTTTGAAGCCATAGTGAAAAAGCAGATCCAAAAGCTGAAGGAGCCCACACTGAAGTGTATAGATATGGTAGTGAGTGAACTCACCTTCACCATACAGAAGTGTAGCCAAAAGGTAAAATGTTAAAGAGAACAAAGCCACTTTCATTATCTCTGTTAATCTTACAGGTAAGGGTAGACTGATAGCTGGAGTTTTTTTTTACCCATACTTTATATGAAGAGATATATGAGAGACAAACAGTATTTGTATCCAAAAAACACCTTGTATATTATATTTATTGGTTATAAGGAAGAAAATCATTTTTTAATGCAATGACTGGCTAAAATAGCGCCAATGCTATATTTTATACATGTTAAATAATGTTATATGAAGACTATGCATAAAAAGCTACGTTGCTGTGCTAAAGTCTTATATCTTTATATGGGAAAAAGGTGCAGCGATTTATTGAAACATGTACAAACATATGTGGCAATGCAGAGCTCGTACAATACTAATGACGTCAAAAGGCTGCATAATTAAATGGTACCACATGAGCCACATTGTGCTGCTCTGTAAAGAGAGTAGTGCACAAGTCTGATGCTCCAGAGACTCCACTGACTACACCGTAATCAGCTGTGATAAACATAATCAACAATTACAACGTCTTTGATTAAAAAAAGCATTTTTTTAATTAAAAAAAGACACAAAACCCCCCAAATTAGGACATTTTTAAGTGACATAAAATGTTGAGCAGTATTTGTAAACCGACCCACAATAAATAAAGAATGAATGAATGAATGTAAGTTTTGAAACACACTAAACTTTAATCAGCACTTATCAGTCTATCCTTGCTCCTTATGTAACCACGTAACCTTTATTGTAACTAAACTATGGTTATCATTTGGTTTTTTTGTCGGTTATATTGACAACCAAGCACACCGCATGTTAGACAACTTTTTGGTTTTTTTCCTCAGTATATTTCATGATGTCTAAAAACCGTTTGATTTAACCGGATTAAAATCACACCTTTTCTGTCTCTGTCAGTGTGGTTCAATATACCGGAGTGACTGGTTGTGTACTTCCACTCATTGACTAACTGACGTGATTCGAGCGTCTCTTTATTTCTTCTTTCATTTCTCTTTCGTCCTCTCCGTCCCGTCGTCCTGCACAAACCTTTGAATGGCTGCTTCCTCGCTAAGTGACTGACCAGCACAGAGTAGCAGTGCCGCCTCCTTTGGATTTCTCTTCACTGTCACGCTTTTGCAGTTATTTCACTGTATCAAAAAGATACTGTAACATAATACCCAGTGTTTGGGAAAATCCACAAAGGGGGTCAGTTTGAAGTCTTCCCACACCTCCCCGTCCCCCACCCTCCACCCTCCACCCTTTCCCTGCTTCTTTGCATTGCATGCCAGCCTGAATCTCTTCTCTCCACTGTTTTTTTTTTTCAGTGTCAGTTCTGAAGTCACTGACCGCAGCAGCAGATTTTGACAGATCGTATCTGTCGTCAAGTTGCGTTGCATCTTTCTACCTGCATAAATTATCTGCTTCCATATGGCGCACGTAACTTTTCGCATGAAATGCTTCTCGTCAAGACAGTCTCCATTCGTAACGGCACAGTGATGCCGTTGTTAGTTGTGTGTGCCTTCTAAATAAAATCAACATTCTGATTGGGAGATATGCTTCAGATATGCACCCTCGGTCCTCTAAAACAGCAGTGTATGCTGTGTGATGTTGAAAAGCCTCATTATTATTGGCAGTAGGACCTGAAAAAGTCACTTATTTAATTCAAATACTGGCAGAAATTATTTAAAATGTTTCTTCTTTATCGGTGTCATCTGCTCTGTCAGTGGATCAGACCTGGAAGGCACTAAATAAGCTCCCAAACAACGAAAGAGGCCAATCGGTACCTACTCACTAACCCAAAGATGCACTGTAACTTGCACGAAAGCCTTTCTTTCTCGTGCTGCGATTATTTGATTTTCTTTGCTTTTCTCTCTTTCCTCACACTTCTCCAAATGTGTTTGTGTCACATTGGAGACCCACCAGCGTCTGCGTTCGTGGGTTTTGCAATGAGCTCATGGAAAAAGACCCACAGTGTGCTGGGAAAAAGAAAGCTTTTTCTGCCAGGAACATTGTTTATTCTGTGTTTGTGGTGAAAAAGAAGAAAAATCACAGACTTTGCTCTATTCTCTTGCATTTGTTACACGCTGGGAACGAATACACATTTGGCACGTATTATTTAATCTAACACAAGTCAACACCCACTCAGGGTGAGCAGTGACTAGAGCTGAGTCTGCGATAAACCCAGACCCCCTCAAACATACCGTGTTTAATTGTGTTTCTGTATTTTGTTGTGTTGTGGAACTGTGTGCTGTGGTTCTGTGAGATTTTTTTTTTTTTAATTTGTTTACTGAATCTTGTACATTGACGTGTGACAGTGTGTGCATGTGTTGGGATCTGTGTTTGTTTTTTTGGGCTACTTACCTACCGTTTTCTGTGCTCACAGCTGGCTCAGTACCCCATGCTGAGGGAGGAGATGGAGAGAATTGTCACTCAGCACATCAGAGACAGAGAAAGCCGTACTAAAGGACAGGTAAAGCAGACAAACAGTGTGTACGGTGTAAAGTGTGTGTGGGGGGGGGGGGGGGTTGTGATGGTGTGGTACGTTTGTGTAAAACAATGATATGAATGAATTGTTTTGTCCTGGTTTAAATCAGTGTGCATCCTGGTGTGTGCTGGAATTTGTCATTGTTCTATATAATAACCGCATCATGATGTCTTAGGAAGGAAAGTGCTTTGTTGTCTCTTAAAGTTGTGATATTTTGCTTTCATGAAGGCAGCTGTGAGATCTTTTTACTGGTCTGTTTCCAACTAGTGGTCCATTATCTCAAAATTTCCATGTCTGCAAACCATTTTCAGTTACAAGCTGCTCCTATTTAGTGCTCTAATCTTATTTCATATTCATTTTTTATGGAGAATATAATAATTTGTAATGTAGAAAGTATTTCTGCAAAGAAGCAGGGGCTTTTAACAGTTTGTTCTTACTCACTTCCTGCTGAAATAGTTTTTCTTAAAGTATATCAGTTTAATTTTACTTATTGACCAATCACAGTGCTTAAGACTACAAGTCACATTTAACCATGAATTCATACAGCGCTTTAATCTAAACACTTTACCTAAGTCACATACGCCCAATATACACCCACCAGCCACTTTATTAGTTGCACCTTGCTCGTACTGTTCTAGACCCAGTTTTCCATCAGAACTGCCTTTATTGTGTGTAGCAGAGATTTACTAACATGCTGGAAACACTCTTCTGAGATTTTGGTCCATTTTGATATGATAGTATTACACAGATGCTGCAGGTTTGTCAGCTGCATATCCATAATCCCTGCTCTGTGCTCTGTGGTCATAAAGGGATCGACATAGTCACCAACAGCGCTCATAGTTTCTATGATGTATATATAATGATCAGTGGCAGCCAATGTGGTCTACTGCTGAAGCCCATCTGCTTCAAGGTTTGATATGTTGTGCATTAAGAGATGCTCTTCTGCATACCTCGGTTGCTTTCCTATCAGCTTGAAGCAGTTTGACCATTATCCTCTGACCTCGAGAACCAGCAAGGCATTTTTAGCCAGAGAACTGCTGCTCATTTTCTCTTTTTTTGAACCATTCTCCATAAAACCCTAGAGATGGTTGTGTGGGAAAATCCCAGCAGATCAGCAGTTTTTGAAATACTCAGACCGGCCCATCTGGCAACAACCATGCCAGATTCAGAATAACTTCAATCACCTTTCTTTCTTATTCTGATGCTCATTTTGAACGTGAATAGGTCTTGACCATGACTGAATTAAATGAAAGGGTGTACCTAATGCAGTGGCTTTTGAGTGAGTTGACCTAGCCAGAGCACTCTAATGAAGCCCATGTAGGAACAGGAAGAACATGGAAACTTCCCATCTGGGTTTTGAATCAGGAACTTCATGCTGTGAGGTGACAGTGTAACCTCTGTGCTGCCTCGTTCCCCTATAATTTTCACTGAACACTATGACCTTTCCAAACATTTCCGTGTAAATGCACACACACACACACACACACACACACACACACACACACACACACACACACACACACACACACACACACACACACACACACACACTGTTACGAGAAAGAAGTTTAAGAAGTTAAAAGAGACAAACTACAAGAAATGATGTTGCATTGCTCTGTGTGTATAGTGATAATAAAGATTATTCAGATTCAATGATACATAGAAAGTACCTCAGATTTAATTCATTGAGTGCGGCTGAATTACAAAATGAAAGCTGGGGACCAGGGCTCCAAAATATGATATATAAGTATAAAACTGACTGTTTTACTCTCTCTGTTCAGGTGTTGCTGTTGATAGATATTGAGCTGTCCTATATGAACACTAACCATGAGGACTTCATCGGATTTGCCAAGTAAGTTTAGAAATCTGCTGCCGCTACAGTGGAAAGTCTTTACTACTTAAGGTCAAAGTACAGTATCGCATGTTTTGTTGTGCAGTGCCCAGCAGAGGATCAACCAGATGAGCAAGAAGAAAGCAGCCGGCAATCAGGTACTCCGATCACTAACAGGCAGGCACGCTGTCTGTACTCTTGCAGAGCTGTGCTGTTCACTCCAGGCCTCTTTCAGCTGCTGTAACACGATGATTCCACTCCTCCAAATATGTTTTGTCTGTTGGCAAGCAACGTGCCAGCTGAACTTTATAAAGTTTTACCCTAAGGCTTAGCTCTGTTAGCACTCAGCTCTTGTGTTTTCGCTCATGGTAAATGTTGCACGGCTATACGGTCTATGGTTACAGTGGGCAACAGCCCATTAGTTATACAATGCCACAACCCTGTGCTGCTCTTGTACACGTTACACAATAATGGACAACACTTGTGTGGTCATGAAACAGCTTGTCCTTTTGGTGAAAAACCATGATAGCTCCTGCGGTTTAAAGCTTTAAAGACAACAACAGTTATTACCTTTCCACCCAATAGAAAGCCTTCTAATAAAAAAAAACAACACAGTACAGTAACTGAATATTTAAGTGTAATGGCTACATATTTATGGTTCGGTAACAGCTTTTGGATGACGTTGCTTTTTTAAAGTGTTTTGAAGCGCTTCCTGTGCATTCTTCTTCTACTTTTAGCATATTTTTATTTTACTCTCTTTTTCTTCTTCTTCTTCTTATCAGCTCTATATGTTTTAGTATCTGTCATTTTGTTGCCTTGAGTTTCCTCTGAGTGTTTTCTTCTTTGCTCTCTTTCGTCCCTTCCTCCTTCTCTCTGTGGCTTTTGCACTTCAGGATGAAATCATGGTGAGTAGTGTGGGGCTGTGATTCTGTGCATATCTGCAGGTGAGCATTTGTATGTATGAGCTCATATCCATACACGTTACATATATCAGGATTTATGTGTTTATAAATGTTTAAACTTGTATGTCTTTTATGTATTTTAGGCTGTAATTAATAGTGGATACATGAGTGTGTGTGTGTGTGTGTGTGTGTATGAAATAACATTCAGAGTAAGTGCTAGTAGATTGGCAGGTGGCTGTAGTTAGAGATGCTTGGCTGTTTCCTTGTTCTCCTTTTTTTCAGCTATGTCATCCCCACAGAAACACAATTACATTTCAGGGTTGTAAATATGCCATAAAAAGCTTTTGTGCACATAAAAAGAAGTGTGATTCTCTGTTGTATAATGTTATTTTGTGTGTGTGTGTGTGTGCGTGAACCCCACATGCATCTTTCAGAAAGGCCCAGTTTGGAGATGTTCAGTGTGGCTTTGGCTCTGCAGTTGATTTGCTTTGGCAGTAAATAGATGCCCCCCAGCAGTAGCTTGAACTACATGAAGAGGGAGTCACACGTCTAAAGAAGCAATAAAGACAAAAGACAGAAAAGAAGAGAGTCTGAAAAAATTCTGATAAATATTTTCCCTCGAAATATTGATCAAAGGGGTCTTAGCGTTCCCCTGCCTCTTCTAAATTCAAAGTAACACAGAAGGCCAGAGGACATGAATACCTGCAGACATATGGCATCCCTGTAGTTGTCACTGCAACCACCCAGAGAAGGGTCAAAGGTTAGGGGCACATTGTAAGCAAAGTGGTGAACTTAACATCCTGTTTATAGATGGATATCATTGGCCCTTAAAGACCCTGAAGCTTCTGCTCTTCTCATTCACTGCTGGTCTGACCTCCATGCAGGGAAATTTAGGAGAACATGAAAGTAGAAACTCAACATTAAAAATGTTTCTGAAAACACCTCTGTGTCTTAGATAATCTTTCAAATATTACAAATCCTTTACAGGCCACCAAGTTATGCTTAAAGCTAACCACACCTTATGATAGATCCTAATCTAAATGTTCAAGAAGTATAAACTTTTTATAGAGATTAATTATTAATTATTTAAATGTAGAGCAAGTCCCTCATGTAAAACTTAAAACACGTCTCATTAGACCTCCTTTTATAAGGCAAAACAGTGACAAGACCTAAAGGCGTTGACTCTATAAGAACAGGCTGATAGCCAGATTATAGATTATTTGTCTTTTCTAAAAAAAAAAATCCCAAAATACTGACTCTAAGTAATCTGATTACTTGTAAATTTTCCAATGTAATCTTGTTACATAAGTACAGTGTAAACTGTTACATTTAACTGACTCTGGACAAATTAATTTTATGTGATTGGCGGACATTCAGTTTACACCAAGCATGTTTTCCTTTGTTTATTATATATATGATATATTTTTCAGTTGCATTTAACCCCAAATTACTACTTTATATTTATGAGGGCAAAGAATTATGTCTTTAAGTGTGTGCTGTGGACCCTTATTGTTGTCCAGAAACCATCAGAAGAGCATAAGTGAGTTGAATTGTTCAATAGTGATCCAAACAACACAAATGAATGGACTTCATAAATCCATCCAGACTTTTTTTAAGGCTTTACATTGTCGGTAGGTAATTGCCAGGCTTTAAATTATTTTATTCTGCTTTAAACTACTTTAAAGGGAAACAGCTGAATTGAATGTATGTTATTTCAATGCTCTTGCTCAGATAATTAATCGGCTGCTTCCATTTGCAAAGCTCATACCTACAGTGTAGCATAAAACAGGATCGCATGCATTTCACTGCATGATCTTCAAAAGGTGATACGGGCCACTGCAGCCTCCTTATCTGCCTCGTCCCTCACCCTGCTTGCTGTCCCCTTGCTGCCATCCCAGCAGCCGGCTGTAATGTGCTGGCAGTTGATCAGTCGTGTGTATTTGGCCTTTTACTAAATGCCCTATGCTGGCATAGCTTTGTAATATTCTCTCCACATTCTCATTCAGCCGGAGAGAGGAGTTAACGATCGGTTCAAGGTAAATAACCTGCACACCATCGTACTGTATGTGTGACTGTAAAGTGGAGGGAATGAAATACAAGAGAGCTGAGGAGAAAAAAGAGAGCGAGTGCGAGGAGTGTGTTGGTGGTTAGCTGAGCGTTTTTGTTAGCTCATTCACTTCTGCTGTGTAGGTAGGCCTACATATGTGTGTGGTAAATGTCTGTAAATGTAAAGGTTGATGGATGTTAATGTTAACTTTGTGAAATGTGCAAATGCTGGTTGAGTTTCAGCTCATTTCCTTTCTGTGTGTCTGCTATATCTGTCTGTTTCTCAGGTGATCAGGAAGGGCTGGCTGACCATTAATAACATCGGCATCATGAAGGGAGGCGCCAAGGAGTACTGGTTTGTACTCACCGCCGAGAGTCTGTCCTGGTACAAGGATGATGAGGTGAGACAGAGTTCATGTAAAGTCACTCGTGCACACGGAGTCACACGGTCAGGGTGTTTGTGTGTGTTTGCATGTTTCAGTATCTGCACACTCAAAGTCTTGGTTTAGAGTTCTGTTTGCGGTCTGAGCTGCAGACCTGATGACTGAATCATCTGCCCGAAGCATCAGCCAACTGCTTTGTAGTGTTTTCCAAAGAAAAATGCAGCGCAAGAGATTCATAAAAGTATGCAACACTGCACTACAAGTACTTGTTACTGCATAGAAACAGAGTTTTGTTTTGAAAGGGAAACAAAGGGTTCTTTGCAGGATAATTGATTCAAAGTTAAACCCGACTGAAACTCAGTTTTGAAGGCTCAGATCAATATTTGAAAATCTTATGATGATGATCTGAGACATGTTGTTTTTTGCTTTTGTGTGTGTTGACCATAATATATAAATAAAAAACCCAGAAAAGGACTTAAAATGGGTCATTTAACGAGTTGAAAAATAAACTGGATAGTGCCCCCTGATGGATAAACAATATAATGTCCGTGCAGTGCAAATGACCACAGATCAACAGTCTTTTGATTCTTGTGTTCCAACTTATGTGCTGACAGAGATTTTTCTGTGTTTAGTAAACGTCAGACTAGTCAGCCGCTCCATTTTTTGGTGTACTTCAGTTTGACAGGACTTTGGAGTTTGGTGGTTTCATATAATTAGGAAAAAGCTTGTTTGGGAAAAACAAAACTTGACAAAATTGACATTTCTTCACAGTATAATTTGATTATAAAGCATGTAGTCTTGTGATCCGATTCCTACTGTATGACACTATGAAATTACATTTTACTCTGGCGGTTTTTCTGCATCTTTACCGCACAACCCGACACAATTTTCCTGGGATCCGAGTGTTTATTCTCCATGACCTGGTCCAACATTCATTCCACTGCAGCTATGACTGCTGGTCAGTGTTATCTTCTGCACACTGATATGATTCTCCCTGACATGCTTTGTTACTGGACTTACTGGTCAAAGCGGTATCCCATGATGCTTTGCAGAACTATTAGGAGCTAGCCACAGTCTCGCTGTCTCCATGCCTTAGCCACAGCCTCTGTGCGCGCTGACATCAGGCTGTGTGTGTGTGTGTGTGTGTGTGTGTGTGTGTGTGTGTGTGTGTGTGTGTGTGTGTGTAGGACTGAGCAGACCTTTCTAAAAAGTCAGGACCCCACAGCATGTCAGACATTGAAGCTGGCACACATATGTGCATACCAGAGCCCTTGCATTGCCCTGTTCCTAATTACACACACACACACACACACACACACACACACACACACACACACACACACACAAGCTGTTTCTAATAAACCTACTTTATTTCAAAGAAGGGGCACAAAGTGAGAGGGGGACTGGATCGCAGGGGTGGAGGCAGGAGTGTCTCTCGTTAGCTGGTTAGCAGCAGGAGTAACAAGGACCATGTGAGGAGAGAAAGTGGGGAGAAAAGGTAGCACAGATGGGGGGGGGCAAAGAGGTAGGAAGGGCTGGTTTGGTACATTACATCCTCCCTCGCTCCTTCTTTCCCAGCGACGTCCTCAAATGTTCTTCCCAAAAAACAAAAGAAACAGTCTGTCATCCTTTCCTCGCCTCTTGCTTTCTGTCTCAGTCTTTCCTTGTCACAGTCTCCTATTTTTTTTACTCCTGTCTCCTCCCTCCATCTGTTACCTCTCTCTCATAATGTCTATTTATTTGAACATGGAGCTGTGAGGACGCATGGAGACCTAGAACCAACACCACGTGCTGATGTTACAGCTCAGCTCAGCCTGCTGCTGTAGCTGTAGCCTAAAAAAGGTTTACGTGATGTTTTATATCCGACATTTTACATAAGCCCCTCACACACTAGAGTACTCCGAAGGAATTATGCTGACCACCTGGGTGGAGACCTGCCAAAATATGATGCTTTGTTTAATTTCAGGGGGGAAAATGCATCAGTGCATACAGAAAACTCCACGTTTTTGCGCACCCTTTTCCACGTATATGCGTTGAAATGTTATTTGCACCATCTTGCAAAATCAGCACACGACTGTTTTATTGGTGGTGCCGCTTGTCACGGGGAAAACCCTCGCCATGGTCTGGCAAACGCATACACACATGGACACACTCCACCTCCAGACACTAATAATAACTTTCGACCCAAGTAGTGGTGCCAGGATGTTTTGATTAGTGTGTGCGTGTGTGAACGCATGCATGTGTGTGTGCTCTTAGAAGCCTTCTGGTCTGTATTACCACAGGACATGCCAGTTCTTTGAATTAGGCCGCTCTAAAGCTTAAAGCTTCCCAAAGCAGAGTGAAAGTGAGGGGGATGAGCCACAAATTGAGAAAAAAAATGGTTGTAAAGAAACATTGTGTATATGAATGTAAAACACTGGATTTTATAGACTTGTAACGCTTGTGATAGCCGTGCATTGGTATAATCAAATCCATATTTTTACACAAGCATGTGACAACCGCAGTTTCACATTGACAATAGTACAAAGGCACAAATGGCTTGATTTCATTAGATTTTTTTAGTGCCTGTATTAACTTTGGGTGCCCTTTTTCTTTTGTGTATGTGTGTGTGTGTGTTCAGTCACTGCGCATGTGTGTGTCTGCCCGGGTTTCCCTGCTCGTGCTGTAAAGCTGCCAGAAAGCCAGACTCTCCTGGTGATCCCAGCTGTAAACATCCTGGGGGGAAACAGCAGACCGCTGCTTTCAGCACACTCATAGTAACATGTCTGCTTTAATGGTGAGCGTGTGTGTGTGTGTGTGTGCATGCACATGGACTTTTGCTTTGTGCGTTACGGGTGTGTGTATGTGTGTATATATATATATAAATGCATATACACTTGTGTGTTTGGTGGCAGGGCTGTAAATGGAAACAGGTTGGTTTTGTGGTGTTCATTCCTGAAGACGATGCTCTGTGATGAGGCACCGTGTGAACTTTTCTTTTGCTTTGGCGTGTTTGCGAGGGAGTGGGGATTCGAAACGGTACACTGCGGGTTTGCTTTATCAAAGACAGGCAGGCCCGAAGGTAAACTGTGGTCCCAGAGAAGAAGTAGAAGCAAGGGGCCGCAAGTGGAGGGGGGTAGCTAAACTTGTAACTTTTCACATGACATCACCTACAAACACTAAAACCCACAATTTTCTGTCTTTTTTTGGCGGGAGAGCTATATAAAAAAAGCAACAAAAAAAAAAAGCGAACCCAAAAACAAAACGGTGAACAGACAATGATAGAGTGGCTGCTCTTTCAACATTTCTGTCTGGTGGCTTCCTGCCTCTCTGCACATTACATGGTCATTTGAGGTAAAGCGGCCGCAAGCTGATGCAGGGAAAGCAAGAGGCATAATTGTACATTTTCATTATGAGTGCAGTGTGACGCTGGAGGTTTACTGTGCGCTTTAGTTATCTTTTTGGGTTTTTTTCTGTGTGGCTGAACTTTTCTGGTTTCAGCTTTTGGTTGCATAGGAAAATAAACAACATGTTAAAAATGTCTCGCAACCATCACTTATATCTATATGCCTGTGGTGTTTATTTACTTTTCGTGGAGCCCGTATATGTGTGATAAGTTGCTCAAGAAAAAAAGAAAAACAACAACATTGAAAACTTAAGCCTCTTTATTGTGACGATTTTTAAATTTTTTTCACAAGCTGAGTCGCAGAGTGAGGTCTTGGTTACACAAACATCATATAGCTTAATAAGAGTACAACCTGATGGGTCTGTTTTCAAAATTTTAGGACTTCTCCATCACTCATAAATCCATCCTGGGCCAGGGCTAGGCCTTCTGCGGTGGAGCCTTTGGGTGCTTTATTTAGGCTCGTGCCCGGGCTGGTCCAGATGGACGAGGGGTGGTGCAGCTGCGTGTTCCCACAGCCTGATGTGCTTGTGCCTGCTGAATGCCCTTTGGAGGGCTCTCACTTTTTTTTTTACCCTCCCCCCCATCCTGCTTTTTTTAGGCAGTCGTCCTGTGCTTCCCCGGCCAGCCTAACCAATGTGCAGACTACTGTACAACCACTACTTCCTGAACAGGTAGTCTGAACACTGGGCAGGCGGGCCGGGCGGCTGAAGGGTAGCGCTGTGGAGGACTCTTTACTCATGCGCTCAGAATCAGAATCAGATATATCACCACACACACTCTTAATCGTACTCACTGTGATTGCAGCCAGGCTCCGGGGCCTGGCTTATCTTCGCAGTCTGACTGCCGCAAAGGGCCGATCGGGGATGATTGAGTGAGCTGGGATGGAAGGGATGGAGGAGGAGGTGGTGGAGGAGGAGGAGGAGCGGGAGAGGTTAGACGGAGGTGATAGGTGCTGATTGGCAGATTCTGTGACATTCCTTCCTGTTTCCCGCTGTGAAAAGCAACATTCCTCACCGAGCTCTACGGGGGAAACACAAACACACAGAAAGTGTTTAATTAATGTTTAATATCAAATATAACACATTTAGAAGTCATAAATCTGTTATATGTAGCCAATGAGCTTTAATTACTCATCGGCTAATTATATGCTTTTTAATCTGAGAGTTTTGGTCTTAAATATTAATGTAACAAAGTAAGTAGTATTTCTTTGCAAGAATTCTGCATTTAGAAAAGATTAAAGGCAAAAAATAAAGCCCAGCACAGATGCCAAAACACACAAAAATGGTCAACCTATTTAGCCCAAATTAGTGCAACCTAAGCCCCATTTAGTTCCCTTAAAATTTCAGGCCAAACCGAACAAAAGTCATTAGAGTTTCAAGTACTTATGGTTAAAAACAGCTGCAAGTGCAAGTGCTGTTAATCTCCCTGGAACAGATCTTATCAGATAATATTTGTGGTCAGCCGAAATCCTCCCAACCCAACACGTCCCTCTAAAACGCCGGAGTATGCAACCTTTCGTCTCCTTAGACGTACGCCGAATGGAAAGAAAGAAAGCGGGGGATACCTGCGTCTTGGCGATCTCGTTTCACTTCTTTGCATCTTTCTGCGTTAGGTGATGCTTCTTCTTTCCCAAATCCTTGCTGAATTTGCCTGTTCTTTCATTCAGCGCTGCTGCCACACTGCTGAGGGAAACCTTGGCTGATCGGGGTTCAAATGCTCCTAGAGCAAAAAAGGAAAGAAAAGAAAAAGACAAAGGGGGATCTCCGGTAGCAGGCAAGGTGGACTGGCTGGAGGTTTGACGTGGCAAGGGACTGGCCACCAAGTTCTCCCTTTGAGAGACAGAAGGAGAAAAGGAGTGAGAGAGAGAGAGAGGAGATATGGAGAGAGAAAGAGGAGGAGCTCGCCGGCCCCCTATTTTTCCTTTCTCCTCTCTTCTTTCTCTCTCCACTCCCTCTGTCTGGCTCACCCCTCCTTTTCCAGTCTCCCTCTTCTGGCTTGCAGGGAGAAAGTGGAAGGTCAGAGGTGAACAGGAAGTGAGACACATTCATTTGGCCTGCGTGTTGTAAAAGTTTGGAAAGGGAGTGAAGGACTGGCTGCAGAGGGAGGGAGCCTTTTAGTGGAAGCGTATGTGGACGCGTTTGCGCTCTCACATGGAGGCATTTATGTGTTTCGCAAAGCATTTGCGTGTTCTCAATGCAGTGCATCGCTGCTTTTGATACATGTGAGCATACATATATAAATATATATATTATGAGTATGAGTGATGGATTTGTGCATGTAGGAGTGAGCCTGGATGAGAGGAGAGGCTCCGTGGTCTTTGTAGAAAGGGGCAGGAATGTCGGCGTTTTCTTGGCAAGCAGGAGGAAGCCTTGTAATAACTCCAGATGTGCAGCCCTGTGGTCTCCATCTCTCTCTTGCTCCTTCTGTTTTTATTTCTAAAGCTGATTTCCTCTCCCTGTCCGACTCGAATAAAGAGCCCTTTATGCAGCTCTGCAGCCTTCCCAGCACACACACACACACACACACACACACACACACACACACACACACACACACACACACACACACACACACACACACACACACACACAGAGTGGTGGCAAGGGGGGTGGGTTGGTTGCTGCTTGGAAGGGTGACATACGACTGGTAAATCAGAACCAGGGCGAAAGACATGTGTGCATGTGTGTGTGTGTGTGTGTGTGTGTGTGTGTGTGTGCAAAAGAGGAGGGAAAAGGCAGTGTTGAGACACAACCAGTCAAAAGTTCCTCCTTTACTTTCTAGGGCTTCACACGCACTCACAGTTAGGTTTGGTCCTTACTTCTAGCAGACAAGAGTAATTAGTGCTAGTGTTTCCAGGTGTGTGTGTGTGTGTGTGTGTAGTAGTACGTGTGCAGTGTAGTGGTGGCCAAGGCCATGTGTTTGTTTTAGCTGCGGTTTCTGAGCTCCGACCTGAGCTCCAAATCAAAGCAGGCACGATCCCACGAGAGACGAGTCAGCAGTACCGCTTGGACGGCTAGAAAAATGGGGAAGAACTTCAAAATGGGGGGCGAAACGATGCCCCATGAACAAGGAGGTCCAACAAAAAAATGAAAAAAAAAAAAACCTAGCAAGCCAGAAAAAGAGAATTACAGAAACCAATCCTCATAGGACATAAAATGGATTAGTGTTGCAGTCGAGTTTAGGGTTTGGAGGATTGGAAAGAGTGAATTTTAATGGGTAGGTGGGGGAAATGCTGCGGTCGCGCTAACATTGTTTCCACTGTTTGGATGACCAGGCAGACAGCTTACTTTTCAGACTCTTAGTCAGGGAAGCCAGAAATGCTGAGAAAGTATGCACATACACACGCGTGATCTGCGCTCCCATGTTATTCCGTCTTGCCGTGAAATACAGCTGCTTAATACTGTCACAGAAAAACCTCAAGGTTCTGACTTTGTTTTTCCTGCTTTGACAGCAGCTCCGCCAGTTCGTGGGCGAAACTGTGTCTTTCGTGCGTTGCGTGTGGGGAAGATAAGATTGCGGGTGTTGCTCTGTAAATGTATTTAAGAGAGCGCTCTGTACGTAATTGTGGAAGCAGCCTGTAAATCTGAATGGCTGAATGTGTTTTAATGTGCGTGTTTCTGTGAAACTTTGCAGCTCATTTTCTATCCAGAGACAAACAGCCATAATTCTTTGGGTAACAGAAAATGTGAACCGCATAATAGCTCGGTTATTTTTCCTTTCTCTCATGTGATATCGTATCAGCGATACTTATCTGTTGAAAGGAGCATATTTTAAAAAGACAGTGGCTTGAGGAAAGGGCTCAGGAAACACTGGGAGCCTCATCCGTCTCATTTATCCAGCTCAGGATTGCTGGAGCCTGACCACGCCGACAGCGGGTGAGGCCATGAGGACCCTTAACGGGCCACCAGTCCATCACAGGGTCAAAAAATACAGAGAGAGGGACACATTTTAGAAGCACCAGTTAACCGAACAAGCATTTCTTTGGACAGAGAGAACCCATGCAAAAAAGGCCTAGGCCACCAGCGTCAGAGGCTGGGAGATAGAGACACAAAAAAAGAATGTAGTGACATGATTAAGGGGTGATAAATGTCTGTTTGAGATATTAAACATACTTAAGTTAATGGAAGTGAGCGCAGGATGATGTAGCAGGGAAAGTCAGAAAGGCTGTAAGAATGATAAAATCTGTCATGAATGGAAAAGAAGATTTGAGATTATAGAAATGAAGGGAGAGGGACACAGGCTGGTCTGTTCACATATTTAGTTTATGATATGATAATGCTGATGATGTTCCTCTTTTGGAAACATGGAGCATAGTGTGAGAACAAAAATGACTACATGAAACAAAGTATACGGGTGACTCGAGGATCCAAGTGACCACAACATAACTCACTAAGCGATGAATTTGTTTGTTTAGAGTTAAATTAAAGTGAGCTTCAGGTTCAAGGTTGGGGTTGGGCTGTCAGTAGGTACAGGGTGAGGCGAAGTTTCTAGGCAATTAATATAATTGGAGGTAATGGCCGCTGATGTGATGGAAACACAGCTGTGTATGTGTATCTGCGTGGCAATTTTATTGAGGTTTAAAAATGTATAAAACATACATTTTTGCTATTTCTGTGACTGTTTTACACATTATAAAATAAAGTGCATTTCTCCAATGGTGTATTTATAATTATATTTTGTTTGTTTTTTTATTTCATGCTTTTTTATTTCTTTGACTTTTAGCCTGACACAGCTTTAATGCTCATGAAGTTTCACGAGACTGAACTTACTGCAAATGTATGTGGGTCAGTGCCAAGTGTAGCATTTACATTTTCTATAAAAGCATTCACAGTGTTTCCCCCGTATTCTGACATCACGTGTTTACCTTAAGGTACATAATCCTTACATGAAAAACATGCGTGAACACTGGCAGACGCTTGCGTGCCTCATTTGCTTGTGAGGGAACTGGGGTTTCATGTCATTTAGCTGTGATTGGTTTGTACTGGGAGTTTTGCTGTGAGACACAAAACACACCAGCTGAACATTTGCCCTCCACCAGACAAGATTGCCGCCGTGTGTGGATTTTAGCGTGTGTTTATATAGTTAGTCTGCTGGCCAACCTTTCTTTTACGCTTTGGTGGTCAACGGTGATTGATCACATGTCCTTGATAGCCCCGAGGTTGTAACACTGACCTTCTGCAGGAGTAAATTCAGGGCAGATAATTGACTGTTTAGCAATTAACCACTAAACAGGAAGGTATCACTAACCTGCCAGGCTGCGTTCAACTGCAGTCAGCATGTTTCATCTCTCCACAAAGACATTTGTTCACATTTGTGCAGTTCCCACAGGAAAATCTCAAAGCAAAGCTCAAAGGCTGTTGGGGGTTTTTTTCTGTAAGAAGGAATGAAAAAAGATAATCGAAGGAGCCAAAACCTTGTCATAAAAAAGAAAATGTGAGAATTAATGTTCATATCACTGCGAAATTGGACGTTTCAGATTCGATTCGAGTTCCTGAAACATGTGCACCTGACATGCTGTTATCAAAAAGGCACTTTTGCATGATAAATGGAGGATTATAGAGTGTGGGCCCTGGCACGTTGCTCAAGGTGATTTGTTATGAGCATTATTGCGCAATCTTTAGCCAGATGAGTCATGAACAGCTGTGTGTTTTTACACACTGCCCCAGAATAGCTCCATTCCAGCTCTTCAGCGTTGTAATTCTCTTAGCTAAATCATTGTCTGTTCCTCATTTAAATATTGGCAACATGTGGCCTTACTTTAAATAAAGTCCAAACAGCATTAAGTCAAATTAGGTTTCCTCAGATGCCGTCTCTGTTTCTCATATGTTGCTCACAGACCAAACATGGCTTTTGCGTACGTCAGTGGGTTTTTTCGTTACACACAACGAAAAGATGCTTATGTTCGCAAACAAATCTTTTCTACAAGAACGTTGTGACAAATCGGTTCCTACAAAAATCTATAAATTGATGAAATTGGTCTGAACAAGTGCATCAAACCCACTGAGCCTCACTCTATACTACTTTCTCCGTGCGCCTTTTTTAAAAGAAATCCCCTCTGTGTTTAATTTTTTTTCTTCTTAAAGACAGAAGTCAATGGGGAAAATGGCAGAAGAATGGAGGGAAAGAAAAGCAGAGGGAGGTGAGGAGGAGGGTTGTGAAAATTACCATTGGCTGCCACCCAGGGCCCAGTCTTTGTGGTAATGAAGGGTTAGAAGCAACGTTATTGCTCCCAGATGCCGTGCGGCTTCTCCGCAGGCCTTTGATGCATGGCCCAAGTCACCAGGATTTTTCTATCAGACTCCCATCAACATACACAGTAACGCACCACCGCACACACGTGCACGCACACATACGAAGACATCCAGCCTCTTAAAACAACATGGATGCTATAAACGAGTATCTTCATGGTTTCGCCAACCAAACTACTCCGATTTGTTTCAGAGTGTTAATTGGTTAATGTTCCCATGTATGTGTGTGTTTTGGTGTTTACCACCTCCAAGTGTGTGTGAGAAATGCCCATATTCGAACGTTTTATGTGTTTGACTCTTTTAGATATTTTTTGGGATGGCGTACGGAGTGGTGAAGTTCCTTTACGAATCCAGAAGTGAACTTCTCCTGACTCTCTATAATGAGCCTGCTCTTACACACTAGCAAAACAAAACCATGAAAAGCACTTTGTTCACACACTGCTCCAAATACCAACTACTAAGTGCCCGCCTGTAGTGTGTGTGTGTGTGTGGTGTGGGTGTTCAGACGGAAAAAAAAAAACCCATAAAAACCCCCCAACAAGGATCACACCTGTGTTTTGTGTACAAGTGAAAAAATGTAAACGTGTTTAAAGAAAATATCAAACTAAACCTAAAAAGGTGTATTTTTGCAGCTCAGTCTGGTGGTAATCAGCCTCTGCTATTTCTGCATTGATGCCAATACAATTACAATCAATCTAAAGAGTAATGGAAACTCTGTGGAATATTAATTAAGTAATGACAGATGGATTTAGTCAAACACTGTGACTAATTTTCTCAAAGCACCTGCCTAAAAAACGTCCCATATAATAAGCAGAACACATTTTACGCCCATCTGTCTTTTAACATAGGATAACCTGATAAAAATGAACAATGTAACCATTATGAAAGAAGGATTTACCCAATTGTGCCCAGTTTCACTCTTTCATGAGGATAACTTATGGTTCACTATGAAAGATGAGACCACGGATGCTCATCTAGAGCTGAAATCCTGCTTAGCAGCTATCAGAATCAGGAGCTTCGTGTCCAAGTGAGCCCAAATGACCTGTTGATGAATGTGTGTGTGTGTGTGTGTGTGTGTGTGTGTGTGTGTGTGTGTGTGTGTGTGTGTCTACTTGAAGCTTGGTCCTGTGCAGAGAAAGTGTGCATTTCAGACCACATGTGTGCATCTGCAGGTTTGTTTTCTCATGCGTCCCTGCGAGTGTGCTTAACATCTGAAATCTGTAACGTTGCCCACTCACACTGCCTGGATTTTATAGGAGCATATGGCAAAGCACTCAAGCACCTACTTCCCCCCCAATCCTAGTACACACACATAAAAAAGAAACACATGCACACACAAGAAACTGGCTGACTGATAATGGTCTTATTTGATGTTGCAATAGGACAAATACATGGACAGTCTTAGCAGATATCTGGTATTCATCAATTTGTTGTTTGACTTTCTGGCATGTGTGGTTGCCAGACTGATCAAACCTCAAACTCAAATCTTCCACTCTCGCATCATCTGCACCCCCCACTAATATTCAAGAAAACTCAAGAAATCATTTGTATTTCTCTCTTACTGTTGCTGTTCTTGTATAACATAGTTATTCTCCGTGTTGGCGTATTTTCTCTTTACCTTCCCCACATCATGTGCACATTCGCTGCCCCTCCTCTTCCCCTGTTTCCATTTTTCCTGACTGGATTTACTGGCCAGAGGAGAGGAAAATGTATGAATCAATCCAAGGTTGCTCACTCCCAGGGAGAGGGAAAGCCAGAGAGTGAGAGGAACAAGGGAGGGGAGGGGGTGAAGAAAGAAAAGAGATGATGGTGAAATTGAAGAAAAAGAGAGAAATGGGGGGATGGGAACTCACCAGTTTTATAAAATAATGATGTCAGCTTTCAGCGGCCTGGGGTGACTTCTTGTGTAGCCGTCTTTTTTTTGGGTAGCGGACACCTCGGCGTACGGGCGCTGCCAAATGTGTTTGTGTCTTTATGTGTGTCTCTGTGATGTTTTACATGCATTCAGGGGATATGACCATTTGGCTGCACAGCTCATAAATCCTTTGATGAAGGAGTTTGTCACACATTCAATCCCCGTCTGTCTTGCTCTCTCTGTGACACACACACACACTCACACACACACACACACACACATACACACAAACACATGCTGAGTTGGGCAGGGCAAGTCCGTGGTTAGCCATCCAGATGGTTTTAAGGTTAGTTAGAGACTACGCTCAAAAGGTGCTGTTTGGAACCAAAGCAGGGTGTGTGTATGTGTGCGCATGCCCGTGTGTGTGTGTGTGTGTGTGTGTGTGTATTTCTGTGTCTGTGTTTAGAGAATGTTTGTAGAAACTCACCAACCTCATGCTATTTTTGGAATCTCATTTTGTTAATTCTCATTTTATTGTCGTTCACACACACACACACACACACACACACACACACACACACACACACACACACACACACACAGCATATTATGCACCGTGACTCAAGAAACTGGATTTTCTATCAATAGACTTTGAGAAGTCCAACCGCGGCATATATATATATATACGTGTGTGTGTGTGTGTGTGTGTGTGTGTGTGTGTGTGTGTGTGTGTGTGTGTGTGTGTGTGTGTGTGTGTGTGTGTGTGTGTGTGTGTGTGAGAGAGAGAGAGTTTATTTGCTTGAGATAAAGATAGAGATCAGACTGAGCTGACAAACTTTGAGGTTCCCTGATTCATAAATAGTTGGACGTCTGTGTATCATATGTTGTGTGCAAATTTACAAGTACAAGAGATTTCTAGCCTGGAACGCTCTCCCTCTCTCTTTCTGTCTGTGTGTTTCTCATTTGTTGCTTGCTCTCTCCCCCCCACCCCCCCACCCCCTTGACTCTGCACAACTGTAATCAAAACCACAGACTGTACTTTCCCATCCATCTCCTTTGCTTTTCTTTCGTCTGCTGTAGAACTGAATGTGCGAGCTTTTGCTCTTCATTTCCGCTGACCTTTTTTATCCGCTTGTCTCTTTTAGCCTGCTATCTTTTTGTCTGTATCAGCAGCGCAAACTAATGACTCAAAAACTTTTTCACACACTCACCATTTACTATATATGTTACATAATACAATTGTATGCGTAGCTCTAAATTTCACAGCCCAGAGTGATCATAATGCAGCATCTGCACTAGTTTTTCCTTTAAAGCGACTCTTTTTTTATACAGTGAGAGTATCTGCATGACCCTTTCTCCTCTTTATCAGGGAAGTCTTCCTCCTCGTTCTACTCACTGCTGTGTCTCTTTCACCCCCTGCAGGAGAAGGAGAAGAAGTACATGCTGCAGGTCGACAACCTGAAGCTGCGCGATGTGGAGAAAGGCTTCATGTCCAGCAAGCATATTTTTGCCCTCTTCAACACCGAACAGAGGTGTTATTAGACACACACATTAACACTGTAACGCAGAAACAACTTAAATGCACCACAGCGTTAAAAGTTGCTCTTTCGCCCACTTTTATGTTTACATTAAATGAGTTTTGGGATTTCTGTGTGACAGCCAGTGAGGATGTAGTTGTAAAGCTTAAAGAATATCCCGATATTGGGGAAGTCTGCAGATAATTTAAAGTCCTAAGTAAAAATTATTCCAATGTAAAAGGACAAGAGTATAATAAAAATGAACTTAAATTAAGAAAGTAAAGGTTTTAAATTGTGCAGAGTGCCCTTTCCAGCGTTGCATGACATTTTTAAGTATCTACATGTAAGCCAGACTTTATTGTTGTTACTGTTGTAGATAAGAAGCACTAAATTATACTTTGGGGCATTTTAATCCCAAAAAATGATAAGAGTTTTGTATCCAAAACAAAAAAAAGTAGATTAAAAATGACCAGAATTATAAAGTAAATGTTGTGAAGTAACAAAAAAGCAATTTTTGTAGTATAGTGGAGTAGAAAATATGAAGTAAGATAATATAAAGTGAAAACAGAAATTCTGGAGGAAAGAACAAGTTCCAAGTTTTTACATTAAAGTGACTGTATTTAGTTACTAACCTTCACTGGTGGAAGGACGTACAGCTGATGAGACGGGACTATTGGAGTGCACTGCTCACACTGTGTCTCCACAGAAATGTGTATAAGGACTACCGTCAGCTGGAGCTTGCGTGTGAGAGTCAGGAAGACGTTGATGCCTGGAAAGCCTCCTTCCTCAGAGCCGGAGTTTATCCTGAAAGGGTCACGGTAAGATTTCATCTAAAGCACACGTGCACAGACAACACTGTGACGCAAACACTCTCACAAATGTGGAATTTATTCCCACTTCATATTATTTGTGTCCAGTAGTAGCTCAGGTGGTTGCTGTGATGTTTCCTTCTGAAGTCTCTTTTAATGTTATTGTGTTTCTCATTTGCCATCTGTCCTTTTCAATGTCTTTTATCTCTCATTGCTATTTGGCGTTGTAGGAGAAGGAAGGAAAGGTATGTTATTCTGGGTACTAGATCACTTTTCTGTGTTTTCTATGTAAAGCATGAACTGTACTTTTACTTAAATGGACCTGTACCTGAGTTGTGTAGCTGACAGTGATCAGTAAATGGATAGTTTAGCGTAATCATTAGGAGTAGATTTTTGAACCACTGATAGGGAATCACCTTGCTGGTGCAAAGATAGCATTTTATGCCTATCAAACTGTGTAAATTTGACTAAATAATCTTTTCTTAATCCCTTGAGTTAGGTGAACTTGTTATGGCTTAACAAACAGGAAAAAATAATCCAGTGAAAGTGGTCAGTTAGGAGGACTGGACTGAAAATGAGTGAAAAGCCAATAAATGTCTAAGCCGTGTCCAATAGAAAGTGTGAAAGATCTTCAGAAAACCTGAAGAATTATTGCTCAAGACCATGTTAAAAATTACTAGAAAGTCTGAGTTCTTGGAAGCAAAATATAAAGAAATTCTTTTTATTTAATTATTTTCATCCACATTTAACTACACTGATGAATTGTGTGTTCATCATTCAGCTGGTAATATAATTTCCTGGAGAAAACCTTTTCCTTCCTGTCATTCCTGAAGTGCTATCACCCTCTCTGTAACTCTGCTACACACACATTTTAAAACAAAACCCTAATTTGTCTCACAGAGTGATGGTGGTGATGAAAATGGTTCTGACAACCTCATGCACAGCATGGACCCTCAGCTGGAGCGGCAAGTGGAAACCATCCGCAACCTGGTCGACTCTTACATGGCAATCGTCAACAAGACCGTCCGCGACTTGATGCCGAAGACCATCATGCATCTCATGATCAACAATGTGAGTCTGCTGCTGTTGTCTCGTATGTCACGCTGAGACGACAGGACTTTGAGATTTGACAGACAGCGTGCTGTGTTTCTCTCCCTCTGCGTGCAGACTAAAGAGTTCATTAATGCTGAGCTGTTGGCCCAGCTGTACTCATGTGGTGACCAGAACAGCTTGATGGAGGAGTCTCAGGAGCAGGCCCAGCACCGTGACGAGATGCTGCGGATGTACCACGCTCTGCGGGAGGCTCTCAACATCATCGGCGACATCAGCACATCTACTGTAACCACCGCCATGCCACCACCCGTGGACGATTCCTGGCTTCAGGTGCAGCGTAGCGGATCTGGAGGACGGTAAGGCACATGAGACATCAGACTGTGGGACTGAGAGAGTACGTGTGGGAACAGGTTGGGGAGAACAAATATTAAAAGCCCATGTCTAATTCTGACATATGGTCAAGTAAATAAGAATATTCTAAAAAGACGCAGCATCTGACTTATTGACACTTTCCTGATGTTTTTCTCCTTTTATGTTCCTCTCTTCACTTCTACTTTCTTATCAAGATCTCCGGCCACCAGTCCAACTCCAAACCGCAGGGCTCCACCAGGACCCCCGGCCCGTCCAGGCTCTCGTGGTCCTCCACCTGGGCCTCCTCCTGCAGGGGGTCCCCCTGTCCCTTCTCGCCCCGGAGCTTCTCCTGACCCATACAGTGGGCCACCACCCACCGTGCCCTCCAGGCCTAACCGCGCACCCCCAAGTGTGCCTAGGTGAGTGGAAACTCTTCCATCATAGAGTAAGCCGCAGTAGATTTTACAAGGACACTGACATCCAAACTACAATTTAAGATAATGTGACGTCACCAAAGCTGAAGTGTGGATACTCTCTGTTAACAAGGGGGATGTGAAGACGCCCGGATGAGGGGATAAAGGAGGTAAAGGACAGTAGAAAGCGCTGGTTTTGATAGAGGATAGATTAATAGGCTGGTAGATTGCTAGTTATCCCCATATAGGCACTACAACTACAACATCTCACTAATTTCTTTCACCTTGCTAGTATCTTTCAGCCATCACCAAACTTTCAGCACGTTGTCAGGCATCACCTGTTAAATAATCTGTTGCTAAAAGCGAGGTCGTCTGGATTCCTTTGAATTAAAACATGATCTGATGAATGAAGGGGAGATGGGAATGTGGAGGGGCTTCCTTTCTGGTATTCATTAATTGTATGCATTTAAAATCCCCCCCCCCTTTCCTGTGTTTGTGAGCTAGCTAACCTCTTTAACCTGGGGCTAACTGTCAGTAGCTCACCTGTTTTACTGTAGAGGACGCTAACGTGGCTGAGCGAAGCTCTCACTGGAAAATGACAGCTTTTTAACATCTTCACTAAAACTAATCTGTTTTAAGTGCCCATTTTTCATCTTCCAATCCAGTTTTTCTGTACTGTGAGCTGCCATGAGTGAGAGCTTCGCACATGCGATGTTGGTCATTTCCTGCGCTGTAACTGTTTGCGCTCCTTTTCTCTCTTCTGTCTCCTCTTCTTCACCCCTCCGTCCCCTGCCACACCTCTGTCCCACACACTGCTATGGTTCCTTCTACAGAATCACTATCACTGACCAGTGAGGACTAACATTACTGGTACGTTGGGTACTGTCTGCAACCATGATCATCATCATCACAACGACTTTCCTTCTTTCCCTTTCTCACAGAAACCATCCCTTTCACTGCATGACCTTTTCCTTTTCTCACCACTGTTTTCTCAGAGGGCTGCATGAGCAAACACACACCCGGCGCAGAGTGTGTGTTTGCATGTTTGCATCAGTGGCTTGAGCTCAATTCAAGCTCAGTCTGATGTTATTTTGTCTGTAAAGAGCACCAAAGGAGGACATTTTGTCAGTGTAGGCCAGGGGTGTCCAATGCCAGGCCTTGAGAGCCGGTGTCCTGCAGGTTTTAGATGTATTCTTTATCCAACACGGGTGATTTAAATGGCTAGATTACCTCCTCAGCATGTCTTGAAGTTCTCCAGAGGCCTGGTAATGAACGAATCATTTGATTTAAGTGTGTTCACCCAGGGTGATATCTAAAACCTTGAGGCCTGGAGTTGGACACCCCCGGTGTAGGCCAAGAAGACTCGCAACAGATGTCCGGGACCTAACTAATGTTGGTGCTGTGTTGTATATGTGTGTATGCCACAAAATCCCTCCCATACCTGCTTATATCGATGTGTCTGATGCTTTCTTTTAGTGACACGGTGCTCTGTTTACCAAAATCACTTTTCTTTGCAGGATTTAGTTAATGTGGAGTAGCCCTACTGGTGATTTATTTTTTAAGTAAATACTCTATAGTTTAACTAACAAATGTATTACCCTTTAAGAGCACTTGGTAAGTACAAGCCATATCTTCATTTATAAATAATAATGAGATTATAAAATTTTTCTTTGGAGAATAAGTTGTATAAGCTGCCATCAGCAATCCCAGCTAGCTTTGCAAAAAGATCAGACACTAGACTGTGACTGTTGAGGTTATTTGAGTACAGTAGTTTCCTATTCTCACGTTAGGAAACCAGTTTGAGATGATTTGAGCTCTGAGTTTGTGTGTGGGACAAAGTGGGATGCAGTCATAATGCAGGGCTGGGAGGTGGCCAGATAAATTGTATTTGAACACAATGTTTCCAAGTTTCTCGCTAAGAAAAGAGGAATAAAAGGAAGCCAAAGTTCGTTCTCATGGTCTCAGGCGATGGATGCTATACAGTACAATATATACGCCTATATTCTCCATTATGTTACTGTTGTTTCGGCTGCTGTACTGTCTGTTAACAGTTTTTGAGTTGTAGTTTGAATGTAACTGTAAATGGGCATATATTTCTTTTGAGCCATATCTGCCATTGTCTTGCAAAATCTGCAAACCTTGTGAATGTTTTGGTAACACTCACTGACCAGGCATAGCATCATACGTAAGAGAATCGACAAACAGGCAATACCAACAGGTATATCATATGTGCAATGGTACAGAGCGCAAAGATGTTAGACTAAATTATGGAGTGAATAAAAGATGGTTCGCCCTAACTGGGAATAAGAGAGTATATCTGCATCTCTAAAATGTCACACATTCATATTTGCTTACATGTTTACCTTCAAGCAAACACTTTGCATTTGTACAAGTCAACTTCTCTTTGTTGTGTTTAACAATCAGTTTAATCTTCCCTTCAATCAGCAACAACTGCTGCTTAAAACTTTAATGCCTATCAGTGGATTTGCTCTCCTGTAGCAGAACTACAACTGAACAAACTGCACGTTACTGTAGATAAACAGCAGCTGGATGTGCAGGAACACCGCCTTCACTTAACTGAGCTTCAAATCTTTGTCACGTTGGTTGTATTTTTGGATGCCTCCATGTGTTACTTGAAGATACAGTATTTCTGTGTGTTTGTGCATGAATGTACACATGGGGGCTGTAAACCTGTCAACAGGGAGCAACGGCACTAATCCAGTCTCTCCTTTGTGCTTGTGTGTCCACGGCAGTCGGAGACCCCCGCCATCTCCAACCCACTAGACTCCCTGGCTCCTCCGTCCTTCCCCTCCTCCTCCGTTTAATTCTCCCCTGGATGAGAGGCCACAGACAACAGCGCCACCCTCCTGTCGTTTTCTGCCTCGTCTGACCTGAGCTGGTTCCCAGCTCCTGCTTCTCCCTCGCTTCCTCTTCTTTCCCTCCTCCTCACCTCCACCTCTCTCCCTCATACAGTGACGCAGAATACTTGAATCACACTTGCATGACTTACAAACATGCTGCACCCTGAGAACTCAATCTATGTAAAGACTGATGAAGCAAATCAGTTAGCGTGTGCACGCACGCAGTATACAGTCTAGTAAACACGTGCAAACACGTGCAAACACTTAAACACGGAAACATTTTTCCTGCTTTTAAACTAAAAGGGTAGACATTTAGCATGAAGCTATGCCTGAGTATTTCTAATAAGTATTCTCTCTTATTATTCTCTCATTCATCAATTGTTCTTTTATTGCATGTTTATTTATTTTCTTCCTTTTTTAAGGAATCCTTCCCTTAAAAAAAGATGAAATTTTAGGGATAAAGCAGAAATTTAGAATTTTTCGCTGGCAGATTTTCACAACGGTTTCAGATAAAATGGCACAAATTCTTCAGTTCACTTAAACATCCACTAATACCAAGAACTTGCAACATACTTCATGGTAATTTGATGGATACTTTGACTCTGTAAATACTGGTGTTGTGCAGAGAGTAAATGCTTTAGTTCCTCTGCAGCATTTCAGCCTCGGAGTTAAAGTAAGAGGCAGAAAATGTTTCAATCAGCAGAAGTGACGATGGATAAAGTATTTCATAAGGGAGGTGATGCAAGCTGGACTTTTTTGTAACTCTGGTGTCTTCTCACTGCACTATTCAGAGTTTGAGTTAATGTGTTATGGCAGTTTTCCATATTCGAGTGTGAAGGCGACTGACTTTAATCAAGTCCGCTTGTGAGCTAAACTATAAAAAACAAACCGTGAAAGAGGAGGTCTGTCTCACACCCTGCAAATCATGGTTTTCATTACCATTAGCATTGTTGTAAAAGTTGACCTGTTTCTCACGTGGCTGTAAAATATTATTGCTAACTAAACAGCCACTAGTTGTTAATGTTTGGCCTCGGTGTGGGTAATCTGTTGTATGTTAACCATCATGCATAGTTTAAAAGAACAGCTGGATTTTATTTCCTTGATGATTTTTAATATTCATCTGGCTGTCAGGCGATTCATCACTCAAAAATGTAATCTTACCAGATGATATCTCATGGCCACATCTTAATTACATAATTCCTATGCCGGAATAACCCGTGGCTACACATTACTAACTGGTGGCAAAGCAATAATATCCCCCTCACCCTGGAGGTGAACATCGTCATTTCTCTGGTGCCTCCTCACCATTACGATTTTAGTTGTAATCTCTTACTTGTTGTAATCTCTTCATCCTGGCAAATAAGATCGTCTTTTTATTTTCTCTCTTCTTTCCTATCACCTAAACAGCCGGTCAAACAAGGGCGGGCCCTCTCGTCCCGAGAGCCCCCTGCCACCATTCGACTCTTAGAAGGAAACATTCTCCCTGTTACCTCTTCTCCTTCTTACGCTCATCTCGCATTTATCCATCCACCCATCACTCACTCACTCACTCACACGAGGAGAGGAAGGCTTGAATGAATAACAGAAGTAAAGGATCGCCTGCAAATTCTTCACCCTCAGATAGACGCTGCTGCTCTTCGTCCATTTTTCCTCCTCCTCTTCATTTCAGCCTTGCAGGACGGGAGGAACTGCCCGTTGTAGCCTCAGGAAGGCCCTCAGTGTCACTGTTAAATCCACCTGCGATTTAAAACTGCTGTTGTCTGTGCTTCCACACGACCTATGCAACAACTGACGTAAAAGGAAAAAAAAAAAAGATGCCTCTCCCGTTTCTTTCTTGCTCTCTGCTTCACACAAATGTTGTTACTGCATTATCTTTAAGCAAATGTGCAGCTTCAGACAACTGCAGGACACGCGAGACTCCAGCCTGAGAGGAAGGGAGTCTTTGGCCTGGGTTGAAGCTCTGTGACTGTTAGCTAGATAGCTCTTTACATATCCTTTTTATTCAGACGGGGAAAACAGGAATATTTGCCGTGTGAAAACATTCAGAATTTTAAGTCAGTTGATGATTTGCCATTTCTTCTCTTTTCCCCCCTTTTCCCCCTTTTTTTTGTTTGGTTTTGTCTTTTTTCCAGTGGTCACGGGGGTGAGTGAGAACACTCAAAAACAGCCACAGTCTATGCATAAAACTGGCATTAAATGAAAAAGCTCCTTCTCTTTCACCCTGTCATTTTACACGTGTGAGAACCTGTGACCCGTGCGAACCCACCACCTTTTCTACCACTGACCTCCACTGTCAGCGTGATGTGGTGTATTGTATTTTGAACCCAAGCAAAAAACAACCCACCAGCCACAAACAATAATCTGCTATTCATCCCTTGTGCATCTGGTACTCCACGACTGCAAAGTAAACACAACTAAGCATATTTTTCTTCTTATTTAATGGTAAATAGTTTATTATGGACATATCTTATTGTGTTATTCTGTATATGTGTGATGCATCTTATTGAACTTTCACTATCTAGGGAATTTAGTGTATGAAACCGCTGAATATTTAAATTATGACAAAATGAGTATATGTATAAGGAAGTAATGTTTTAAAAACTACAAAAAATATATAATACAATGATGTATATGGGCAACTGCAGGCTGTTGAATACTTTGGCTTGCAGCAGAGGGCTTTTGCTTTTCTTGTCCTTCTGTGTGTAGAATAGCAGCGAGGGGCGGGCTGAATGTGTGAAAGTCCTGCAGCGATCAGGTCCTGCGTCTTGTTTAGACTGATGTGCAGGACTGCTGTGCTCTGTCAAGACATTAAAAACTTCAGTGTGTAATCAGGGAAGTATGTCTTTGTGTCCTTTTTTTTTTTTTAAATGCTGGTACATACTGGTGGTAACACAACTATACGGGAACTCGATAGCAGCTAATAATGAAACCACCAGACGAATGTGGACACAAAGTAAAATATCCTTATAGGCATATTCAAAATCCTGGCTGGATTATTCCAACCCCTTACTCAACCCCATCATTTACATATACATCTTCAAAAGCCTTTTCAGACCTTTCAAAAAAAATAACCAAGTGTCACTTCTACAGACTGTTCCAAAGGTCTTTCATAATTTCTTATTTTCCCCTCTTTTCTATCTTTTGGTACTTGGCACAAAAACACAGAGGTGGGACCAAGTCATTGTTTTGCAAGTCTCAAGTAAGTCTCAAGTCTTTATCCTCAAGTCTCAAGTCAAGTCTCAAGTAATGTCAGGCAAGTCAGAGTCGAGTCTCAAGTCATTGGTGTAAAAGTCCGAGTCAAGTCACAAGTCTTAGAACATTTTTTCAAGTCAAGTCTAAAGTCATAAAATTAATGACTCGAGTCTGACTCGAGTCCAAGTCATGTGACTCGAGTCCACACCTCTGCAAAAACACATAATTCGTTCCAATTTCTTTAGGTTAATCTACAAAAAATTCCAAAGATAACAGTTCAATAAAACAATATCTTTACATGTATTAGCTGTAAACTTGGCATATTTCATCTGAGGAAACAGGACAGATGAAACAAAAAGTGTCGCAAGTTTACAAACTACCTACAGAAGATGAACAGTATTTGAAACTCATGTCATTAAGAAACCAGAAAACAAATCTAGCAAAGACCTGAGAGATGCCTATGGCCCTTCAGTTAAACCAATTTCTGTTCACTGAAGCCTCATCAGAAATGGTCTCAGTGGAAAGGTGGCTGTCTAGAAGCCATCCTTAAGGATGGGGAAAAGGCTGGGAGAAAAAGCTGAGGGATTCCAAGTTACACAAGAAATGGACTGAAAATCAGGGTTAACAGGTCTAATGGAGTCATGAATCTAAATATGAAGTTTTTGGTTCAAATCATCAATACATATGGAAAAGGGTACAACAGTGGGTGTCTATGGTCATCTGTAAAACATGGTGGAAGCTCTGTCATGATTTGGGGCTGCATTTCAGCCAGCTGCGTTGTGAATCTAGTCTAAACGTATACAATTAACAAGGAAAAGTGTTGTCAGATTTTGCTCCAGCATGCATTGCCATCTGAAAAGCATCTGATTAGCAAAGGCTTCATTTTTCAGCATGACAAAGATTTCAGACACACTGTAAATAAAATAAAAACACACACACACATAAACCAATCGTCACATATGGGCTTTCACAAATAGGTTGCAGTTAAGTGGAAAGGTTCCTGCTTCAAGTGATGCCGTATAAAATATAGTCCATTTAAAGGGGGCGTGAAGGTTGCGTACAGAGGGATGCTGAAGATGTGGTCAAACCAGAGGCATATGGAGGACGCAAACTCTGGAGACTGAGGGGCAATGGCCTGATCAAAGCCTGCTGTGACACAGAAACATAGAGGTATGTGTGAAGGACCCGTCATGCTCTTCTGTCATCAGTCTGCAGCCTGGTGTTCCTCCCATCATGGGTCATGGGCTGCATGGACTTGTCTTCACCTTCTCGTCTAGCACAGTACTTAAAGACATTCTACTCCTTAAATTAGGGTTCAGTTTCTTTGTGTGTCTCTCATACTCATCTTCACTCTCAAGGATTTTCCTTATTCATCTAAAAGAAAAGGAGGCTCTGGGATACCACTAACTGTGGAAGCAAATAAAAAGACCACCATTCAGCCTCCTTACAGCCTTGTTTAAGGTTTAAGAAGTTTATTTAGTTTAATAGGAAAATTTCTTGTTGTGCTATTTTGATGCCTGTAACCTGTCTGGAACTCCTTCTTTTGGACCAAATGGGATTTGGACTTTTAACTTTGTAACCTGCCTACCCACTCCTCCAGCCTCGCAGTTAAATTGGTACAAAACTGTAAGGCTGGTTAATAAAATGTCTTTCAATTCTGAAGTCTGCATTTGGGTCTTTTTACCCGTTTGAAATCATCACATTCTTTTGATCAGTTTGCATTTATTTATTTATTTTATAGAATGTGTTTATTTCAAGAAACGATAAAATCAACTAGGATAGGATCCAGCAGATGGATGTGTATAATGCCAGTTCACAGCCACAGTTCTTATAAGATGCTTTATATAATAGCCCTATGTAGTAGAGAGAATCAGATCGTCCCTGATGAGTGAGAACTTGGCAACAGCGGGAAGAAAGAACTCCCTTTTGACAGGAAGAAACCTCCAGCAGGGAGGGACAACCATCTGCTCTGATCGTTGTCCCATCAGGAGATCAGGGGAAAGAGAGGAGATAAAAGCGAGTGAGGGACAGATTCTTTGTAAAGCGCAGGATGAGCTTGATGACATCAGTGTGAGTTTCATGTGAAATGATATTTTAGATGAAAAACACCAGTAAGATGTGCATTTGTTGTTGTTTATTATTTTGGTTAAACCAGATCAACATTTCATAAATGAATGCTCAGAAGTCAAGCATCTACTGTAGTAAAAGAAGCAGAGGAAGGAGACATGAGCAAGAGTTGCTCAGGGGATATTCCCCAACCCGTCGCGACTGCTGTTTTCAGTGCATGTTATTAATTGTATGTCTATATGTCCAATTCAAGCACCACCACCAGGCGTCACTATAGTGCAGCCTGCAGCCTCCATCCAGACACAATCCATGTAGGACCTCACATAAGATTAGTTCCTTCTTCGTTTCTAACCTTTTAGAGATCGAAAGAATCCAAATGAGAATATTTTTATGAAGTGTAAAGTCATGTGTTTAGTTCCCACCCTACTGTAGCTCTGTTAATCTAAACAGCAGTCTTTCCATAGAAGCTGAACCCTCCACCAGCCAGGCTCAGACATCCATTAAGACTGAGTCAGGCTGCAGACATTCACGTATTAATCATTACTTCATTACTAAAAGCATTTATTATAGGTTAGAGATATCATATACGCTTCTAGATGTACGTGTCGGCCTCGAGTACATTCAATTAACTTTGTCTGACATCGATTTTCATGCTGTCGAAATTTCAAAATATGACATTTTTTCCAGTGGCAGAAACAAACTTCCATAAGAAGCCAATTTAGCGGTTTCACCGATAGGGTCCTGGCATTGTGGATGAAGGCTCAACAGAATCATAAAAGCACAGAGAAACAGTAGCTGTTATTAGTGATGATGATACTTATCCTATTATGATGGCAGCAGGTTGTAGTTTCTGTAAGTTGAGTTTTCTTTAATAATAATAAAAAAAATAAAGAAATCAAGACAAACCGTTTTTCAATCAGCTTTATTCAGGAGAAGGGGAGAAATATTACTCAAGGGAAAAAAAAAATCAGAAGGATTCTGTCAGAAGCAGCACTCATACAAATCAGTTCTCTCAACGATCCTTCATTTTCATCCTACGGTCACTTCGAATTTACATTAAAACTGATTAGTTGAGATGCTAACTTATTTTTCAAATAAATAAAATATTTTCTCTTTGTCAGTCTTTGTACTGAATCACAGCCAGTCAGTGACCCCCAAACCCCCGACTCTGGACTAGCACGCATACAATACAAGCTGCCAGTAAATACTGCAGAGCAGCTTCCCCCCCATACACCAGGCATAATGAATATACAATATGTTACACAGGTACAGTATATACACCACCTCTTAAACAGTAGAGACAAGAAATACTTCCTCATTGCCATGTTTCAATGACGCATTTGAAAGGGAATTAGAAAACCTCAGAAATCCACACAGCTGTTATTATTTTACAAGCCCCAGAAAGTCCCCAAACACCTGATGTAGATTTATCTCTTGGTCTTACCCTTTGCTAAAAGCAAAAAAAAAAAAAAAAAAAAAGGGACTGATTGCTAAGAAGCAGGGAAGAATGAGGGAGTCATTTTATTCAAAAGCACCTTTTTATGGCAAAGTGCAGAGGTTTAGGGAAGGTGCTGTTTACTTTCTCTGTAAAGAAACCAACATTGAGTACATACAACTACGACACAGTCCCATCTGACGTTGTATAATATACCTAAAATACCAAACTGCTTTCTACCCAATAAATTTGCCCAATAAATCAAGTGCGCGACTAATAATTTAATGAACATGCCCTTTAAAGCACAAGAAAGAAGATCTCAAAATTCAGAGACAAACATGTATGTGTAAAAACTTTTGCAAAAGTAGTCTCAATGAATTCATTTTTTGGATATGACCTTGCAGTGACCCCTTATCTTGCGCATTAAAAGTAAAAAAGGACACACAAAAAACAGAAGTTGCCTAAATTTAGTCTAAGTGAAAGAAAGGGGAAAAAAAAAAATCAGCTGTGGTAATTTGAATGATTAATTATAAAGGGATGCAATTTCACAATTCAATCAATGTAGTCTCCAATCTCTCTTAAAGCTAGACAGAGAAACTTGAATTTCAGCCCTGATGTTGGGAGTTTTCCCCAATGTCTTGACTTTTAATGCCCAAAGGAGATTTATTCAAGTGTTTTGTAGCCAATACAACTACCAGCTATAACAAATCAGTCCTACTTTATTCCTAATTTTTAAAAAGAGGAATTTCTTTTCTCAAAATCTAGATGGTCCCTTACCTGTAGAAATAATTTACCATCTCATTCGTTTAATCTGGCTAGACTGTGTCTCATCACACCTCCATCAACACTCAATTTAGCAGAATCCTCAGCGTGCGGCATGAAGCTTCATAGGATCCTCTCTCTTCAAAGAAGCCATGTTAGAAACACATCTGTCCCACCAGCAGCCGGAGCAGAGGTGGGATAAACGAGAAGCTATGTACAGTTTTAGTGCAATCATACTTATATAATCTGATAGAACTCTACAAAAAAAAAGAAAAAGAAAAAAAGAAAAACCCAAACAAAAAGAAAACAACCCCCACAAAAAAACCCCCAAAAAACCCCAAAACAAACCAAACAAAGCACAACGGACGCAATTTTGGCTGAGGAGGAAAACAGTTTGGATTTCACACGTACAGCCTCCACATACGCATGCTCACACAGTCCAGTTGTTAAAGATGTGCATCAATTCGTCATTGATATGTAGAACTACACGTAAATGTAACAGAGAAGAACAGGCTCGTGTTTTTAGTGTCGATTTGTTTGGAAACTTAAAGACCCCGAGACAGCAAAGGCGTGGTTAGGGATAAGATGAAATGAGACGAGTGACCGAGTCTGTGATGAGGTCAGCCAAATACCCCAGAGCACCAGATTACCTGATTTGAGGAAAAAAGATGATGTGTAGCTGCAGGTATAGACATTAAACTATAAGCAACTTCCCCAAAAATTGCAATAACTGCAAAGATGAAATAATGTGAAAAGCAGTCAGCAGCAGCACAGCACCCCAACCACTAATATTTATGTTTACATTTACTTTATCCACACGACTGTTAGGAGAAGATGACTTCACTGCCTTTATAACTGAGTAACTGCTTAACTTCATGGGTCTCTAAGCTCCATCTATGCCCTATACCCTATAAAGGTGATGCCTTTTCAGTCTAACAGGACAAAACAGAAAAAGAAAAAAAAAAAAATCACAAATACTAACATTTTACAATGTACAAACATGACTTATTTTCAGTGTCTGGAGGAAAAAAGAACAGTACCAATCAGCAACATCCATCTTCCTGAATTATGTAACGTAGCGAGCTCTTGACTTCAAAACTGAACACCGCCTACAGTTTAAAAGCTTTTATGTGCACTAAACCCCTTTCACTCACTTAACTTCACCTTACATCTCACTCCACACTCATTACTTACCCAACCTGATATGCTCTTTCTGCATCTCCTCTCCTCACTTCACATTAAACACACATACAGGTTAATATTGAGGTTATTACATTCACATGTGATGCTCTCTCTCTCTCTCTTTTTGTTTTGTTTTTTGGCATGTGTACAGTGGATTTAAACTGACATTTGCACTTGAATAAAGTTGCACACAAACAGGCTGTTAATACTTGACAGCTCTTTCAGCACTCTATCAGTGAGGGGACAGGATATACGGCCCCATTTATTGCACATATGTGTGAGATGGGAATTCAAAACTGAGGTGGAAAAAAAAATCAGATTGCATTTAGGAATACTGACCACTTCCTCGCTGGGAAAAGCATCAGGGACAAACAAGAACATAAAAACAAACAGCAAATACAAAATCCTCTCAATTAAGCCTCACACACAGTAGTGCTGACACGCGGAACGGGGGCGGGTGTTTTAATGTAACTGGGTCAACGACATTCGTGCATCTTCGACCAGTCACGTAAGGTTTCCAATATTATGAAGTGTTTGAGAAGATCATCAGTAAGCTACAGACGTGGTAAACTGTAGGATTTAATATTTCCCACACTTCAACACAAGTCCAACATTTCTCATGTTTACACACACACACACACATACACACACCTAAGCAGTCACACCCACATCTCACACCACCAGGATCTTTACTTCGTCCTGTTCGTCAGGCCGGTAAAAGAAGGGGATGCAGGGGTTTTCTCCCAGAAAAGGGGGTGATCTTTGAGCTCCTTGAGGGTTCTGGATCTCCTGAAGCAGCTGCATGATTTGCTGGGCTGTGGCGTCCTCTTTAGGCACCAGGGGCTTGGAATCAGTCTGGCCAGATCCAGTCAACAGCATCTGGGATGAGGAAGCTTCCAGACCGGCGGCAGGTTCTGACAGAGGGATGTCCTCCATAGCTTATGCAGCAGAGAAAAAAAAAAGGTACAGAACAGTGATGTTATTGGAAATATGAATTAAAATCTATTTTGAAAAAAGAGGCAGAACAGTTGAAGCGCTAAAGGACCACTCTTTCTGCCTTTCAGACTCACACATCAGTGGATAAAGTCTTCCAGGACTATGAGTTTAAAATAAGCTTCACTGTACACACAAATATCCCAACAAAATAGACAGGATCAAACTCACCTACCTGTGGGGTTGTGTGGAAGTGTGGGTATGTTTATATTTGGTCTTTAAAATCCACCTGCTGTAAAACAATCATGATTAGCATAACTGGTTTTGCTTACCTGCTCCAGTGGCCGCATCAAGCTCTGTGTGCGTGTGTGCTTGGTGGTCTGGGTGAGTGTGTTCCTGTCCAACAGGAAGCAGGTCAGGGTTTACTGTGCCCATGCCGGCTACAGCTCCAGTGTAGCGGTTGTACCAGTCATTCCTCTCAGCTACCAGCCTCATCACAAGATCCTGCAGCTCAGCCAGCTTTGCCTATTGGGCAGAAGGGATAAATAGTGGACACAAAGGACAACAATCATGTTAAGTATGGCACACTTTTTTAGCGATGACCAGGTAAAACTTTAAGATGTGAGAGAGAAAAGTGTTCTTAGGAAGAAAGACTTTTGTCTGTGCAAACAATCTTCATAATCTTAGGCACCTGCATATTTTGTCATGTCATGTCTTTTGTTTTCATTAATATTGCATAAAAGATATTACTGTGACATTCCTTCTGCATTAAAAGACATCAGTACCTTCATCTCCTCTTTGTCTTGGGCCAGCATGCTGATGTATTGCTCTTTCTCTTGATGCTTCTGTTTCATAATAGCCCGCTGACTCTGGTACAGAGCAATATACTCGCCTGCAAAAATATACATAACAGAAATGAATATGAGGAACAAATGATTACATATGAAACAGGACTAAGAACAACCTATAAAACACACACCTATAGTGTCAGTCTCTCCAGACAGCTGGATGCAGCGGTGCTCCAGTTCCTCCACCCTCTCCTTCAGGTCTGCTTTCTCTTGCATTAGGGATGTGAAACGCTGCTGCAGCTTCTCCATTGCAGCTTGCAGGGCCTGATGAACTTCCACCGGCACTCCTCCTTCTGTTCAAGCAATAACGGAAAGGGGGGAAAAACTGTTTACATGGCACGAGAGTAAAAGAGTAAACTGGCACACACACTTGTTACTCCCCAGAGAATTTAAGTCTTTTAGTTGTAGAAAGATCTGCAAAATTGCACAAACACAAATGCTTCTGACCTGAATGCTCATGGCTGTGTTCACAGTGACTGTGTTGACCGTGACTGTGACCGTGCTCGTGGTCATTAACAGGTGTTTGGCTGTGGCGCTGCTGCTCCAGACTTAGGGTGACGCTGGCCTGGTGCCGGGCTGCTATGTGAAGCCTGCGCTCCTCCTCCAGTTGCCTTCTGGCCTCGTCCCTCTCTGCCTCCAGTTGAGCCAGAGCTCCACGAATAAAATCCTCCTGCAAGGCAACACGAAATAGAAATGAGGGTATGGTCATACTTTTGTTTCATGCCATAAAATTAAACCATATAATTCACCATAGAATGGCACTGGACATAAAAATATGAACTTTAGACTAAGATGTGATATAAAAAAAATAAAAAGACTGTGAACGAAAGAAAAACAGAACATTTGCATGAGCTGGAAACATCTCTTTACCATCTCTTTCTGGCTCTCAAAATCCTCTGGAATAACTATGGGGGAAGACTTTGTTGGACTTTCTTGCAGGGACTGGCTTTCCACTCCATCTCCTAAAATGATATGACATGTACAACTGTTTTTTAATTCCTTAAAAACCTATCACACTAATGAAACACATGGTGCAGCAGCACTTAATGCTTTCCATTTTTGTTGCTAGTACACAAAAAAAAACTGCACTTCTTCATTTTGAACAGATTAGCCTTAATCTGCAGTTTCTGCTGTAACAACATATTATCTGCTTCAAATTAAGAAATTGTGACACTGTTATTTAAAAAGAGACAGGATAAAGCCACTATACTATTATAACTTTAGAGATAATTATTTTTAAATTGCAGGAAATCTCTCACCAAAGGAAAACAAGGCAGAAAGTGCAAACATGTCAGTAACAGAGAGATTACCTTGGTCTCTGGGTGATGTCATAAGAGCAGAGCTGTTGAGCAGCTCTTTCACCTCAGCTTTCAGCTGCTCATTGTCTCTGACTAATTGTTCCAGATGCTCCTGCAGGAAGAGGCAGTAACGAAAAACAATTAGAGTGTGTTTTTGAGAGTGTTAAGGAAAAACATAAATAAATAATAAAAACAGACTGCAGTTTTCCTTGAAGACGGCCAGTATAGATTAGATCATATTAAAACAGTCATGTCAAAATTATAAATTTTTCTATGCATAAAAATACCTTAATCTGAAATCATTTCAAAACGTATTTTCTGCAGTATAAAAACACTAATACCAGCTCTGCCTTTCCACTCCACCTTCTCTCTAATGGCATGTACAGAGGCAACAGAATGGGCCTAACTTAAGTGCTGAATCCATTAAGTTAGGAAACCCGAGAAGGAGCAACACCCTGAAGCATTAAACACGATGGCCAAGCGAACTGCTGCAAAGTGTCCCAATAATCATTAGTACAGCTCAAAGCTGCACTAATCCCCCTCAGAACTATCAGGCCTGACAGATTTACCACAGCAGTTCAGCTGACAGGATGAATATGAACATACTTTATGCTCTATATTGCAATGTATTATTGTACTGAATTCTAGAATCACAACACCATCTACACAGACTGGTCACAGATGTATATATTAAAAAGGTCTTATATACATACATGGGCTTGTTTAAGCTGACTGTGACTCATCTCCAGCTGTGCACGGCCATTGCTTTCATCGTGCTGTAGTCGGTCCATTAGCTGACTCTGCTGCAGATACTGTTGGTGAAGTTGTTCCCTCTCTGAGACCAGGGCCTGGTAGCCAGCACAGTACTGCTGGAGATGTGCCGCTACCTGATCCCTCTGCTCCATCAGACCCTGAGCTTCTGTACATTTCAGCTCAAGCTGGAGGCAAGAAAATAGAAGAGGACAAAGCATGAAGACAAACAGCAAGTGAGTGCATATTCAGCTGACTTTTCATCTGTGTTTGCTTTAGGGGAGTGCTGTGTGTGACCTCACCTGCTCCTTGACGTTGTGCAACTCCTCTTGCAATTCACCCATTCTGCGTGCAAGCTCCTTTTTCACATATTGTTCTGATTGGATGGCTGTAGTCAACTCCATGTTCTCATTCGTCTGTTAGATTGAAGGAGTAACAGGAATTTCGGTTTAAAGACAGACGTGTCAAGCACCACTGATGTCAATCAGATACTTACTAACAAAACACAGCTCTGTTTCAAACAGAGATGGGCAGTAACGCGTTACTGTAATCTGATTACTTTTTCAAGTAACGAGTGAAGTAAGGGATTACTATTGCAAAAACGGTAATTAGATTACCGTTACTTTCCCGCAGGAACGCTGCGTTACTGCGTTACTAAAACCGTGATTTTTTGCGAGAATGTCTCATGACAGTGACGTAAGCGAGTGCGCCGTTAGTGACAACAGCTGTGTGCAGATCAACAATGGATCACATATCGATTGTGGGAGAGAGTATGAGCGTGCAGCGTTTAAAGCGTGGAAGTACTGACCTTACTTTGAGTTTGATTCCATAAAAAGTGACAAAAACATTAGCGTCCATCGTGCGTGGGAAGAAAACTTCTCTTTACAGCGAAAAAAACCCCTAAACTTCCGAGCAAGCACTGAGTGCGCAACGACGTAATGGGAAATTCACAGAGAAACTCGCGGATTCTTCAACTGACCGCAGCACACCTGCACCAGCGTAAACCTCCGCCTACCCCACTCCTGCTTTACAGGTGAAAATAGAGCAACAGGACCGCTAGTCTTTGACTTTATTTATTTTCTGCTGTGTTTTACTTGCATCTATTTGAAAGAGTGAGTGTAAACACAAAAAATATTTTATTTTATGAGCTGGAATGTGCAGAAAATAGGTTTAAATCTTAAACTAATTTATTCAAGTCAGAGAATGTTGCATATAATTAAATTTTTGCTTGATGCATAAAGTTAAAAGATTAAAACTGATAAAACAAGTAAAAAAAAAGAGAGTTTTCCATTTGATTACATTTTGTATGATGGATTATGCAGAAAAAGTAGAATTGGGCTGAAAGATCTATCGCTTTATCACCTATTCAGGTTGTAAATCGTGTTTTTAAAAAGTAACTAAGTAACTACGTAATTAATTACTTTTGAAAATAAGTAATCAGTAAAGTTACTGATTACTTTTTTCAAGTAACTTGACGAACACTGGTTTCAAACAAACAAACAAACAAAAAAAAAACAACCCAAAACAGATTATGAGAGCATAAATTCAAAGAGAAAAAAGGAAATTATGAAATTAAAGACCAGCAGAAAAAGTAGAATTCTGAGCACTGTGGTGCAAAAATAAGGCAGTTATAGTGGTAACTAAGGGTGTCCTCTAAAAATAAACAGATAGTAAGATTTTCAGCCTCACCAGTTTGACAAAACCGTTCTGTAGCTCAGCCAGCTGGTCCTTCAGTGTTCGGTTCTGGGTGAGAGCACGGCTAATAGTGGCCTTGTCTGACTGAACATCCTCTAGCATGCGTCGGCGGTCCTCAGCCTCCTGGGTTTGGCTCTCCACCTGACGCTCCAGCTCCCCCAGACGCGACTCCTGCTCTGCACACATACGGCTCAGCTGCTCGTTGTCCCTCAGCTGTGGAAGTATTACAGAGGATGATTAACACACTTCAAATGTAAGAGGTGCAATGAAAGCACCAACTCTCTTTGAAACATCCAGAAAGGGAAAAATCAATATGTGCTCCTTTTAAGTGTATATGAAACTATATATGAGTCACATTAACCCATTAAAATGGGTTTGGAGAAAACAATGTGAAGCACACCTGTGCCTGATACTGTGACGTAATGGCATCTTTCTCTTGTTGTAGGGCATTAAGGGCCTCCTGCAAAGCCACTTCATTTTCTGATGGTCCTGAGGACTGATGCTCTGTGCCATGCTGAGCTTCTCTCTCCTGGGATAATAACGCTAGAAGAGAAAAAACACCAATTATCAAGATTTCTAATTCTACTAAACACAAATACTGCAGCTGTGTCACATATGGCCAGTATTTTGAATGCTATATTTGATATGTTTTTAACATATATGCTAAACTAAACATTAAAATAATATTTTACAAGGTTATAAGCAGGAAGACCTGACAATAAACACACAATGGGGCTAATGTTAATCCCGAAACTGCAGATCACTTACTGCAGCCCCATCTGCTCTCCTTCTGACTTTTGTGTTTCTTGATCTTTGCCACATTAAGAAGACATGAAAACTAATGAGGAAAAGGAAGAGGCACTAGATGAGGGTTGTGTGCACTACTCACCTGCTGCATTTCTTAACTCTGCAATGCTGGCCTCCAGTTCTTGCACCTGGTTGATGTTTCTATCCCTCTCTTCTGCCACCAGAGAAACCTTGACAGACACAGACACACACACACACACACACACACACACACACACACACACACACACACACACACATTAGGCTTAAATACAAAAAAATAAACAAACAAAAAACCCACACAAAAGAAGCAGCACTACCATTCTCGCTCTTTATTCAAAGCTATAGTGAAACCATAAGCCATGCTGATGTTACTGTACCTGTGTTAGCAGTTGTTCAGTTTTGTCCTTCCACACACGACCTTCTTCCTGGATCTGCACTGCATAACAATCCCTCTCTGTCTTCAGCTGCGCAATGGACTCCATAAGCTACATCATCACAAATGTAAATAAAATAATAATAATTAAGTCTTCTTTTTTAACTTTTCTATATTGCTTAATCAGTAATGGAATAGGTACAAAATATATTGAATATTAACACAGACAGCAGTCAAACACAGAAGCCAATGATAAGACAAAGGTCCATGTAAACCTGGTGATTGTGCGCCTCCAGCTGCTGCTTCTCTTCCAGCAGTAACTGAACCTGCTGGCTGGCACTGGTAGGATCTGACTGACTTGAGCACTGGAAGAAATTAGTAGGAAAACTAGAATTACTGTCGGCCATACAATATTCAAACACTGGCCTCCTAGACATTGACTCTGGAGTTGTTCCACTACTTCCAGCATGTGGTAGGAGAAAGATGAATTCATACGTGAATGAACTGTGTTTTCCTGGAATTCAACAGACCTGCTGTAACATGAGGTCAGTTATCTCGAGCCTCTTGCGAAGATCTTCTACCTCCAACTTCATTGCGGCATTTTCTTGTGTACTCAGTTTTATCTGCTCTGACAGCTCCGAGCTCTGCTGCTTCGACTCCTCACTCAAATTGCTGTGAACAAACAAATTCAGTGTTTATTTTAAACTCGCCATATCCAGACAAGACTTGGGAAACCTGTTCAAGCCAACTCTTCCATTACAAAGAACCAAAGCATTCAAAATACAAAGACCATATAAAAAAAATCTCCTCAGGCAAGTCAGGATAAAATGACTTACTTTAGTCTAAACACCTCCAATCTCAGATTGTCTCTTTCCTTTTCAAGCTCTTTGTTGTGCTGAGGACAAAAAATAAAAAAATAAAGACTCAGCAAGACAAAAACATCATAGAAACCTATTAAAAACAACCACACAGACAATACGTGCGATCAGTTAAATTAGGTAACACTGCCTTCTTACGAGTTCATTTATTTGCATTTGCATTACTCATATGCAAGTGATTGCTGGATTGGCTGTTACCTTTTCAAACTGTTTCTGCTGCAATGAGACAGAAGAGAGAGTTCTTTCAAGTTCTGACACTCTCTGCTTTGTTGATTGCAGACGGTTATTCAGCTCCTCTGCCTCAGCTTAACATGCATGCACACACACATACAAGGAGAAAGAGGCACACACATACACACCGTTAACTGCTGCAGCGATAAACCATTGCCAAGTTTATTATTTAAAAAAATAAAATCCCCTCCCCCCAAACACACACACACACACCTGTTTTCTGCCGTGCAGCCTGTTGTGTGTATTGTAGTGCTGTTTGTAGCTCCGATTTCTCAGCTACTAGTATGCCAATGGTCTGGATATGAACCTTGGAAGAGGACATACGAACAAAGAGCACCATTCTTCATATAAGACTAGATAAAGTCAGCTGACTTCACTAACAAGACCTGATTAATGAAACATACAGAAAATTCTAATTTCTCAGAGTAATTACACACAGTAGATTATTTATTCTTGTTAGAGTTAATTAACAATATAGGAAGTGTTAAAAAGGGCAGTGTATGTTGTTGGATAACATTTTATACAAGTGCAACTCAGTGCACTCTGGCATTATGCACTGCCACATCACACTGTAATACAACGACACTATTAAGTGACAAATAAAGTTGCTCCATAGGACAAATTAAATTTATGCATTTGGGTAAGTGAATGTACCTGTAATTGCTCCCGCATGGCACCCTGCTCTTTTGAAAATCTCTGTTCAAATTCTTTTCGCTCCTGAAGAAAGAAAAAAATAAAGTTGATTAATAACAAAGAGCAAAACATTACAATAACAAAGAAAATAAAGAATTACACAGATACAAATAGAAGGTAAAAAGAGGAGAACAAAAATACCTTTTGTAGCTGATCTGTAAGCTCCTGAGATTGCTGTGTCTGCCAGACCAACAGGATATATATTTAAGTTGGGGAAAAGTCTTGTATATACACACTTTTAATCATCACAGCAGTGCTACACAGTGTTAGCCTATAAAACATAACCAAAATTCTGGCACAGACCTCATGTTCATGCCAGACAGGACAATAATAGCACCGAGCACTAAAATAGTAAACCTATTCTGTTATTAATGTTTTGTTAATCTTTCATGTGGTTTTAAAGCTTGGAGCTCTGGTTATATTGCTAAACTCAAAATGCCATACAATCCTGCATCTATTATCAGGTTATGACTGCTCTGGTCACAAGGTGCACAGAAAGGATCAATCATGCTGCCGTTGTTAATTCTCTGAAGAAATTTTAGTTAAGCTAACAAAAAAACAAACAAATAAATAAATAAATACCACTAAAACCATGCCAACCATAATTCTTTTTAAAGGTTATGGTTACTCAAGATGACATGAAGAATGCATTAAAATGCATGCACTGATAAGAGTGATTAGGGGCAGAGGGAGACGAGTGTTACTGCAATCACACAAAGATGTGCACATGATTATGCATACACACAGCTTCTTACCAGCTGGTCTAGCTTGGTAGTGAGCTGAGAGTTTGTTAGGTTGCTGGATTCCAGGGCGGCTGCCAGCTCCTGGTTTCGACTCTATCACGTGCACACATGCATCCGGGTAAGGAAAGGGAAAAGGAAAAAAAAAAAAAAAAGAAAACAAAAGAGAGGAATAAAGTGCAGTGGCAAAAGTCAAACAAAGAACACATGGGGGGAGGAGGAGGAGAAAATTTAAATGTGAATTATTAACATGGAGGCAAAAATAGCACCATGACAAGTAGTGCATATGTTCTACTAATAATGAGAAGTGGATCAAATAATTAAATAAAACATGTGATGGCTATTAAACTGATAAATGGAGCCAGTTGAGAAGGAGAGGAGCATTCATACAAACCTATTAAAGTGTCACTTGTAAGACCTGCTCCTTCATACAAAGTCTCTGCAACAATATTGCTGGATATCTGAACTTCTACTATACTCCTCACCATAAAGATGACTTACCAGTTATATAAACAATGGGGGGAGTAATATTAGAATACCTTCATTAATCTTGGAAACTCATTTGTTCCACTTGCATGGCTTTTGGATACTACTGCATGAGTTAAGTGACTTGTAATTCAGGCTTTAGAATGTCAAAAACTCAACAAAAAAAAGTTTCTTCTTCTTACCTCCAGTTCTCGCTCACTCAGAGGAGGTGCGCCATCTCCATTCACATATGCAGCAGATGACTAAAAGACACATCCAGGCAGACATTAATGTGCTTCCCACACAGAAAAATATCAGATGTTTTAAGGTAAATAAGCATTGTCAGGGAATCTGTGGCACCGTTTCTGTTGCCATTCATAGGAGAAACTTTAAACGTGTTTAATATAGTGGATGAACTGCAGATAAAAAACTGATTCGTCATCCACAGTAGGACATCTACTTCACCACAATGGGAAACAGCACTTTAGTAAAAACATGACAAGAATTCACCTGAAACGGTCTTAGAAACCTGAGAAAAAGCAATGTTTGTGGTTTGACCTAACAAAATTAAAGTTAAAAGAAGATCTATCAAACTATTTTAGTGCACCAGTTGATGCTGTCAGCGTGCTTCAGACCACTGGGAATGACTGGCGAAACTGAAAATGCTTTCAGTGCATTCCTACCCAGAATAGACGCAACGCTTCCTGATTAAAACGCCACATCGGTGGTGGTAGTGGTGGTGTGTTATTGTTAAAAGCCGAACTCTGTATGAAAGAAGTGTGCGTACCTCAGAGACCAGGCCGTTCAGTTGCTGCGAGAGCTGTCGCAGGCTCTCTGTGGAAGACAGCGGCCTGCAGGATGACATGGACACACACATCAACAAACACTCAGTAGCTTACATGAACCACTTCACTTTATAAGCTAGCATACGGCTACATAAAAAAAGGTATACTGGAAAAAGTGTTGCTTGCTGTATTCATTCTATAAGATACATATATTATAATAATCCATGAGTTCAAAACACACATATATTTTATGTAATGATGTGTGGGTTACCAAGTTTTCAGAACATGGATGTTACAGCAAGTGCCTGCCCTTGAAAATAATCTATTGTCTCCAAACTGTAAACATGTCATAGTTCAGAACAGTCCCCCTTCAATACCCTTCTCTTTAATTACCGATACATAGATATATAATCACGATTCTATGACAGAACCCACCTATTTTCCTCCATTGAATTCTCGTTGCCGTTGGTATCAGAGTAATCCTGCAGGGAGACAAAAATTGAAAGCAGAAAACAGAGAGCATAAGCGACAAATATAGATAAAAGGGAGACAGTCAGCACATTTGATAAAGAGAGGAATATGTGTAATAGAAAAAATAATAATAATAAAAGTCACATAAATGGCCTGTGCTGAAACTGTTGTTCCTATTATAACATGTATAAATTAATACAAATGCAGCAAATGAAAAAGGAACTGTTCACACTGATGCTTAGAATGACAATGCAGTTTTATGGCCGTGTGGTGCAACAATGACAGGACAAAATATATTTTTCAAGACTGAGAAGGAAAGAGAAACATAGGAGAGACACACCTGGAGGTCAGTGTTGTGATCGACAGACTCAGAGTTAGTAGCAGTGTTAGCGCTAGCGGGGTTAGACAAAGGTGAGATGTAATCAGGCTCGCTGTTTGACTCCTCCAGCAGCTGAGCTGAAGACCTCACGGCCTCCACGTCAGCGAAGGTCTGAGGCGACACATACACAGAAATGCACACACGGGTTTAAACGTACAGAGAAGTAGCAGTTTGAGCTGCAAAGAGACCACAACACACGCATAAAAATCACCAGACTAGTGTTCTATCCAAACTTTTACTGTTAACTTTATCATTTCTACATCTAGATGAGTACAGAAGCTGATAAGAAGAAATTAGACTGTAAAAAATGAATAGAAACACCTTTCTAGCAGTAATTAAGGTGTCCCACTGAAAATGAAGTTCCTGTACTGGTGCCCCATTGCCACTGATCCCACCCATTGTAGACTCTCTGAAATATCTGCAGCATGTCTAGTCTATATTAACGCTATATGCAGTTTTGGCAAAATAAAGCTTCAGTTTTCAGTGGCTTTGATCCAGTACAAGCAATAATCTGCCACATAAAGAGACACACACACACACACACACACACACACACACACACACACGGATATTGACATCAGAAACGTGCAACTAGCAAGAATCTGGAAACTATTTATTCAAAGCAATGCAATATTATTTAAAGATCACCAATAATGCTGCGATAAACTGATATATATTTAAAACCAATAACAGGCAGGAATTTATAGACAATTCTTTTTCATGCTTCCAGCTCAACATGACATAAAGAAAACGTTGCAGTTGAAGGAAGGTAAGAATAGAGAAGCAGGGTAAAATATTAAACACCAAACATCAACAACAGAGGGGTGCAGAGAACGATTAAAAACAATCAGGAGGAAACAAAGAAAGAAAAGCCAGGGACAGAAGCTCACCTGACAGTTGCCATAATGAGGGAGGACTATTCCATTGCTTTGACTAAGTGCTTTTAGAAAACTGTCAAACTACAGGAAAAGGAGGAGAAAGAGATTGGAAAAGGGAGAGAAAAATTCAGAAAGTGACAGAGTGGTAAACAAACAAGCACAGGGAAACCATTTCTACAAGCAGGAGGTCTAGAAGTATGCAAGAGGGCAGTAAATGTAGACTGGACTTGTACAGACTCTTTTATTCTGTTAAAAACCACAACAACTAACAAGAGAAAAAAGTAATTTAAACTAAATAACAATTACAATAACAGCTTGGGGAAAGCACAGCATTTTTTTTTTTCAAACGTAGTAGTAGCAGCATAAAATAGTCTGACTGCAATAACTGCACTAAAAATTCAAAGTTTAAGATTTAGCTGACTGGCTGGTGAAAAAAAGAGAGGGTGTAACAGAGACGGAAAAGTTGCATGTGAGGGCAGTCAAGACAGGAAACATGCTTTAGGATAGAAAAGCAAAAGGAAAACGCAACTTTTGTCTGGTAACAACTGGATGTATTGAGTGCAACTCTCAGTTGTATATGCGAAGTGTATGAAAGCATGCTGCAGACTGGAGTTTCTGCTAATAGCGAGAAGCAGGGTGACAGCTGTCTCACGAATGTATCCAAATGCAGGTCAAATGTCGTCGAGCAGACTCTCGCCACATGCGCAACTGCTGTCTGAAAGCACTACACATATTCTCATGGGTACTTTTAATTTGATTAGAGAGCTTTGAAAACAGGCCACAGCAGAAGATGGTGTTCCACATTAATAATCAAAATGACATTACCGGTAAATACCAAATAAATGTTCTTAAAAAAATCCAAAACTTGGTAGACCGTCAAGTGAGCTCAAAGAATGTGATTGTGTTACTTGCTGAACACAATTTGTGCCAGTACTTTTTAAAAATCACCAGAACAAATATCAAAGCAATGGTCTTGTTAGCACATTAATTATGTTTTTTACTCAAACAAGTACAAATACGGTGAAAAACAAGTGAGTAATGAAAATCAGAAAAAGAAAATCCCAGGGAAACAGGAAATTTGTATACCCAGCAGCCACCTCAGCTCAACTACAGATATACAGAAGAAAAAAATGAACTGATGGATGAACAGCTGAATAATGAGTCACCGCTTTGAAGATCAGGAATTAATTATTATTTATCAGGTATAAAGAGTGCTACTAAAGCACAGGATAAACCTAAAGCAGCAGCATAGAGTAGAGAACTGGCTGATATTCACAGAGGGATTCTCGGGAGAGGAGACTTGAAAACCTATCATTTTTTAATCAGTGTAATTTTATGATTACTCCCATTAAATGTTCTATAACAAAAATCTGATGAACCTGAATGCTGAAACAAGCAGATGACATAAAGTGTAAACTGACAGGGGTAGAGGACAGTGAGTTACTGATATGCACGCAAGTTGCTACACCAGTACTTTTTTGGATAAGTTATTAAAAATCAGCATATACATTGTGGTATTGAAGATATTGGAAATAGTAAGTGTTTTGAGACAAATAACAGAATATATTCAGCTGCCTATCTAGCCAAACTGGCTACAACTCCAGCAGCTTGGACTGCAGCTGGTGATAGTAGTCAGCCAGTTCATCATGCTCAGATTGCTCCAGGTTCTAGCTGGAATGCTGCTCATCTGTGCAGCAGAACAAGGACTACTTTATACTTTCTCATAAAATTATATATTAGTTCTTGAAATTCTTACCTTATGCTACATATTGCAATATGTAAAAGCCAAAGTTGTGGTCAGGGGCTTAAAAAACACTGTCTCATGTGCAACACTCTTCTTAGGTAAACATGTCTGTCATCAGCGCTGCAAAGGGGTCTAAATAGTTCTACTCTGCTGGCCCTGTGTGTGTATTTGACAGGTGTAAGTAAAGCAAATGCCAACTAGATGGAAAATCAGCCACCTGATCTGATAATTGGCAAAAAGCAATATATGCTCTTCAGCCAAACACACAAATACAACACCCTGCAGCTTCAAAGAGCTAATCATCATATGACCATCTATCAAGCACAAAAAGAGTACGACATTTGACGACAACAACAACAATAAAGCAAACTGTTATGCTTACATTGTCTGGAGAGTTTCTGTCTGGTGAAGGTGCATCATGTTGGCTGGATCCCTTCACCTTTCTCTTCTTCTTGGCTCCACCTCCTTTTTCTCCTCCTACACTAGCAGGGGAGCTCTTCTGTTGAAATTCCTTCAGCTGAGTAGGAAATGGAGAAGAAACCCATAAACGTGTGCAGATGAACAATGTCTACTAATATATATTTATTTTGTCACGTGTTACACAGATAATACCAGGACTCTGCAACTGTCCCCAACTATACATATTAATTCAAACAAATTACACTCAACACCTTGAGCGTCGTATCAAGCTGAATGAATGAGGCAATAAAATACGAATTCAGTGCTCCTATTCCAAAACAATGCACCAGCTAGCAGAAAGATCCGGCTTCAGACGGATCAAGTTAGTAAGTTGCGCTAAACAATGATAACCTGCGTATGATATGCATATGACGGTTAAAGCATGCCAGAAAGCTCTATGCGGGCTCTAACAGCTGTGTAACGGGAACTGCTGGTTGTTGTTTTTTTTAACAGTAAAGCTAAATAGCAGCAAAATGACATGTCACCATGGCCACTTATTCGTGAAGCTTGTGGGCCAGCAAGAAATGCTGAGGAGTGACTTCTTGAATCTGATAAGGCCATCTTTCTGACTAGCCGAAAAAGACACCAAGCCAAAGCACACAGCAGGACAGGGAAGAGGGGTGTCAGCTGTCAAAACACCCCCGTCAGTCCATCCAGCTAACTGTGCTGCAGGGGTAGCTTACAAGCTCGATGAGTGCTTTGTTTTAAAACTACCGTTTGTTAGACATTTTCTTATGAAATTAAATCCTGCAGATAACATAAAAAGCTGGCTGGCTGCTGTGCGACATTCCTTAGACTCACACGTAGCCATATATTCATCAGCTAGTTAGCTAGCTTGCTAACGTTAACTTACCTGGGTTAGCACGTTAGGCTTTAACTACATTTAAATGTCAGATGGAAAGTCAAGTAAAGCGGCCAAGCAAGTGGTGCAAGTTAATCTGCGAGTAAATAAACAGCGTGGGATACTATGCGTGTCTCTACTAACTAAAAATAGTCTACATAATCTGGGAAAGTTAATGCTATCACCAGAGGCCCCGATAAAACATCGGTCTCTCCTACGCAACAGAGCCGCGAGAGGAGCGGAGGATGTCGGACAAGCGACAGTGCAGTACTCGGGCGACGTGTAATGACAACACCCTTGCCCCGTAAAAATATACATAACGAAAAGACAAGAAAACAGAGTTAACACAGACTTGTGTACACAAAGTGGGAACTACACTTTCCGCGATATGTGACTGCGTTGATTGTAAAATACTTTACCTTTTTCTTAGCTGCAGCGAGTTTTATTTGCCTACTCTGGTCGGCCATCCTGCTGCTCTGGTGGTCAACTGAGCGATCCACGTCATCAGCTTGGCGCTCATACGCGTCTCAGCCAGTAGGTGGCGCAGAGCTCAAGCTGTGCCCTTATCATATCATAAAACATCTTCATACAGTTTATGGCCGTGAGCCTACAACCTCACATAAATTAGCCTGAAACATGTTTTTTTTTCTTTTGTTATATATAATATATAAAGTATTATTTTCGACAGAGTTTACGACAACATGTATTAACATTTTTGTTATGTGGTTGTCGGCTGCTCTCATTGTCTGTAGTTGTTGCTACTTTACATTTGTGTTTCTCTATAATTAAGATAAATATAGTCTATTATTTTGTAGGTTACATTCATTACAAAAAGAGAAATGTACCGTATCTTATTATATATTTTGAAAAATGACTTTTTTCTTTCAATTTCTTTTTGTTATATGTAAATTTACCACGGGTGTAATGAAGTGTAGTACTGTGGAAAAAGTCTTGATCCTACCTTACATAAAAGAAAATATGGAATATAAGGAAAATTCTAACAATTCTGTACAAACAAGCTTGAAAGTCTCTATTTGGAATGACCACCTTTATTCTTCCACACAGTCAGAACGCTCTTAGGCTGATTTCTTGTCATTCCTTTAAATAGTCTTAAAGAATAGTTCTTCAGGCTCCTTAAGGGACATTCAAACTATTTACAAACAAATATGAGAAAAAAACTCTACAAAATCTCAATCTATTAATTCATATTAATAGAAAGCGTATCAGAAAGGGGTTTCCATACAACAAACACAAGGCGAAAACAATGCCAGTAGTCGTTATATTGTAATAACCTGTATGAAGGGCTATACTGATCACTTCCTCCTTGATTTAGCAACATGGCTCCTCCTAGTGTTAATTATGATATCCAACTCTCTCTCTCTCTCTCTCTCTCTCTTTTTTTTTATTTTTTTTATTTTTTATTTTTATTTTTTACCAGATTTAACAGTCCAAGTAAAAAGTTTAATTGTATTCAAAGAAAATGACACATTTAACTCAGAATTTTCCATCTGGTTTGTTTCACTGCCCTGTGTAGTTTAAGTCTTAATGAGTCATCATTGTCTTTCAAGTCTACAGGTCAGTTTTGCTTTTGTTTGTAACACAAAGAAAGTGGATATGAATGACACAAATAGTAAGCTGCCTGACAGTATAAGGACCTTATAAAGAATATAAATGCATCTTTTAGATTTTCTTGAATAAAATATAATGAATTCTACTAACAGGAACTGAAGGCTTCTCTGTAACAATATGCCTTTCAGTGCATCAGCATTAGCTTTAAAATGAGGGTATCCTTTGATTAGAATATTAAAATGTTCTGTAGAAATCCCTGCAAAGTCTGAAAAGGGCTAATAAAACATGTTGCATTACCTTAAAACAATAAAGAAAAAGATGAAACACTGTAATCTGATGTTCAGTTGTTTTTCTCCCATAAAACATTATCAGAATTGGAGGCCAGTAAGTAAGAGGTTTTAAATCTAAACACAGAAGTGTTTATGGTTTTTATGGGAAACACTGTAAATAAATAAATAAAACAAATAGACAAAACTTAGCTGCTACACTGATATTTTATAATTTTATGACTTTTCTACATTCTTCCTGACAGTACAACCGGTTTAGTTCAGGAACCTTCTGGAAATATATCAGTGTGTCAATAGAAGAATTTGGATAAATCACAGTAGGAGAAAGCAGATCAGTTCAATTCTATCCATGTAATGATTTTGGATTCTAGAAAATTCTTGCAATTAGTTGATGTGTTTTTAAAATATCCAAATCATAGCCTTATATTTTGGCTGAAATATATTGGGACACTTGCCAAGGATCATATCTTGACAGTGGCAGTCAGCTTCCTTGACCTTTTAATCAAATATTTGTCTTGTTGATTGAATTGAAACCCAACTGAATGCGCCAGTTTATGTTACCTTCTTATGTGTGCAAAAGATTCCAACCAAATTGAAATCAGTGTGATCACATGTATCTGAAGTCTTTGGCTAAGACTTGTACATTCACTGAGGAAACACCCAGACAACCCAGTTCACCTGGTACAAGATTTCCTGTCAGATTCACCACAATCACACAAAGGATTTGGATTTTCATACTCATTGCAGTTAGTCATTACTAATCACAATTGCATCACTATCTCCTCGTAATGACACGCCTTAAAACCGCAAAATTAAGATTACAAATCTAACACTTGGTGGGCCATTGCAAAAAAAAAAAAATTATTGCAGCAAAAATTTGTAAATGTCTGAAGTGCGAGAAATGCACCCACCCCCCGGCCTTGAGAGTGGCATGTAGCTGCACCAACTGTGTTCAGGACTGCCCTTGACAGACAGCCAATCAGCGTCGGCGCAGTGGACACATACGGTGACGTCGTTTCAACCTGATGTGTGCAAATCAGCGGCGGCCAGCGTGCTGAATGAAACCAATCAGCGTGTTCCAACGAGCAACAGCTCAGCCAATCGCGAGCCTCCACGACGGGAAAGAAGTGACGGCTTATATATGGAGAGACCACATTTCGTCCAGCATTATTCTAGACAAGTAAAGATTTGAAGGAGATACAGTTTGCTCTAAGCGACTCTTACCGGTAGAGGAAACGCAAAGGCCGTTAAATCATTGGTTGTACTTCTGTTAAGGTATGTCTAAAGCGTTAATATGAATATGATAATGAAGCATAGCTGTATTTTCCATTTTCTGCAAAATGTTTTATTAAGATAAAACCGGTTAAGCTAAATATTGACAAATAAACCAGCTGAAATGTAACTACACTACTGTCCTCTGAATGAACTGTACATACTCGGTAACCTAAATATAATAAACAGGATGTAGTTTGGAATGTTCTAGCATGGTGGTTTCCCCCTACATGTCTGCTAGGCATGGTAGCGTAGTTAGCAAGATACCGGGGAATTGGCAGTGGGGTGGTGGTAATGATGGAATGATTGACTGGTGATCCATCTTATTTTATCGAGAATTCATTTTTCCTGTTATATTTTTTTGCCAAGACCAACTTTTAGTCTGCCGTGGGTCTGCAAGCTCAGCAAGTGACATTACGCAGTACCGTTAGTTTCTGGCTAATGGAACTTGGGAGGCTGAACCCACCTAATATCTTACGTTGTATTTCTTTTCTGCAGATCTGCTTGTAGATTTAAGTACAAACAAACAAAGATGAAGCTGTTGTGGGTTGTGATGCTGTTAGTCGGCACAGTGTTTGCCGCCGACGATGATGATAAGAAGGACAACGTGGGGACTGTGGTTGGGATTGATCTGGGGACCACATACTCATGGTAACAAGTCACGTTAAAATCTTTAAATAGTGACATGATGCCACAGTGGAATAAAATGGCATTCAGACTAAATTTAAACTGTTTTCTTGCAGTGTTGGAGTGTTCAAGAATGGACGTGTGGAGATTATTGCCAATGACCAGGGAAACCGAATTACCCCCTCCTACGTGGCCTTCACCAGTGAAGGTGAGCGTCTGATCGGTGATGCTGCCAAGAATCAGCTGACCTCTAACCCTGAGAACACCATCTTTGATGCCAAGAGGCTCATTGGTCGCACATGGGGTGACTCGTCTGTGCAGCAGGACATCAAGTACTTCCCCTTCAAGGTGAGCTTGTAAACTGAAAGTAGAACTTGTAGTTGCTTGTTCTGTGGGTCATGTTTGAGCTAAATTGTTGTTAAATTAATATTGATATGTTTTCCTCTGAAGGTTACTGAGAAGAAGAGCAAGCCCCATATCCAGGTTGACATTGGTGGTGGTCAGATGAAGACCTTTGCTCCCGAGGAGGTCTCTGCTATGGTGCTGACTAAGATGAAGGAGACTGCTGAGGCTTACCTGGGCAAGAAGGTACAAAAAGTCAGAGACTGTAAAACAGGGAAAATTTTAATTAAATGGTGTATCATCAAATCTAACTTTATCCTTTTTCCTCAGGTCACACATGCTGTGGTCACTGTCCCCGCCTACTTCAACGATGCCCAGCGCCAGGCCACTAAGGATGCTGGTACCATTGCTGGTCTGAATGTTATGCGAATCATCAATGAGCCGTAAGCATCCAGTCAAAATGAATTTGCAATTTGAAACTCCAAAGAATATCTCTGCACTCCCTTCTAATAAACTCTCATTGTATTCTTTAGAACTGCTGCTGCTATTGCTTATGGCCTGGACAAGAAGGACGGAGAGAAGAACATTCTTGTGTTCGATCTGGGCGGTGGCACCTTTGATGTCTCTCTTCTGACCATTGACAACGGTGTTTTCGAAGTGGTGGCCACCAACGGTGACACTCATCTGGGAGGAGAGGACTTTGACCAGCGTGTCATGGAGCACTTCATCAAGCTGTACAAGAAAAAGACTGGAAAAGATGTGCGCAAAGACAACCGTGCTGTGCAGAAGCTGCGTCGCGAGGTCGAGAAGGCCAAGAGGGCGCTGTCTGCCCAGCACCAAGCCCGCATTGAGATCGAGTCTTTCTTTGAGGGAGAGGACTTCTCTGAGACCCTGACTCGTGCCAAGTTTGAGGAGCTGAACATGGTAAGATATTAATTTGGTTCTGAAAATATTGCGTATCAAACATTATGGGAGAAACTGTTGACCGAGCTTTTTTAACCTGTGTGTTCTTCAAAACCCAGGACCTGTTCCGTTCCACCATGAAGCCTGTACAGAAGGTGCTGGAAGATTCTGACTTGAAGAAGCCTGACATTGATGAGATTGTCCTGGTTGGAGGCTCCACCCGTATCCCCAAAATCCAGCAGCTGGTGAAGGAGTTTTTCAACGGCAAAGAGCCATCTAGAGGCATTAACCCTGATGAGGCTGTGGCATACGGAGCTGCTGTGCAGGCTGGCGTGCTTTCTGGAGAGGAGGACACTGGTGAGTCATCACTTTTAGAGATATTCTTTGAAACAGGGGTGAGCTTTCAAATGTGGTCCTGTTTACTAAACATTTTCCTTCACTTGCAGGTGATGTGGTTCTTCTGGATGTGTGCCCCCTGACCCTTGGTATTGAGACTGTTGGAGGAGTAATGACCAAGCTGATCCCCAGAAACACTGTGGTGCCCACCAAAAAAGCTCAGATCTTTTCTACAGCCTCTGATAACCAGCCTACTGTCACCATCAAAGTCTATGAAGGTAAGAGTTTGGATATTATTCTTTAAATTTCCCAAATAGTGTTTTTATACAAAGACTCCAATGACAAGAAACCCGTGACAGTGAAATAAATAAGTTCCACAAGTCTAATTGACTTTTTTTATTTCTCTTAGGTGAGCGTCCTTTGACCAAAGACAACCATCTCCTGGGTACCTTTGACCTGACTGGCATCCCCCCTGCTCCTCGCGGTGTACCGCAGATTGAAGTCACCTTTGAGATTGATGTCAACGGCATTCTGCGTGTCACTGCTGAGGACAAGGGCACAGGCAACAAGAACAAGATCACAATCACAAATGACCAGAACCGGCTAACGCCCGAGGACATCGAGCGCATGGTGAACGACGCAGAACGCTTTGCTGACGAAGATAAGAAGCTGAAGGAGAGGATCGACGCTCGCAATGAGCTGGAGAGCTACGCATACTCCCTGAAGAACCAGATCGGTGACAAGGAGAAGCTTGGTGGCAAGCTGTCAGATGACGATAAGGAGTCCATTGAGAAAGCAGTGGAGGAGAAGATTGAATGGTTGGAATCCCACCAAGATGCTGACCTGGATGAGTTCCAGGCCAAGAAGAAGGAGCTTGAGGAGGTGGTTCAGCCCATTATCACCAAGCTCTACGGTAGTGCAGGTGGTCCACCACCAGAGGGCAGTGAGCAAGATGAGAAGGATGAGTTGTAGGCAGGTCTGAAGTCTTGTCGCTCCTTGGCCCTCTGGCATGTTGGTGTACATATTGGACTGATGGGACTCAAATTGTGAGAGGAGTGGTCGGGAAGGGGCTGACAATAACAAGTGACCATACTGAATTTCCTGAAAGACTTTAAAACAAGTTTCAGTGTGTGAGACGTGTTCTCTTCGCTGGAAGGCGGAGATATTTGTCAGCCTGGATATGAGGCTTGTTGCTGCTGTTCTCAGGCAGTCCTGATGGGGAGGGATGTAGTTGGGTGGGGCGGGTGGGTTTTGTGGGTACACTGAATATGGTGTCTGTGGGATGAAGGGCTCTTTATGTTCACAGGCAGTGCAAAAGTTTATTTATTGAATCTGGTCATTGTACTTCTGGAAAGACAATTGAAATAAATGTTTGATACAAACTGTTTTCTGTCCGGTCTTATTTTATAGTTTCAGGTTCCACATTGGTAAAGTCAACCCTCTGAAAACTTCATCTTTCAGTGTATGAAATTTCAATTTTGTACATGAATGAGAAGCATTTAACCTTTTTTTTTTTTTTTTTTTTTTTTTTTTTTTTTTTTCTTTCAGCATTTAATGGTAGCTTTAAATGTAATTATGTCAAATATTTTATTCCTACATCTTTTTTTATTTTTTTTATTTTACAAAATTCAATATATATGGTACCCAGAGTATTCATGCCTCCAAATACAAATAACATGTTTATTGCCTCAGGGGGTGCTGGTCTGTTGGCTTGCACCTCCTCTGGATTCCCATCATCACACGCTGTCCAGGGAAATATACACATGGAGTGGTCAAGATGTTTTTGTGGCAGAGCTCCTTTGAATTTCATTAGGAGCCATCTACATTTGTCTGCAAGCAGAAAATATAAAAACAATCATACTTGGATGTTTGTAAACAACTAAAATACCGTATTTATATAGGGTTAAAAAAAAAAAATGGCTTAAAGACAGTGTACCAGTGTTAAATCTGTACATGGAGTTGCTTGCTCCATCTGCTGTCATCCCTCCAAATATGTAAATGTTCTTGCCCAGCACAACAGCTGAGTGGGCAGCTACTCCTGGTGGAATATCTCCTTTGGCCTGCACTTTCTCCCACTTCACGTTCCCTTTAAAGATAATTTAACAGATATTTTTATATCATCCCAGTGCAATGCAGTGATACTCTGAACAATTATGCTGCATGTGTGTTGACATAGTGAATGAATATAGATCTTTGAATCCACCGCTACAATGATGTGATCACGTGTGGCTGGAGGGTGCCTGTCTTGTGTTTCAGGTTGGGACCAAGTAGAAGACACTGCAACAGATTTACACGAAAGTGATGGACAGAGAAAAAAATAATTACTGTCATATAAACATATTTTTCATATCATTTGTTCAAACTGAAACCAGAAAGGCATAATTTACAGCAGCAAAAAAACATAATTTCAGGGGCAATGCAGAGAATACATGCCCCTTGATATTTAAAATGTGTGCTTTTTGTCCCCCTTAATAAAAATATTAAAGAATCAGGTATCTTATTTTGAAAACTTAAACTTCTTGAAAGACATTTAAAGCTGTGTTTGGATGTTGGCTGTTTTCATTCTCTGTCAAGATGATCCCACACTGCTTGAATAATGTTGAGGTCCAGGCACTGGGGAAGCCAATCAATGACTGGTTGTGTTCCATTGTTTGTGTGCTTTAAATCCAGGTCTGCTTTTACTGCACTGGGGGTATACTGGGATCACTGTCATGCTGAAAATAAAGCCGTTGCCAATTAGATGCTTTCAACAAGGTGGATCAAAATCTGACTGTACCTTTCTGCGTTCAGAATTCCACCAGTTAAAAAAAAAAGAAGCTTCAATGCCACTGTCTGAAATGCTCCTCGAAAACATAACATAGTCTCCACTGTGTATTACAGGTGGCTGTGGGTTCTCTCTGTTGTAGCTCTGTCCTGTCCTTCTCTGTACATATCGATGAGGATTTACATCAAAGATTTCATTTTTTCATTAATCACTCCAACAGACCTGTTGCCACTGATTTTCAATCCAGTACCTGTGTTATTTGGTATACCTCAGCCTTTTCTCCCTGCTTCCCTTCTTTAAGAATGGCTTCTTGAGAGCCACCCCTCAACTTAGACCATTTCTGATGAGGCTTCAATAAACAGCAGATGGATCAGTTGAAAAGCTAGATGCATTTCTCAGGTCCTGTGTCAGGTGTTTGCTGGATTTTTTCCTGTTTCTTAAGGTCATGACTTTCAGGCAATATTCACCTGCGGTAGATTTTTAGGCCTGAAATTTTTTTTTATTTTGGTCCTCCACTTGTTCATCTTCTTCTGATATTTTATAAACAATCTACAAACCATGCAGACATATGCCAAGTTTTCACCTAATAGCTCTTTGGGTGCAAAAATGTCGGTGCAAAAATACAAATTTTGTCTGTCAAACTGTGATATATTTGGCATTTATGGTAGTTGTAGTAGGAACTGAAAAAAATTGGAACAAAAATTGTGTTTCTGCAACAGGCTGCCAGCAACAAAAAGCATAAAGATAGAATTATCTTATGGTTGTATGGCATAACAGACAGACAGACAGACAGGCAGATAGATAGATAGATAGATAGATAGATAGATAGATAGAAAGCGCAGTATTTACTTTTAAGGGAATAGTATTGTATTTTGTATTCTATTTGTTGAAATGTTTAGAAAAAATGGTTTAAATGTTTAGCGATAATTTATCAAGTGAAAAAAGTTAGTTTTTGTAAAAACATAATAGTTATTTAGAAACATTGTACATGTATGCCTATTGCTATATATTTAAACGATTATCATTTGTTACTGTAACATACTTAAGAAAGTCACGATAAAATGAATCAGTTATACTCAAAAAGTGTCCCACCTCAACATGTTCTTGGCAGTCTGAAAACCTATTATCATTTTAAATATCTCCATGTAGCATTATACCTCTGACTTTCAGATTAATCTTTTGAACTTGAAAGAGAGGTCAAAGGTTAAATTTGGTATGACATTTAAAATCTTTAGAGTCTAAGTTATAAGGCTTTTGGCAATTTTCCACCAATAGACCAATAGGTCATTAAGTTTACAATGAAGACCTGAGTGTATGCAAGGCCGATTTTAATGTGTTGTTAACATGAACTCACACTACACTCCTACGAAGGTTTATCAGATTTCTATCAAAAGTTTTAAGTGGGAGACTGACAAAAATATAACTGCCTTGGCGGAGGTAATTATACATTTATACATACATTCACTTATTTTTACATACTTGTGGCGTTACATTCACACACTCACACTTCGGCACAAACGGTGACGTCGCCTAAACCTGATATGTGCAAATCAGGTGCAGCCAGCGCGCTAGACGAAACCAATCAGCGCCTTCCACCAAACAGCAGCTCAACCAATAGCGAGCCTCAAAACCGGGAAAGCGTGACGACTTGTTTATGAAGGCTTCTATATATACACGATTTCACAGATGCAATTATGTGAAATAGACAAAATAGACACAGTTTGCTTCACAGTATTGGAACTTTTGGAGGTTATCGTTGCTTATACTGTTTTATTTTGTAAAAAAGACGCTATCAAGACCTCAACTACAAATTGGCGAAGGTAAGACTCGAACCGGCGGCTTCAAACTGGGATTCATGTTGGTGCGTCTAAACGGAGTGAGCTAAACTGACAACAGGGGCAAGTGCGTCACAGATTTATATATGAAGGTTAAAACGTCTATCATCAGCATGATCATTTTTTACATTTTCAACAATACTTTTTTTTTTTATCACGAAGTAGTCAGTGTTTAAGAAAAAGGAAAGAATAATATTTAAAAATGCCGAGTGACTTTGAAATATGTTTTATTTGTTGATTATTTTTTAATTACCACTTAGAATAAAATATTTTTTTGTTTTTAAATTGCCACTAAGAATAAAATGTGGTTGTTGTTGTTTTTTAAGAGGAGCTGGCCAAGAAGGTGGTAGGAATTGCAACCAATGTTACATCACAGTTTTGTCAAAATATTTTAAGTTGCCAAAACGGATTGGACTTATTATACTCTAGGTACAATAACGTAGTCAAAAATGTTTATAGTATTTATTATCTAAGACCAACTTCAAATCTGCTATGGTTCTGGAGCTCAGCAAATCACATCAGTACCATTAGCTGCTAGCTTCATGAACTCGGGAGGCTTAGTCCACTTATTGATTTCAAAGCCACGTTGATTTACGTTGTATTTATTTTCTGCATTTTCCTTGTAGATTGGAGAGCAAACAAACAAAGATGAAGCTGTTGTGGGTTGTGATGCTGTTAGTCGGCACAGTGTTTGCCGCCGACGATGATGATAAGAAGGACAACGTGGGGACTGTGGTTGGGATTGATCTGGGGACCACATACTCATGGTAACAAGTCACGTTAAAATCTTTAAATAGTGACATGATGCCACAGTGGAATAAAATGGCATTCAGACTAAATTCAAACTGTTTTCTTGCAGTGTTGGAGTGTTCAAGAATGGACGTGTGGAGATTATTGCCAATGACCAGGGAAACCGAATTACCCCCTCCTACGTGGCCTTCACCAGTGAAGGTGAGCGTCTGATCGGTGATGCTGCCAAGAATCAGCTGACCTCTAACCCTGAGAACACCATCTTTGATGCCAAGAGGCTCATTGGTCGCACATGGGGTGACTCGTCTGTGCAGCAGGACATCAAGTACTTCCCCTTCAAGGTGAGCTTGTAAACTGAAAGTAGAACTTGTAGTTGCTTGTTCTGTGGGTCATGTTTGAGCTAAATTGTTGTTAAATTAATATTGATATGTTTTCCTCTGAAGGTTACTGAGAAGAAGAGCAAGCCCCATATCCAGGTTGACATTGGTGGTGGTCAGATGAAGACCTTTGCTCCCGAGGAGGTCTCTGCTATGGTGCTGACTAAGATGAAGGAGACTGCTGAGGCTTACCTGGGCAAGAAGGTACAAAAAGTCAGAGACTGTAAAACAGGGAAAATTTTAATTAAATGGTGTATCATCAAATCTAACTTTATCCTTTTTCCTCAGGTCACACATGCTGTGGTCACTGTCCCCGCCTACTTCAACGATGCCCAGCGCCAGGCCACTAAGGATGCTGGTACCATTGCTGGTCTGAATGTTATGCGAATCATCAATGAGCCGTAAGCATCCAGTCAAAATGAATTTGCAATTTGAAACTCCAAAGAATATCTCTGCACTCCCTTCTAATAAACTCTCATTGTATTCTTTAGAACTGCTGCTGCTATTGCTTATGGCCTGGACAAGAAGGACGGAGAGAAGAACATTCTTGTGTTCGATCTGGGCGGTGGCACCTTTGATGTCTCTCTTCTGACCATTGACAACGGTGTTTTCGAAGTGGTGGCCACCAACGGTGACACTCATCTGGGAGGAGAGGACTTTGACCAGCGTGTCATGGAGCACTTCATCAAGCTGTACAAGAAAAAGACTGGCAAAGATGTGCGCAAAGACAACCGTGCTGTGCAGAAGCTGCGTCGCGAGGTCGAGAAGGCCAAGAGGGCGCTGTCTGCCCAGCACCAAGCCCGCATTGAGATCGAGTCTTTCTTTGAGGGAGAGGACTTCTCTGAGACCCTGACTCGTGCCAAGTTTGAGGAGCTGAACATGGTAAGATATTAATTTGGTTCTGAAAATATTGCGTATCAAACATTATGGGAGAAACTGTTGACCGAGCTTTTTTAACCTGTGTGTTCTTCAAAACCCAGGACCTGTTCCGTTCCACCATGAAGCCTGTACAGAAGGTGCTGGAAGATTCTGACTTGAAGAAGTCTGACATTGATGAGATTGTCCTGGTTGGAGGCTCCACCCGTATCCCCAAAATCCAGCAGCTGGTGAAGGAGTTTTTCAATGGCAAAGAGCCATCTAGAGGCATTAACCCTGATGAGGCTGTGGCATACGGAGCTGCTGTGCAGGCTGGCGTGCTTTCTGGAGAGGAGGACACTGGTGAGTCATCACTTTTAGAGATATTCTTTGAAACAGGGGTGAGCTTTCAAATGTGGTCCTGTTTACTAAACATTTTCCTTCACTTGCAGGTGATGTGGTTCTTCTGGATGTGTGCCCCCTGACCCTTGGTATTGAGACTGTTGGAGGAGTAATGACCAAGCTGATCCCCAGAAACACTGTGGTGCCCACCAAAAAAGCTCAGATCTTTTCTACAGCCTCTGATAACCAGCCTACTGTCACCATCAAAGTCTATGAAGGTAAGAGTTTGGATATTATTCTTTAAATTTCCCAAATAGTGTTTTTATACAGACTCCAATGACAAGAAACCCGTGACAGTGAAATAAATAAGTTCCACAAGTCTAATTGACTTTTTTTATTTCTCTTAGGTGAGCGTCCTTTGACCAAAGACAACCATCTCCTGGGTACCTTTGACCTGACTGGCATCCCCCCTGCTCCTCGCGGTGTACCGCAGATTGAAGTCACCTTTGAGATTGATGTCAACGGCATTCTGCGTGTCACTGCTGAGGACAAGGGCACAGGCAACAAGAACAAGATCACAATCACAAATGACCAGAACCGGCTAACGCCCGAGGACATCGAGCGCATGGTGAACGACGCAGAACGCTTTGCTGACGAAGATAAGAAGCTGAAGGAGAGGATCGACGCTCGCAATGAGCTGGAGAGCTACGCATACTCCCTGAAGAACCAGATCGGTGACAAGGAGAAGCTTGGTGGCAAGCTGTCAGATGACGATAAGGAGTCCATTGAGAAAGCAGTGGAGGAGAAGATTGAATGGTTGGAATCCCACCAAGATGCTGACCTGGATGAGTTCCAGGCCAAGAAGAAGGAGCTTGAGGAGGTGGTTCAGCCCATTATCACCAAGCTCTACGGTAGTGCAGGTGGTCCACCACCAGAGGGCAGTGAGCAAGATGAGAAGGATGAGTTGTAGGCAGGTCTGAAGTCTTGTCGCTCCTTGGCCCTCTGGCATGTTGGTGTACATATTGGACTGATGGGACTCAAATTGTGAGAGGAGTGGTCGGGAAGGGGCTGACAATAACAAGTGACCATACTGAATTTCCTGAAAGACTTTAAAACAAGTTTCAGTGTGTGAGACGTGTTCTCTTCGCTGGAAGGCGGAGATATTTGTCAGCCTGGATATGAGGCTTGTTGCTGCTGTTCTCAGGCAGTCCTGATGGGGAGGGATGTAGTTGGGTGGGTTTTTGAGGGTACACTGAATATAGTGTCTGTGGGATGAAGGGCTCTTTAAATTCACAGGTAGTGCAAAAGTTTATAGTTTTCTCATATATATATATATAATTTTAATTTGAAACTTGTTTAGATGTAAAACTGCAAATTCCAAAACTAATTTCATGTCGAAATATTTTATTGCAATATCATTTTTTTTCCTTTCAAGCTTTTTTTTTTTTTTAGTTTTTTTTTAGTTTTTTTTTTTTTTATTTGACAACAGTCACAATACAGTCATTATATATGGTACCCAGAGTATTCATGCCTCCAAATACAAATAACAGGTTTATTGGCTCAGGGGGTGCTGGTCCGTTGGCTTCCTCCTCTGGATTCCCATCATCACACACCGTCCAGGGAAATATACACATGGAGTGGTCAAGACGTTTTGGTGGCAGAGCTCCTTTGAATTTCATTAGGAGCCATCTACATTTGTCTGCAAGCAGAAAATATAAAAACAATCATACTTGGATGTTTGTAAACAACTAAAATACCGTATTTATATAGGGTTAAAAAAAAATTGGCTTAAAGACAGTGTACCAGTGTTAAATCTGTACATGGAGTTGCTTGCTCCATCTGCTGTCATCCCTCCAAAGATGTAGATATTTTTGCCCAGCACAACAGCTGAGTGGGCAGCTACTCCTGGTGGAATATCTCCTTTGGCCTGCACTTTCTCCCACTTCACGTTCCCTTTAAAGATAATTTAACAGATATTTTTATATCATCCCAGTGCAATGCAGTGATACTCTGAATATGTATGATGCATGTGTGTTGAAATACAAAGTGCTTCCTTTGTGAATCACAGATGTGGACAGTCTTACTTGAATCAAGAGAATACATATCGTTGTGGAATTTGTCTCCAGCCATGCCCCCATGAATGTAGATCTTTGAATCCACCGCTACAATGATGTGACCATGTCTGGCTGGAGGGTGCCTGCCTTGTGTTTCAGGTTGGGACCAAGTAGAAGAAACTGCAACAGATTTACACAGAAGAGATGGACGGAAAAAAGATTATTTTTATATAAGCATATACGCTTTTCATAGCAATTGTCAATAGTGAAACATGAAAGAAACAGGAGAATATGGATTTTCTTTTTGAAAATCTCAATCACAGACAGGAAATGCCTCGAACAGTGACATATCATATTTCCTCAGCACTTGATCTTTTTGTATCTACCAGTGAATGAATAATGAGTGTATACATTCTCTTAATTGTTTGCATCATATATCAATTATGTCTGTTATGTGTGTTTTTTTTTTTTTCTGTTTTTATAATCAGCATTGGGAAGGTTACTTCTAAAATGTATTCCACTACAGATTACAGAGTACATGCCCCAAAATGTATTTTTGTAACATATTCCATTACGTTACTCAATGAGAGTAACATATTTTTGAATACTTTGGATTACTTAATATATTATTATGGTTTTTACAACTACATGAATGTACTCTTGCTGTGTGATTTATTACTGAAGGCTACTCGCCATACCAATACCAACTACATTTTAGAATCTTAATATAAAATGAGTAACAGTAGGGTGGACATTAGGTAAGGCTGCAGTTTTTGCAGCGATCTCGTATAGAAAACTATTTCATGTGTATATAAAATAGGTCCCCGGCTCCGAACCATAGTAAAGGGAACTCTGGCTAATACGTCGGGTTCTGTGTCGGGCTCGTAGCCTGAAATCTAGCTATACTATATTTACATGCTTCCATCTCCAGTTTCTGCTCAGGGACAACTCATACTTTTCCACTCTCCTTTTTCTCCCTCCCTCGCTCACAGACACATAACGGGTATGGCAGTCCATTCTCCCTGCAGCACGGACTACACTGCCCATGAGGCTACATTCTTTAGGGCGATGCCTCTATCACTGCCTATTGCCTTCATATTAAATAATTTCTTGACCAATTTTTAAAAATATTTCTTCATGTCATTATGCGGGTCGCAAGTAGGGGTTACATAGTCCGCGAGATTGACACACAGGCATTAGAGCCTCTTAATGCGTGTTTTGTTTGGGTTTCCACTGGCGTGGAATTACCAAAAATAGAGAGGGCATAGCCTAACATATGAAACAGGAAAAGACCACCGTGTAATCCATTTGTTTCAACAAAGTAACTGTATTCTGAATACCACCCTTTTAAAGGGTAACTGTAATGGAATACAATTACTCATATTTTGTATTTTACATGCATAACGCCGGTACATGTATTCCGTTACTCCCCAACACTGTTTATAATATACATATAGAGCAGGGGGTCCCCAATCCCAGTCCACGAGGGCCGGTGTCCCTGCAGGTTTTAGATGTTTCCTTGATCCAACACAGCTGATTTAAATGGATAAATGACCTTCTCAACATGTCTTGAAGTTCTCCAGAGGCCTGGTAATGAACTGATCATGTGATTCAGGTGTGTTGACCCAGGGTGAGATCTAAAACCTGCAGGGACACCGGCCCTCGTGGACTGGGATTGGGGACCCCTGATATAGAGGTTTAGTCATGAGAGCATCTAAGACACCAAAAGTGATGAAAACCAAAGAATTATAATAATAAGACATTTTTAAAACAATTCAGTACCAGGTTTTCCATAATTTTCTCACATGATTCAGTAAAAATGAAATTTGACCTAAAAGCCATTCTAAGCTGTGGAATAGAAATGCTATTTGACCATATGGAGTCAAGGCTAAGTTTCAGCTAATTAAAAAGGTCTACAGCCAAAATGCTCCCAAAAGAAATAAAGAAACAAAATTTACTAAACTTCAAATCACTGAATCTAAAAAGCTGACGCTTAAAATTGTTGCTTGGCTCTAGTGTTAATGAACCTCTACTGCATCAAAATGTCTTTACTGAAAATAACTAAAATACATTTTGACCCCTGGAATTATTTTCAGATGGCCACCGTTCTTAATCCATTCTGGCGAAACTGCGCTCGCATGAATGAGAAATGTAAAATATATGAAATTCAACTATGAACTATGAAAGTTCAAATTTAATGACATTATCTCTATTTGATCTCGTGACTTTTACTCTGATTTCACATCTGATCTTCCTAGAGTAGCAAATACTTTGTAATGCTGTAAATTAAACGTACATATTTTTGAAGCATATGATAAAAAAAATCCCACTTTATTTTTTCATTGTCTTTTACACTATCAATTATTTTACACATTATTTTAAACTGCTGTCAGTGAAATGAATACAACCTTTGCATTTCATTTATTGGTGCCCTACTCTGTTAAATAATTTAACAGGTTTGATTGTGGAGACATCCACAGATAGATATGTAGCCCAGTGAATTGATATGTTTTCTAATATCCTCTCTTTATAGATTTTTTGTCCTTATTTTTAAAACATTATTATATAAAGCAACCATTGACGATTGAGAAAGCATAAGATTACTATTTATGATGAAAATTCAACTCAGCAATTTACATAGATGTCCAATACAAATAGATCAATCAATATCTTAGACACGGCACCCAATCAGCTATTTCAGTTTTCACATCAAAACCCGGAAGAAATAACAAAATTTCATCTCTGAAGCAGATTTCTTCTGAAATACTGTCAGGTGGTGTTATTGTAATGCACTGCGATAAGCAGCAGGTTTATCTGACACAAACCTGTATCAAACACATGAAGTTTGGAGTCAGAGACAGGTGCAGATCCTATTTCCCCACCAGAGAACACAAAAAGCCTGTCTCCAAGGCAGGCTGAGGTGGTGTGGTATGTCCTGGGACTCGCGGGTGTCCCATTTGTTTCTACAGTATTCCAGCGAGGGTTACTGTCTAGACACACACAGAATGGAAAAGATTTGTGGGTATTCAATATATCGTGTAATCTATTTATATGATCATGTATGGTTACAGACTACAAGTTTTCAAGGTTTTCACAGCCATGGTTTCACAGGTCAACAAGAAATCTGAGTGAAACCTTTCTCATCTGTGAAAATCCATCAGATTACTAGGTTAGGTTAAAATAGGATTTACCTGCCACCTGTACATTTTGGATACAGTTGCGATTTCCAGTCTGCTGCGCACCCCCAAACACCCACAGGCTCTGGGGGCAGCTCTCTGGTACAAAACTGCAGTGTTCATACCTTGCCTCCAAACCCTCCCACTCAGCAATGTCCCAGCCATGATTGTCTGGTCCATACAAAAACAAAAATGCAAAGAAAGTTATATAATATCAGTCTGATGGCTGATGATAACTTTAGCTTCTTGTCATAATTAAAAAAGACGTCCCATTAAAGCCTGTAAAACACAAGCCTGATAACTATATTATAAAATACAGAGGTATACTGAGGTCATAATACTGTAAAAGCTGGCTCTGGATATATATATATGTATATATTCAGAGCCAGCTTTTACAGTGTGTGTATATATATATATATATATATATATATATATATATATATATATATAATTTTTACCTAGATTTATGATGTGCGAATCTGAGAAACTGCCACTGGGATTGGCTCCTCCAATAATAAGGAGTCTCCCTTTTCCTCCATCTTCAGATGGAGTGAATATACAGGTGTGACCAACACTAACACCTGGAGCACTTCCCCTGGGTCTCAAAGAATACCTATTAGCAACAGAAAAATTTTAACCACAGGCTACATCCAATGTTATACTCTTTTTAAAATCACAAGTGCACTGAAAGTACTTCAACTCACTAACCATATTCCTTCTTCGGGTTTATGTTGAGGATCAAGGACTGGGAGAAACTCCATGTCTGTCAGAGATACATTAATATAAAGATTGTTTCCTCGTGTTTTGTATCCTCAGTGATGATGCTACAATCAAAGTTATAAGATACGAATAATACACTACGAGCTGGGATTAAAATAATGACTAACACTGACTGACTGTACTTGAGAGCCTCTGAAAAAGCATACATACCTACATTTTCTTACGAAATGTATCCACAATGTAAGCAATCCAAACAGGTCCCTTTTTATTGTTCTAAACACTTAGAGAAGAACTTCTTGTAAGCGACTGAGTTGGAAACACAATCAGCGTCCCCAGTCCGCATTTTGAGCACGAGAAGAGCTTCCTCTCCGCTAACCTGTCCTTCCGGGTGAAAAGAGGAGACTACCGTGGCTTTCCGTATATATTACGTGAAGTAATTTCCCCTTGGTCCCACTTTGTAGTGCACATACGTGAATTATGTTAATAAAGTTAAATAAAAAACTCGTAATTAGTTAACGTAAATACTTAACTACTAGCCAGAATGGGGCTCTACGTTGAAGTCTGTACGCATTTGTTTTACGTAGGTTACGTTATGTCATGCCTTCGTTCCAAACGTGGTTGCCATGGGATTGCCGAGGCGCATGCTCAGTTTACCAATCTCAATTAGCTACTCCTAAGTGCATATTTTATCATACCTAAAACATTAATGTTAATTCCTGGCATGGTTAACGTAGAAAAATGATTTTAAATACAAACTGCAAATTGTTTATTTATTTATTTATTTATTTATTTATTTATTTAACCCAAAGAGTTCTACTTCTCACTTCAAGCAAATAAGGTAGGCAGGCTAAGAGCATTTTCAAACTTAAATACAAGTAAAAGCATAAAATGTTTAATGGTATATTTGACATAGTAATGTGGCTGTGCAAATATTCTCAGGATACCAATATGTCTTATCTGGCTGGAACATAAAAGGTCCATCTCACTTTCTATAAAGTCTAGGCATAGAGTTACTGGGAGTCATAGTAGCGTTTTTTAACAATTATTATTAATTATTATTAAATAATTTCCTCCTATACGTTTAGTTTTACATCAACTTCACGAACACGGAATTGCTACATCATCCGATTTTTTCACTCAAAACTACGCTGTTTAAAAGGTCCAATGTTGCTGAGTGTCGGGTATCCAGTAAATAATTCATTATTAAGGTTAATCTTAAGTTACAAAATGAGTGCTCTGGGTTCATGTATGTGCTTGTGTGTGTGCACGCGCGCCTCAGTTCACAGTGTGTCACATTTTGTCGCCATCTGGTGGGAGATTACATTTACTGCAAAGCACTTGCTAAATGTGCTGCTGAAAGACAGAATTGTGGTTCTGTTGAATGGATCTTTAGAATAAAGTCAATAAGTCAGATATCTACAAACTGGAGCACAAACAGGAAGTCCTGAGGATGCAAAGCAGACCCTCACCCTTCCTCCAGTGAGACCAGACTGTACCACTGTAGTGCCTTTCTCACAACCCTGTTTCCGAAAAGCTCATTGTTATTTGGACATGAGTATGAACAAGAATAAGAAGATTAACTCTGTATACTGGCATTAACTGGCAATTCTGTCAGTCAAAGCAATAGTCGTGAAGGACAACCTCTTCCTGATGCCACTGCCTGTTTTTTCTTCATACCTGGGGGTATTGATCTTTTTTTGTATTTGCCGATTTTACTGTGTTTGAAACTTGAGATATAGATCTGTCTAAGAGGTTTTGGGGGAGTGAAACACAATTCTCCTGCAGTCATCTCTCCCACATGTGCAACTACCCAATTAAAGTCCTTATTCAATATTGGAGATGTTCAGCAATTAGAGCCACAAGTGTACCAGGAAACAATGAGAATTGTGTTATCTTGCGGTGTCAACTCCACTGAAAATCTCCAGTATTTAAATTGTTACGGAGGAGGTGAAGCGGTCAGAGCTGTTTGACGTTTTGCAAAGGATTTCACTGTCCTTCAAAATAAATGACTCTTTTGACAAATCATACAGGCATGTGATAGTGACTTTGGAGGCCAGTTCAAAGATCACTTCTCAATTGTTTCAGTTCACCTGATGGGACCTAGACAGAAAATGCAATTATGTTTTAGCAACCAGGTATTTTAAAACCTCAATAAAGAATTCTTGTTGGGATGGTACCTTAAAATTATAACTCTGGCTCTCCTGCATGATGCTGCAGTTCACAAACCAGTCTGAAGTCTTCACTATAATTAATTTTCTCTTAATTTTAATGAGCTGACATATGTGCTTTTTTAAGAGTTTGAAAGAAAGTATCAAAAGGTAAAGATGGGCGATGCTCAAGTTTGGTACGACTGTGTGCATGTGAGTGAATGTGGATGTGTATGTGTAACAAGTCCCAGTGTTTATTTTTTATGGTTCTCATTTTGAGCACCAGTTTTAACTACAATTTGAAATTTCAGCAATGAATTTGATTTGACCTCTTTCACACAATTTTAACCTAAATTTAAGCTGCAGGATGCAGGATGTTTGGCCACCAATAGAAGATAAATATTGCATGATCCACTGAGTCTTAATTTCTACTGTAACATTCAGATGTTAAGGTCAGAATTTGGCATAAAGAACATGAAAGCATGGATCCATCCTGCCTTATATCAACAGTTCCGGCTGCTGCAATTGTGTTGGGGGATATACCAAGCATTATTTAAATACCATTGCTGTCATCCAGGTTCATCCCTTCATGACCAAAGGCTGCTTCTAGGAGGTTAACATGCTGTGTCACAGAGCTTAGATCATTTAATTGGTTCCTTGATCATGACAATGATGTACTCAAATGGCCTCCACAGTCACCAATCCAGAAAGAGATACAAAAAATTAAGGTAGCTCTGAAGGCAAATTGAGCCCAACACTAGCAAGGTGTACCTTATGAACTGGCCAGTGAATTTATATTACCATATCTGAATTAAGCAAACAATTAAGATAAAATGGGTGTATTTTCAGCATGGTAATATTTAACTTATTCTTTTTTTCTTTTCTTGTTTTTCCATCAGTGATGTTTCTTCTAGTATGTTCATATAGAGCAAAACATCCACAGTGCATTTCATATTTTGCTCAGTAGGTTGTGCTATTGCATTTTGTTTGCTCTAATGTTCCATGAATTCAGTGGGAACAGCATAAAAAGCAACAAAGATTCATGTTATTCCACACACATACTTTTGGACAACATTTCTAAATAGTTTAGAATAGATTAAGATAAATATAGTAAAAGTATTAAAATCATTTTCATATGCCTATATTGAGGTTTCTTTCAGTTAAAATCAATGTGAGTGAATTTTATTGTACTTGCCCTGACTTAGTTTGTAGTGTTACGGTTACAATAGAAGCCATGAGAAAAAGTTAAGATAATAGGTCCACTCTTGATACTTTCTTATTACCTTAATAACTGAATGAATGAATGAATGAGCAGAAGTATGAACGCAAGAACATTCAAAAATCGAAAAGTAGAGACTCAAACGCTTGAAAGCTTTGGCATCTAAAACTCCTCAAACATATGTGTGCCCTATACAAAGACACATTAGTCGAACCTTTCTGAACATTTATCCCACACTTAGAAAGGGTACAGCAGATATTGTCATTCAGCGTAGCCTTTTTTAAATTCACTGAAAAAGGAAGGAAAATCTTTTAAAAGGACTGCTTCTTTCAAGTTTAGGGACATAATGGGAGATTGATTATATGTCCTTCTGGGTTTGTTTGTAGCCCAGAACTATGTGTACTCTTTGAAGCCCACTTTATTGGTTATTAATCATAATCTCAAAGAGCCTCTAGTTAAAAAGAGTGTAGGCCATGTCTCTGTTGTTGGCCTTTCCTATTAATAATTAAGTAGGAAAAAAAGCCATTCAGGCACAAGGTTAGACTGCTGTGTTGCGTGTTTAATGTTAGTCCACCATACAGTTCAGTAATGTGTCTGTGAGACGGACAGTGTAAAAACATGTAAAGTAGCAAAGTGAAATGTAAAAAGTTACGTGGAAATCTGCAGAGTTTGACAGAACAAGTACAAGAAAATGGTAACTACTTAACCTACAAAATCATAACATACCATAAGATACCATAAGTACCAAGCTCATAAAAGCACCTGAAATGAAAAAAAGGGTTCCCAGGGTTTCTAGGAAAAACAAGACCAGATGCAAGACAGGAACCTAGACTACAGTTAACAGAGTATAGTCTGTGTGTAGTACTGTGAGACCTATCATCCAAACACAGTTCAGATACTGCTGCTGGCTGATGCTTATCTACAGTTTGTTTTTTCAAGCAGTCTTGATCAGTGTTGATCTTCAGAATACCTGTTCAATCATAAATAAGTGAATGAGTAAAGTATTTCCATCATAATAATATTTAGATTATACTACAAATGGTTTCAAACTTGATATTTGAATTGACACTGCTTAGCCTTTGCAGTGAAATCACTGAACCGATCCTATTGAACATGTTCGTCATATTATTGCCTTTTTCTTTAATGGAGTTATGTGCCGAATAACAATATGGATCGCTGTGTGGTGTAGCTTATTCAAGAGTTTAACCTGTGCTCTAGTGCGGTCCATGGTGTGGGAGGGACTTGTGTGTGTGCGCGCGTGTCTGTGTGTCCTCTCAGTCTTGGATGGCACACACACACACACACACACACACACACACACACACACACACACACACACACACACACACACACACACACACACACACACACACACACACACCTTGTGCCAGTCCCAAACCCAGCAAAAATCTTAGATCAGGAAAGGCATCCAGCTTAAAATCTTTACCAAATCAGACGTATGGATCCATATGCTGTGGTGACCCCATGGAAAATAAGGGAACAATTGAAAGTACCTACTAAGCTGTAATTAGCTGGTGTCTGTGTGCTATGGATGCACCTTGCTAACTAACACATTGCATTGGTTGCACTGGGTGCATTTTAACATAAATGGTAAGTTTGTGTCTGTACTCTTTTTTTAATGTTTCTGTAATTAAGGCTTTTTTCGCTTCACATGATGATCTTTTGTGTCATTATTGCTTTTGTTTTTTTGATAGGCTTAATAGACTGTTACTTAGTGAAACAAGTTAGAAGACATGCTCTTCAGTCCGCCTCCAACAGGTGCTTAGCAGTCCCTGTGGCCGTCTGAGGATGTAGTCTTCTCCCTTTATGATTCAACAATGATAGAATTCACCTGCAGTCAAAAAACTGCACAGTCATCTGCTGTCTTCCAGGGCAAATTGAAAATTCTTCTCTTCAGGGAACTTGTCCCATTCTTGCCTGCTTATCACTCCGATCTTAATTAAGTCTCTCTCGCCTTTACCTTCTTCTTCCACTAGTACCTAATATTGCCTCTTCTTCACATTTCTCTGCTTTGTAGCTTTCTGTTGCACTTCCTGCACTTCCTGAGTGTCAGCCCTATGGGGACATAGGATTATTTGCTAGATCTAATCATTGGGTCACTGTGGCTTTGGAACACAACTTGAGGCATGTGATATTGGCCATCTAGGGACTAAAACTACTGCTGCACTCAGGTCATGGTACGTTAGGGCTTGCCACACAATGTTAGCTTGACAGACTGTAAAAAATATAAATTATTTCTCGGTTACTCTAGTTGAAACCCCATGGAAAGTACTAATATTTAACTTTAAAACTAGTTAAAATCCAAAAGTTTGTGCAAAACCAAAGTGCATCAGTGAAAATGTGCAAATTAGACTGTATTAGATGGAAGTAAAATCCTAAAAAAACAAACAAACCCAGCAATGGGCGAGAAAAAGCAGTAAAATTATGAGACAATAAAATATGACACGTTGGTACAACTGTTCTCCAGTGTGCTATTTTGGAGCACATATTGTGGAATAAAGCAGGATATACCGGAGAGGACTTGTATAACTTGTCTGTTTAAACATAGGCAGGGTAGAGTGGACTTTTGGGAGTTTGAATAGTCTATTATTTCTGTTGAAAGCTGCAAACACAGTGTGTATATTTTCGGTGTGAGAGACTGACATATGGATACCCATTCCCCCCACCCCTAAACAGGCCATTCCACAGTAGCATTATCTGACCATCTTTCCTTTCAGGGAAACGCAGTATGGGTTTCAGAGAAGTCCTTTGTTTTCCTTTCACTGTAACTGATAAGGACCCAAAAAAAGGGAAAAAGGGGGCTTTTTCTGGGTGGACAGAATAAGAGGAAAGGGAAAATGATCGTGACTTTTTAAAGTCCCGGGGAAGGGACAAGAGGCAGGAGAAAGAGATAACTGATATCATTTTTGTCAGCCTACATTAGCTTCTGAGTGCACGCTATCTTTCTGAGCATGCTGTGTGCACAATACTTGCTGATTTGTGCTCTAGGCGAGGGGAAATCCATTAACCAGATTCCGTTTTTTCGTCGGCTTTAAATAGAGCTCGATTTGGGTGCCTTCTTGGTGGGTGGTCTGCTTGGTAATCGGGATTAATTTGGAAAGTTCATCTCTCGGTTACTGGTACACTGCCACTGGGAAAGACGTCAAAACAATGTGCTAGAGCCATTGCTCTTGTGTCACATTTCACCCAAAGGTGTGTTAAGTCATGCTGCAAAAGTAATCTGGATTTTTGACATGCAAACACAACACTGGATTAGTTTTATCTGTTTGACAGTGCTCCCCTGGTGATTATTCAATCAGGGTATTAAAACATGTTTTTTGTCTTTCTGTTGTTTGCTCTAGAGGCGGCTGTCGTTTCTGTTCTGTTTCCTGTTAGCTCAAATTGATCACCACATTTCTCAAAGAAACAAAATAAATCTGCCATGTAGTTAATTTTAACCTTAGTGTGAAAAATATATTTAAGAAAAGATATATTTTACGTCAAAAAAATAAGTTCTGACCTTTTAAAAACTATATAAGCAAAATACTTTAACCTCGGGGAATGAAGAGATCGAATCTGGGCAGTCTTTTCATATCTTAACCTTGGCTCTCACTTTTCAATAACACTCTTGTATGTCAACATTTGCCAAATCCATCTGACAGCTGTCTAATACAGTGAATGTCACCCATATGTCTCCAAATCTGCAAATGGTGCTAAACCAACCAGCTCATACATCCAATGGATGCTTTTTCACTATCAGGCAGCAGTCGTATTGTTTAACTTCATATGGAAAGCTGTCGCTGCTACTTGGTAGCTCATTAGGAATAGTAAGAAATAGGTAAAGTACACAATCATAAAATTCAGGTTAATCAGTAAAAATGTGCTGTTAAAGGCATACAAGGCAAATCATAATACATTGAGCATGTAAAATGTATAATTTTGCCATAAAAATTGGAAATAGGGGCACAGATATATTGAAATGCATGTAATTCAAGTAAATGGAAATGCAGCAAAAAAGGCAGAAACAGAGCACGAACAACTCTAATGAGCTTGAAAGTCAATATTTTCTTCTCTTCTCATTGCTTTATTCTTTAATACAGCCGGAACTCTCTTACACAGCTTTCACACACAGCTCCAGGACTCTTGAAGCTCTTCTATGGACAGTTTTTCACGTTTGCCACCTCGTCTTTTGCCCTCCCTTTTTGCCAGTTTCCTTAATTTTTTAAGAATACACTGCAAGGCATGCTGAGATATGCCAGGTTTTCAGCTAATAGCACTTTGAGAATCACCTTGCTGGCATTTTTCACAGATTGAGCTAAAGGATTAGGAACAAATTATCTGCTTTTGTGACAGCCTGGAAAGAGCCTAAATTTAAAATTGCTTCTCTTTTTCAGTTGTTTGAGTTGTTAGTGAATGATAAATAAGTCAGTGTTACGTGGTTTAACAAAAAAGAAAAACCTTCCTCTGTCACGACTGAAAAAGCAGCCAATGTCTGAAAGACAACTGTGAAAGACCTTCAAAAACCATGGAGGGCTGTTGAGCAAGTCCATTGTAAAAAGTTACAAAAATTTCCGGCTCCTTGGGAGCAAAATATATAAAAAAGGGTCAGGGTCAGATATGTTTGTTATTCTGTCTGACTGCCTGCACACACACACACACACACACACACACACACACACACACACACACACACACACACACACACACACACACACACACACACACACACACACACACACGCTCATGAACAAAGCAGGATCAGGTTTCGCTGTCTTCTTTTTAGCTACTGAAACCACCCTGTCTGCAGTAGCAGCTAGCATGCTCTCTCCAAGATGACGTGTCTCAGAGTTTTCTTGCGGAAACCCCCTGCCAATCCCTCAGAGACATCATCCTTCCTAGTCAGTACCTATGGTGAGGTAAATTTCTTTTATTTGAAATACCATCTGAATACTGTAGGGCTAGACTGACACTGTGCTATTTTTGGTAAAATATGGTTGGCATAAACCCACCAATACCAATGACTATGAGAGTATAGAAGAGCTAGCAATGGCACTTATCCGGATGTGTTATTTACTGACCACATTGGCACATTGGTAAAGGATTGTGTTAATTTTATAAAAACGTGTGTCACTGTTTGTGACACTAGAGGCATTCAATCCAGCAGTGCATCTAAGTTGACAAGCATATTACTCCCAGCAACAAGTGGGCTCAGATGTAGTAACATGTCCTTTAGTCTGGTAATGAGGCTTCTCCTCTTTATCCGATGACACAATGAATCATTTATGGAGGGTATTATCCAAACTGGAGGAGGTCGACCTGCACTGTTTACCGAGACGAAAGCCTCATCCATTATCCAGTATTTATCAGTCAGTATAGAGTAAATTAATATGGATAAGGTATTACAGGGGTGTGGTTAAAGTTGTGGGGGGGGACTTTTGTATTTTATGCCTGTGATGCATGTGTGGGTGTGCAAGCAGGAAGCCAGAGGCAAGTTCCAACTGTGGCTGACTTTAAAGACCTAAGCAGAAGATTAGCACCTATCTTTGTAGTGAAACATCAAAGCATTTTATATTTTATTGTGAAATTCCCATGTAGTTACAGCACAAATAAAAATTGCTTTACTGTACCAGAGAACTGCTGATATTTCAGATAAAAGGAGGAAAACAGGTTATGCCTGTCTGTCAATTTTCTTTTTAAGAGAGAGTTCCAGGCTAACTCTGGAGAAGGGATCATTACGCAAGCCAATTATTGACTTCAGTGTTTAATGTGGACCATTAATGAATTAATTTTATCCCACAATCCCTCCAGTTTCTGCTCATAACTTTTAACTTTTATACCTATATTTTTACAACATATTTCAACATTCACTTTGTGGAAATTAACTTTGTGGAAATTAACAACAGAGATACACTATATTGTGTCTCTGTTAGATAATATAAAGTATTAATTCATCTGTCTTCACATGCATATGAACTTGAGTAACACCCCATTCTTAATCCAGAGGCTTTATATGATGTCAGCTCAGCCTTTGCAGCTATAAGAGCTTGAACTCTTCTGTGAAGGCTTTCTACAGGTTTAGGAGTGTTTATGGGAATTTTCTACCAATTTTTCCAGAAGTGAATTTGTGAGTTCACACACTGATGTTAAGCGAGAAAGCTCCCAGTCTCTGCTCTAATTCATCCCAAAGGTGTACTGCTGGGTTTAGGTCAAGTTCTAACCAAACTCACTCATCCATGTCTTTATGGACCTAGCTTTATGCACTGGTGTGCAGCCATGTTGAAACAGAAACAGAAAGAGATCATCCCAAAACTGTTCCCACAAAGCTGGGAGCACGAAATTGTCTAAGATGTCAACCCCACCCCCCAACTACCACCACCACCACCTTTACACTTGGCCGAAAAATACAGTTCTCCTGGCAACTGCCAAACACAGACTCGTCCATCCGATTGCCAGACAGAGAAGCGTGATTTGAGAGAGCACGTCTGCTCTGCTCTGGAGTCCAGTGGCAGTGCGCTTTACTCCACTGCACCTGACGCTTTGCATTTGGTGATGTAAGGCTTAGATGCAGCTGCTCAGCCAGGGAGATCCATTCCACGAAGCTCTCTACTTACTGTTCTTGAGCTGATCTGAAGGCCACATGAGGTTTGTAGGCCTGTATCAATTGACTCTGCAGAAAGTTGATGACCTCTGTGCACTATGTGCCTCAACACCCACTGATCCTGCTCTTTGATTTTACACCCAGTACTTCGTGGCTGAGTTGCTATTGTTCCCAGTTGCTGGATTTCACTGAGCCCCTGAGAGCCCTTTCACAAATGTTTGTATAAGCAGCCTGCATGCCTAGATTGTTGATTTTATATACCTGTGGCCATAACTGAAACATCTGAATTCAATGATTTTGATGGATGAGTGAATACTTTTGGCAATATAGTGTATATTATATGATCCTTTCAACATTTCACTTTGTGAAAATTAGTTGACTGTACTTTGGACTTATAATTGCAGGCAGGGTATTCCTAATGAACAGGACTATGAAAGCATGAAAAAATGGACACACTGCACTGCTTTAAAAAAATCCAATCAGTGACAACTGTTTTCCTGTTGATAAGAAAGAGAAAGTGAAATACTTGTGGACAAAGAAAAAAAAGACCCAAGATTATACTCTTTCTACTTTCCTCCCAATGTATTTGACTAAAAAGAGTTCACAAATGAACTTTATTATAAACAGTCTCTAAAACTAGACACTATAGCTACAACTTTCTCACACAAAATGCTGAAAAATGCCCCAAAATACAAGTGAAAACTGTTTTATTAATATAAGACATAAATTATTAGATGCTCTCCTTCTCAGCAGTCATCCATCCACTCTGAAAGCAAACAAACAGCCTTGACCCAGAGGAACCTGACAGTCTGACAGCTCAGACAGCTCATCAATTCATATGTGTTAAGTGTTCTCCAATTAAAACAGTGACAGCCACTCAAATACACCCTAGCAGGATGTGTGTGAGCCGGTAATTATGGGCCATGTTTACATGTTTGAACATGAATTTGAGTTGGATAAAAAATGTAGAGGAGGACTGGATTATCTGGGTGGACGCTAATCTCACAAATTAGTGTCATCGGATGCTGTTTTATCATAAAACATAAAACTGATCCACCCACTTATCTCCAACAGCTGATCACAGAAAGTGAGTCTCTTTATAACAAACACCCTCCCTTTAGGCACAACTGCCTAACAGACACCAACAGTTTTGCCCAACTCAAGATGAAATAGCTGAAAACGTTGCAACAGTGGTAACTTAAAAGTGATTTTTATTCCCTCAAGTTTTAAAAAATAGGCACTTACAGTGCTTTTTTTTTTTTTAAATATCCAATCTATATTGCTGATGTTAGTATTAATATAAGAAGCTGTAGTTCTATTTTTAGTCAGGATTACTTTTTTAAGTAACTTTTTCTGATTATTAGTTTTTAAGACTTAGAAGTTGCAGGTATACAAAACAAAATGAACAACAAACAAAACATGTTTTGAATTTTCATAGTACAATACTGCATTGTTTGTCCATGAGCCCAATGAAGATTCATTAAACTATTCAATCAGACCTGGGACTATAAAGCATTTTTTTCCTGAAAGAGATCTGCTTTGTTTGACTTAGTGTATCTAATTTTCTGTAGGTGTAACACACTTCCTAATGTCCTCAGCCACCTACTGTTGTTTTAAAGTGTTGTATAAATAAAGCTGAATCGGTCTGGACTTCCAGCAGAATTTTTCTTGCTAATAGCATTGATAAGGAAATGGACTGAGCCTCATAATGATCTGCTCAAATCAACCATCAAAAATAACACTGTGAAAGAGGGAAAAGGGAGCTACCTATTAAAAGCAGCAGTGAAAAAGTCAAATAGAGGACCCCAAAAAGTCAGTAATCTGTTAGTCTGAATAAACTGATGAGTAAGGGTTCCTTGATCTGTTGAACATATCACATATATAGGTGAAGTGCCTTTAAATAATTTGTGTATTCTAGATGGAGAGAAGCATGGTCTGTATACAACTTTTAATTGTATCAGGGTGTGATGAGCATTTATAGTCATACTAGTGTAAACATTTTGCTGACATTTGTTCATAGTTGGGCTTTTGTTTGTACTTTGAGACACGTGTCCTTAAAAATTGTCTTCAGTTACTTTTTAAGAAAATGCATAAATCATCCCACCTTGTTGCACGATTAAACATTTTGACCGTCTCGAACATATAAAACAATCAAAATTCTCCCTCTCAGGCCTGAATAACCTGAATAAGCCATCTAATATCTTACACTTGCAGTAACATATTATAATTGATTATGCCTTGAACTAACACTTTACATTATTTCTGTCTGTTGCTGTACAAGTTATGTTGGATACCCCCTCTCTCATATGCCTGACCTGTGTAGTCTTCAGAGGGGATATTTAGTTCTTGGAAGGATTTCAAAAAATGAACCAAATGCTTGGTGCACCCGACATCAGACACTTTAACTAAAAGAAAGTATTATTACTATGATTTTTGTGGTTTGGCGTTATGGAATGCATGATCTTTTCATGTGGGCTCTCACTGAGTTCATCCTGACAATGTGCCCTTTCAAAAGTGGGTCAAATTTGGCCACGAGCTTGAGTTCTTTCAGAAAGCTTCTATTGTTTGTTTGAGTGTGCCTGTGGACCCCTTAGAGAAAGATTTTTCGCTGCCAACCACTGAACTTCATCTGCGGACAATGTGAGGACCTAATGCTTTCTCTTCCCCTTGGGCGTTTGCTATCTGCAGTATAGTTTTCTCCTTTCCAAATTGAAGTCGATGATATCCTTCTCTGATAATGCTGGACATTTTGCAGCAACAGACTGAGGCCACTTCCACTCCCTTGCCAATTATTCTTGCCCCTTAGGACTGTTCAGGGGGATCGTGAACACAAAACAAACCAGTGAAACAACTTTACACAACCTATTGCCAGCTGCAATGCAAATGTTTTTTTCAGGGGTTTTTTGGTGCCTAATCTGAAATTTTAAAGATTTTGATGTGTAACTGACTTGGAAAGGGAGAGAATAGAGGAACAGCAAACAAAGCATAGAAGAAATCCAAATGAAGTGTTTTATGTGGATTTAAAATAAACTGTTTTAAAATAAATTTTATTTAAAGACCATCTCAGATTTGCAACGTCGTGTATAGGTGCTGGTCCGACAGAAAATAACAAAGGCTTCATGGCAAATCTGGCCATTTTGAGGTAACATTTTAAGGGTTGAGTTAAAGGTAGTATTTATTTGTAACACAAATTGTAGTGCTATCACTTTGAAAGTGCATTGAAGTGGATCTTAGGAGGCAGGGGGTGGTGGCAAAGCCATGAGTCACTTCTTTCTCACTAGAGACTAGAGTTTGAATCTCACACTGGACCAGCTATTTATACTTTATTTGGTCATTTTTACACTCAAGTTGAAGTTTCACTTCCTGTGAGGTCTATCAAAAGAGACTAGGCAACTCGTGTCCATGTCCATTTTCAGGCTTTGCCATGAACTTATGCGATCATGTGCAATGAACCTGCAATCTTGATGTCTTTTAAAATGCCTGCTTCAGAGACACAGACCAGGTCTGTACAGACTGGCAGTCAGTTGCCAGCTGGGCTTGTAATTTGAATTTGCAAATTATATGAAATCTGTAAGTGAAAAAACAGGAATTAACTGTCATAAATCAGCATAAAGGACAAATCTGTTCAGATCTGTTGTAAATCTGTTACTGTCTGGATACAGTGGAAATTCTCATTAACTAACTACATTCAGAATCTCATAGACTTGAAACAGAAATTCAAAAATTCCCAAATAGATGCTGCAGTAACTACAAAATGACACAGTCATAGTCATGACTCAGATGGATAGCAAGGTGCTGGCAGTCTGTCTGCATTTATTATTTAGGCACTTATTTAGGTGACATTTATTTGCAAAACTTTACCAGTATGTTTGAGTGTGATTGCAGTCAGTTTGAGTCAGCCTGTGACAGTTTGGAGACAGGTTGCCTCCCACCAAGCGATCCAGACCATCACCTTGCAATCGCTTGAGAGTTAGTCACTGCAACTACCTAGTCAGTTGCGCAATGCGAAAAATTCTCTGCAGTCACTGGGCAACCACTAATTTTTTTCAAACTTTTTCTTAAAGTTGTATCACCTACAGGTGCTTGCTAGTTGTGATTAAATGCTCTCTGTGGATACTCTAACTCTGACTTCCATGTTTTTGTAGGAACTGTTATTTCTGGGAGCTGTCTATCATATCTCTACTGTTTTTAGCTAAGCAAAAAAAAGCAAGAAACCTAGAATAACGTAAGTGCAACAATTGAGGATGCACTAAGCTGAATACTTGGAAAATACTTATGTGTTCATGCACTTGAACAAAGATTATTCCCTAAATTACAACAGCTTTCCATTTGGCAGCTTTTCCCCCTGCACACACACTTGGGTGTTCCTTAATGGTCTCACCCCGTGCAGCGTTTATCTCTTATCCCTTCCTCAGAACAGCCAGTAAATTGAAGTTTCTTTGTTATGAAGTGCACAGAGCATCAAATATGTGACAAGATCTGTTAGAAATATGATATGTTCTGTCTTCCAGTTGCTAAATTTCTGGAGACCTGTTGACCTAGTGAAGAATGCAGTTCTGTCTTTCAGGAGATATTCACATTATATGGTGCCTCTCTCCGTAGAGTCAATGGACACAATAAAATTGATCTAAAGCCCTGATTAGATAATGCAGCAGGAGCTCCATTTCAGAGATTTTGGCAACTAACCCGGAAGAAGAGCTTTTTGGATGTTATATAACAAGCCTGTTAAAAGAAATTCAGTGAAGAAACGAGAGGACACCTCTCATCAAATCTGCTCTTTGTTCCTCCCTTGGATCAAATGGGATGATTTGGCACTCTCCCCAGATGAAAACTTTAAATCCCATACACAGCAGTTTCCAAACTTTTCAAAATGGTTCCTTTTCTCACAGAAGATGTTACCGAACAGGGATTACCGCTGTTCTGTTCTCTTGCTCCTTAATGCTGATAATGGCAGCTTTAACTGTCAGTGTCTCTTGGCATGGCCTGACCGGATGATCTCGGGGTGCAGGTTTTCATATGTAAATGTAACAAATAAGCAGCAAAGCCTATTAAGGCAACAGGAATAAGGGCGAGCTAAAAAGTAACAAGGACCTACACATACACAAACACACACACATACAAATACAAGGCATAACCCTTCCATGAGGCCTTTTCTCTGCTCATTCCTAAATTGAGTGAGTGGAAAATAGCAAGGGCATTTTAAGAAAAATAATAAAAAAGAAAGTGTTAGTAGCATATTTCACATTTTTCAAATTTTTAAGTGAACTCAATTGAAATTGGACAACAAACATGCATCAAAATATGGCCTTTATCAAATATTGTTGCTTTTTATATTCATTAAATGTGAATGTAGCAGCACTTAACAGCCATGGAGTTACGTAAGCCGTGCAGGCAACTTTAAATGAGGCTAATCGATTCCTTCAAAGCAGCAGCAGTCCGTAAAAATATAAAGAACCTTGAAAAATCCCATGTCCAAAGTTTCATCAGGAAATGGCATTTAAGCGTGACTGTGGAAGTCAAGCAAAGATCTGGAGGACCAAGATAAAAATGCTTGTTTGCAGGAGAGAAAAGCAAAAAAAAGTATCAGTACACAACAGTAGTGTGGTCTCCCTGACACAGAAGTGGTGGTGTTGATGCTCAAATACGATGCGTCGCCAGAAGGAGCCCATACATGTGACCTTATCAAAGCAGCACGCGGATAAGCCCGCTGCCCTTCTGAGAAAAGATAAAGTTAAAATTTAAAAGTTAAAAGTTAAAAACACACACACACACACACACACACACACACACACACACGCACACACACACACACACACACACGCACTAGCGCACACGTCTTCTTCTGTGTAGTCAATTTAATAAATATTTTCAGGGTTTTGTGTTTTATTCTTTCCTGTCTAATTTCTTTTAGTGTAACCGTCTCTGCTGCTGCAACCTGCTGAATACTTTTATTGTTAAGGAGACTCATTAGTTTTTACTGTCGCTACAAAAAGCCTCATTCTAGACCTTTTATTGTGCTGTATTATTTTAATTAAAGAATTTTTTCCCTTTCTGTAAAGCTTGTCAGGTTGGCATCTCTATAACAAAGAGAGCTTGTTTTCCCCTAACCTTCACCTGAATAAGCCTGGCATTTTAAATTCCTGCTCTGAATCCTTCAATACGCAGGACAGCAGAGCATCTTTGCCACCCAAGGGTACATTCATTGCATATCTAAAAAGCCAAAGCAGTGATGAAGAAAAAGGTAGAGTGCATTTCTTCGGATCTTTAAAGGTATCACAGCAATATATTCAATTGAAGTTCACTGAATTTACAGTGCTGAGCAAAGGTCTTGAGCAAGCCCTCATTTCAAAGGAACAAACGGCAGGCCTAAACAACGATCTGTAGCATATGAACAGCATTTGAAAGTGTTGTCCTTAAGAAACAGAAGAGAATACAGCAAAGACCTGACACAGGACCTGGCTGTTCAGCTGATCCATGTACTGTTTGTTGAAGCCACATCAGAAAGGGTCTCAGTGGAAGGGAAGTCAAGAAGTCAGTACTTAAGGAAGAGAAACAGAAAAAGCAGAGGTGTGCCAAATTACACAAGAACTGGACTGAAAATCAGTGGCAACAGGTCTGATGGAGTGGTGAATCCAAAGTTTTGTTTCATTTTTGGGTGCATTTTTGCTTTTATTGGATTTTGTAAAGATTGATGAATTATGAACATGTAAAAGTGATCATAATGATCTCATGGCCAGTGCAATAAAAGCATAACTGTATAGAAAAGCACTAAGTATAATACCATCAGTCATGGATTAGCCCCCTCAGAGCCTGGACCTCAACATTATTAAAGTAGAATGGGATCATCTAAAGCAGCGGTCCCCAACCTTTTTTGCGCCACGGACCGGTTTATGCCCGACAATATTTTCACGGACCGGCCTTTAAGGTGTCGCGGATAAATGCAACAAAATAAAACTAGTACCGGTACCGAAAAAAAGAAGATTTATTCATAACACACATGAAAAGACCCAGGAAAACCGAGTTAACGTTAAAAACGTTAACAAAATAACGCTGAAAACCGATAAAAACCCTGAAAACCATACATTTCACACCTGAGCCTCAACTCTCGCGGCCCGGTACCAAACGACTCACGGACCGGTACTGGTCCGAGGCCCGGGGGTTGGGGACTGCTGATCTAAAGGCAGCTGACATCCAAAGAAGAGCTTTGAATGTCCTTCAAGAAGCCTGGAGAACTGTTCCTGAAGACTACTTAAAGACATTGCATAAAAGTGAGAGTTCGCACTGTGTGAAAAAATAAAGGTGTTCATACTGAAGGTTGTTGACTTTTAAGTCAAGATCTCATTTTCCTTACAAAACATTAAGAAAGGAGTGGCAGAAAACACAGTACTGTGTGTAGTCTGGCACACCAAATTTGGTATTTGATCCATCATTGTGCTTTGCTGAAAAATAGAAACTCTATCATTTCATTTTTTTTTTTGCCTGATGAGCTTTTAATCTTTCAGGTGCGGCTTCACAGTATTGTTTGCGTGGGTCTGAGCTTGTCTTGTGTAATGATTAAGCTCAAGACTGTGATCTTTTCTTGACCGCAACCTGGATAGCCTCCAAACAGAGAACACTTGTGCATGGAGATTATTTTTGGATGACAGGGTTAGTTTGATGGCTACAGCACATAGTAGCTCTCTGTCCATGAGGGCATTGGAGTGGAATTGCATGCGTGCTTATGTGTCGAGAGTTTTCACTTGTGCACATACTGACTCACCGTGTGCTGTCTCATCTGCTATGCTCGATTAAGTCAGTTCTCATCTCACAGGCTGTAACCTCTGCTTCTAAAATGTCGACATCCTGCCCTGACAGTCATTGTGCTTTCTGTAAGGACAGCTCTGTTCTTCTACTTAGTGCCTCTTTTTGGTTTAGTTTTTTCTTTCTCTGTGTTAGGTGATATGGCAGTGACTGTATTTTGATAGTATTAACTATTTTCCATGGTATCACCTGCTGTGTTATGCAAATTACAATACAGCAGAAGCGATATGTTTCTGGTGTTTATTAAGTGCAACATTTTTGTAACGCTTTAAAATAAAGCCCACGACTAAGGGTGCAATTCTTATTCTTATATTTTATTTTGAAATTACAGTGTAATTATATTTACATACAAATTCTTTAAGGAATACACACTACAGTTAGGGGGTAAGAAATCAGGTTTTTTACAAAAAAAGATTATACTGTTAGTAATTTTAAGTACTGATAAGTAACTACGGTATCTGATCTTATAATGATGGAGCCAAGTCTAACAATTTTTTTTCTTTCACACTTACTGCTCAAACATGACTTTGAAAAGAAGTTCACAGGAAAGGAGTGTCCCTTTTCCTGTGAAATAACTAAAGTTACACATTACTTAAAATGACCTACTTACCCACCTACCAGACTACTTAAATTACAGTATGTCCAGTCTCTATCTAGTGTGCCTACCTTTATGTGTTGATTAGTAAAAATAATTACATTGTAATTGATTTTTTTTTAACATGTTCAAAATAAAGATTCAATTCAATTCAATTCAATTCTGAATTGGGCAGTAATGTGTAATCCGATTACTTTTTCAGGTAACGAATATAGGGATTATTATTGCAAAACAATTATTAGATTACTGTTACTTTCCCGTAAGCACGCTGCGTTACTGCACTTTCTACTACACTCTGCGTGAGAAGAAATCTTTCTACAGCGAAAACATAAACTTAAAATCTGAGCAAGCACTGAGCACGCTGCTCAGATAATCAGTAATTAGTAACTAATTACTATTTTCAAGTAATTTGACCGACACTGATTGTAATTTTAAATAAAATATTTTGAAATTCTATTACACAGGAACAGTGTTGGTCAAGTTACTTGAAAAAAGTAATCAGTAACTAATTACTGATTACTTCCCAAAAAAGTAATCCCATTACACAACCTGATTACTTATTTTCAAAAGTAATTAGTTACTTTTTAAAACATGATTTATCCCCTAAATAGGTAATAAAGCGAGAGATCTTTCAGCCCAAGTCTACTTTTTCTGCATAATCCATCAAATAAAATGTAATCAAATGGAACAGTCCCTTTTTAAAACTTGTTTTATTAGTTTTAATCTTTTAACTTTATGCATCAAGCAAACATTAAATTATATGCAACATTCTCTGACTGGAAGAAATTTGTTTGTATTAGTATTTTAAAGTGTTACCAAAAGCTTTTAAGCAAGATATTTGCCAAAACACTACTGGACATCTTTAAATGGATTTAGTTTGGGCTCTTATAATAAACCACTTTTTCTCACCCCAATGTGTGAAAAAGGTTCATGGTAATATTACTACAACTGCTGCAGGAGGGAAATAGTTGAGTATAGAGGTGAAAAACATAATTTTAATCATCACAGCATTCATAGTTATGTTTATGTTCATACAGCCACTCCACATATGATGTTTTTGTATGTAACTACATAATAATAACAAAAGTAGAAACTTGTTATGGTGACTAGATGTAACGTTATGTAGAAAGAAAAAATGACATTGAACGTGATGCATGCCTACTGTTAGAGTCTTTATTAATTCTATGTTAAAAGACCTGTTTTGTATCATGCTTTAAGCCCTACAGCTTTAAAGACATTAACTCAAGTCTCGCTTGTTCATCTTAATAAATTCTGTTTATTGGCACTTACTATAATCTACCAATGGTTTTACAGTCCTTTGCTGCAGGCCGTCTCTGCTGTCATCAGCTTCCCAGAAAAGCCTTATAGTGAGGGGACAGCTTCTTTCCACTGTTTTTAGAAGGCGCTGTGGGTGAAAATGGGTTGACAATGTCATATATGTTGTGCCTCTTGTCTTAAACTGCATCCACACAAATTTTACTAATCACAGAAAGGAAGTACACTGTTATGACTCCTGTAGAAGCAGTACACCTGCCTCTTTGAAATCAGATTGTGTTAAGAGTTAAGATGCTCAAAGAGAAAAATGACATTCAGTTATTTCTTGATTTTTTCTTTTTTTCTGGTGGATGTTTTTGATAGATAGGGTGTGTACTTTTTTGTCTATTCTGTCCTACTTGCAATCTGGAGTCAGTTTTAGCATGCAGTGTTGAAAGATGTCTCAGTTCCTTAAATTCATTTGGAGGAGACAGGAGTGAGGAGGCTTGCTGGAGAAGTAATAGAGGATGTGCAGATGTATCCTTTGAGGAAGTGTTTTTGCCTGTGATGCATGAAAGAGGGGTGATGCACAGCTTGAATATACAATGCCAGGAGGAGGACTCTAGAAATAAAAACATCTTTGCATTTATAGGACATTTTATTATTTAAGACACTTTCTGCCCTTCACAGTCTATGTGTGTGATTAAAGATCAGGTATATCTTGTCATATTTTGTTAAAAGTAGCCCTAAATACACTCACCAGTCACTTTATTAGGTACACCTTTCTAGTACTGGGTTGGATCCCTTTTTCCTTAAGAACTTTCTAAATTCTCTGTGGCATAGATTCAACGAGTTGCTGGAAACATTCCTCTGAGATTTTGCTCCATATCGACTTGATAGCATCACTCATCTGCTGCACATCTATCATGTGAATCTCCCATATTGGCACATCCCAGGTTCGAAAAGAGATGCTCTTTTGCATACGCTGGTTGTAAATAGTGGTTAATTGAGTTACTTCTTCCTTCCTATCAACGTGAAGCAGTCTGGCCATTCTCCTCTGACCTCTAAAATCAAAAAGATATTTTGAACTGCTCACTTTTTTCTCTCTTTTTTTCGTTCTCTGTAAACCCTAGAGATGGCTGTGTGAGAAAATTCCAGTCAATCAGAAGCTTGTGAAATATTCACACCAATCTACAGTATCTGGCACCAACAGCCATACTACATCAGAATCACTTAAATCCCCTTTCCTCATCATTCTGTTGTGCAGTTTGAACTTCAGCATGTGGTCTTGATCATATTCACATATTAAATTGCTGCCATGTGATTGGCTGATTAGATATCTCCATTAAGAAACATTTGAACCATATGTATCTATCAAAGTGGCCATGACAGTCCATATGTTGTCATGAACACTGTTCGTGTTCAATGCCATCTGATATGATAAAATACTGCAGCAGCTGGCTACAACAAACAGAGGACAGATTGTCCTCTTGACACAATGTGACAGAGTGTGACACAATGTGACACCATGTGCTTGTGTCACATTTTATATTGAACTGACATCAACTTTAAATGTTAGCTTTGTTGCAAGGATGTCTCATTTTTCTTAAATGGCTGTTTCTCGACCACTCTCTCTCCAACACAAGAGATGGAGGCAAGGACATTGAGGATGTACAAAGTGGGAAAAGAGGAGACTGAATATCTATATAAAGAAACAGGAACTTAAATCTTTGCAACCTATGTTCTGTTAACATAATTGTATATACATTTGTTAAAGATGGATCTGGCTTCTGGGTTTGAAAAGCTAAGCCTTGCATTGAAGTCTTTGGCACCCTTACCCTACAACCTCATTCACTTGTTTCAAGTCTTGGTGGATTTCCAACACAAAGTTCATTTGGCTGTCCCCATCTTCACTCACTTCAGTGATGTTTGGGCCAGCTCGTGCAGTGCTCGGTCTTGGGTCACGGTTCCTCACTGCACTTAGAGCTCAATGTTTAGTAGTCTTTCAAAATCCCCGCCAGTCAATCACTAACCCTGGCATCTACCCTCATCACCTCCTGAAAGGCAATTTATTACACCTGTAGCCCTTTCAATCCCACTCCTTTCACATCTTAGTAACCTGATTATTGGGTGGGTGGTATCATGACAAACAGGTGTCAACAACAGCTTTAACCTCCTAAGACCTGAACTCTTCCACGGCATGCATTTTTAATTTCTCTTTGATATTTGGGCATATTGGAGCCCGATGAATGTAAAAACAAAGAATGACCAGATTTTATTTTATTTTATTTTTTACCTTATTTTGTTTTTAAGAAAAATAAGAGCCACATATGAGGATATTGGTTTAAAATTTTGATAGAACAGTAGCAGTATAATGTCCTTGTAAGTGGATATCAAGCCCATGTAGAGCAAAATTGAGTATTTTAGTCTAAATAACCGAAAATGTGATGTCCACATATGTGGATGCCAGGTCCTAGGAGGTTAAAGCAACCAAATATAAACAGTGAAAATGCTCATAGGCTTTATAATGGGACCTTACCAACCAGATGGCTATTATATATATATATATTTATAACTTCTTATACTGTGTATATTCTATGTAATATATTATCTTTACTAAACTCATTTCATTCATTTGATCTGTGTCAAATAGGACAAATATATTGTTCAGGGACTTTAAAAAAGGAAAACACTTGCATCTGTGTTTTATTTATGAGCTATGTTTTTTTTTTTACTAGAAACAACAAAGTGACATTTACCAAATGTAAAACCAATGAAACCTCACCATTCCTTAGTTATTACACTGATTACATATAATTAGATCGTTCTTTACTGAAATGTTTTCTGGAAAATGACCCATACTTTATTACATAATTCTATGTTATTTTTCTATAACCTCTGACTCCCAGCTGTCAGTGTTCAGACTGTCTTTCTTTGGTCTTATTTTTTTTCTTGCTCATCTGGATTTTTTGCATATCTCTTTGGTTGAGCTTTTATCAACATTGCCAAATACAGCAGGCGAAGTTTGGTACTTTGGGGCTACTTCATGACCGATTTTATATGAGTCCTGTTCAGACCAGGAAGATATTTCTCACAGTGTTTTCACTTTGTTCTTCCACTGCGGCCACTAGCACGAAACCATGCCAAGTTTAGTGTGGGAACGACAAACATCTCTTGCACCCCAGCTACAGAAGTGCCAGTGGCGTTATCACACAATGAGGCACCCTCATTTTAGCTTCAGACTGTGCTTTTATGAGGAGGATTAATTAAAAATAGCACAAAGGAGATGTTAGCAGTGGCCATGTCAACATGGTTAGCAAACCTCCTAAAGTTGTGGAAACGTACAGGAAAGAAGAGAGAGAGAAAAACCTGTAGACAGAAAGTGTGAGCAAGAAGGAGAAAAAGTGACAGGTCATAGCGGACGATGACAGCCGTACACACAAAGTTTTGGCGACTTTGACTTGATGCTAAAAACTGAAGTGAGAAAAAGTCACAAGTTGCAGCCAGAAATTGCACAAACACACACTCACAAATGCTATCAGACCCTAGAGGCTGTTTAATCTTTACCAGGTATTATACTTGCAAAGTTTAACAAACAAACAAAAAAAGGTCAGTGTGGTATTTCATTATGACGATTTCAACAGACTGATGAGATCCTTAAAACAAACTTTAGATGTCTGTCAAAGTTATATATCAGATACAAAGCAGTTAAAAATATGAAAATATACTTATCAGTTTTTCTGAGCGCTAAATGAAAAAGCTGATACTGTTCTCACATCTGTGACACATCGATCCACACCCAGGAAATTCTTAACTTACTGCCTGACGTCTTATATTCAGTGGTAGACCATTTTTTTTGGCATAATAAGAGGTGTGAAGGTACAAGCATTTGCATATGCGCTGAGCATCCAATTCCTCGGATTAATATCTCATTATGGGAGCTACTGATAGACGGTGAGAACTACAGATTAAAACTAATAAAAATGAAAAATAGCTCAAAATGTTGAATAGTGAGTTTTGTAAGGCTGTATGGCAGTCAGCAGTTATGGTACAAGTCTGTTTAACAACTGCAGCAAGACTGCTGCCAAAAGTGGTCCATCATATAATGCTAAGCTATGCTTTAAAATATAGCAAGTTGCTGAACTGTTCCTTAATATAAAATATAATACCTGAGGGTGATCTGTCAGCTTTTTATAATATTCTTTCTCTTATTTTCCATAGGTCAGCTCAAGCTTTCAGTCATCCCACAGAATGAAGTGCTTGTTGTCAGTGGTGAGTCCTGTTATAGGTCGTTCATGTTCCCTTTGTTTATTTCTGTGAAAGCAGAACCTCAATGTGAAAATAAATAAATAAACTTTGTCAAGAAAACAGAATAGCAGAATGCTCAATCAGTGCCCTGGTTTCAACATTTCATTTTTATTGTTTTCATTTTGCTATAGAGCTGTAAAACAATGCATTCCTGCTTGGGAATGGTCAAATATTGATAAAATGATATTGAAAATATTGAAAGGCAACCTTAGTCTGATAGCAGAACAATCTATTTAAATTGTTTCTTAATATAAAACATAATTCAATTTTCAATTCAATTCAATTTTATTTATATATAGCGCCAAATCACAACAAAAGTCACCTCAATGCGCCTTATAGGTACAGAGAAAAACCCAACAATCATATGACCCCCTATGAGCGAGCACTTTGGCGACAGTGGGAAGGAAAAACTCCCTTTTAACAGGAAGAAACCTCCGGCAGAACCAGGCTCAGGGAGGGGCGGGGCCATCTGCTGCGACCGGATAATCATTATGCACGATCTGTCAACATGCACATGGACATGAATGGTCATGTTTTTTGTGACAGTCAACACGACTTTATAAATATTTCAACAGGAAATACCGCATAGCTTTTAATGTGTAAATTTATTAAACTTATTTTAAATTGCAAATGTTAATAATAATATAATTATAAAGTCTATGACATGCATGAGTTGAGCTTGGGTCTCTGATGTGAGTAGCTAAATGACTCTTTGTAGCTGTCCAAATGTGTATTTTTGCACCCTTTAAAAGTGGGAAGTGATAATGAGATGGACAAAAAATTGTGTTCAAGGACACCGAAATAGTATTTGTGTTAGTAGATCAGAGATAGTGGCTGTTTCAGGAACTGTGACACTGCCTTGAATTTGCATCACATAAATGTTAAATGGCACCGTGCACCACTCAAATTACGATGGGCGACAGTCTGTGCCTGGGTTGGTGGGTACATTAATCCACAGAAGGGAAGTTGTTTATTTTGGAGTCATACCAACCAAACCGCAAGCAGCCTTCCAGACATATTTTGCATCCCTGTTATGTCTCTATGTCATCTATATTTGGTCATGCAGTATAGGATTGAGACTTGATATGATCTTTTGGTTTTGCACTGCACGAATAAAGTGTTGCTTAAGAAGAGTTGAAGGTCACCAAAAAATGTTACTACATGCACCCAGATGCAGGCCACTTTAGATTTATTAGATTTATACTAAATATATTTAGTGTTTTATAGATTTGTCTTATTTTTATTATTATTATATTACTTAACCAGTTTTAGATCGGAGCACCAGGACCGCCAGCTCTGACTGGTACCTGATCCACAGACCACTGAACAATATAGACCCCATGGGTTAAGGTTCAGCCACCAACTGTACTACCCAGCCTGACTCCAGAGTCGGACCCAATTAACCATGCCCCAGGCGTGGTACGCTGGACCTGTGATTTATTATGTTGCATAGAGGTTGCCTGAATCACTTTTTGTCTGGCCCCTCACCCAGGATTTGCATGGGTGAGGCAGATTACTCCTGACAACTTAGTTCCCAGGATCACTGGAGTGCACAAACACCTCAACCTTGATAAGGTGGCGATTCGAGATCTGTTGTGATGAAGAGAGAGTTGAGCTGAATTTACCGTCAGTCTACATTCCTACCCTTACCCATGGTCACAAGCTGTGGGTAGTGACCGAAAGAACAAGGTTGTGGATACAAGCAGCAGAAATACGATTCCTTCGAAGGCTTGCTGGGCTCTCCCTTAGAGATAGGGTTCCTCACTCTATCTCTAAGGTGAGGAGCTTGGTCATTCGAGAGGGAGCTTTAATGTTGCTCCTCAACATTAAAAGGAGCTGGTTGGGGTGTTTTGGGCATCTGACTGTGCCCCTTGGACGGCTCCCAGGTAATATATTCTGGGCATGTCCTACCAGGAGAAAGCCCCAGGGCAGACCCAGGACCTTGATGAGCTGGAAGAGGTGACCAGGATGAGGGAAGTCTGGGCTTCTCTGCTCAAGCTGCTGCCTCTGCAACCTGAACCTGTGCAAGGTTTAGAAAATGGATGGAAAGATGTACTGTTTTAAATTTTTAAGTCATTGACTCATAATGTTTACTTTAGTACAAGTCATTGTTCTTATCAACAAAATACCCATTCATTTACAACACAATGGCTGCTCATTTAACATTTCTTTGTTGGAAGTTTTAACCTGTTCTTCACATGCCATGATATGATATTACTTGATATGACTAGTAATATAACTAGCAAAAAGTGTACACTTTTAGATTATATGATGACTACAGGTAAATCCTGAGTTTGAGCCACAGAGAAGCTACTTTTTTTAGCCAGGCAAACACACAAGAATGAATTCTGATTTAGTGTTGTACCACGACAATAAAATGCCTTTACTGGAAATGGTAAGGTCTGAGAACAGTTCATTAAAGTCTGATTTACTCACAGGAATTGCAGCTGTTTCTAGAAAGCATGCTGATTTCCTTTTTCAGTTCTCAGCCACTGGAAATACTTTATGGTTTCCTGCAAATCATTTTCACAGCTTGTTATTTCACACGTCAGACAGCCTCTTATTCGTTTTTCACATGCTCCAATGAGAAGCAAAAACTCGGGGGTGAGTTAATAGGAATCCGACAAGCTAAACATGGCAGCCCTTTGTTATTTAGAAAGAAAAAAAGAGCTTGCCTGGTACATATGCTTTTATATTTTCTACCCTGTGGTGCAGAAGTACACGCACACACGTGCTAAATGTGAACAAACCTTTTTTTTTGTACATTTTTGGAACATGAACAGAGCATTGATGTTCTTTATTAATGTGACCAGAAAGTCATTAAAATGTATTATGTGGTATTTGTACTTATTCACAGTTTTGGAGGCGAGAGACGTGCTGAATGAGAGCCAGGAGCCATGTGACTCTTATGTTAAGGTATGTGCTACAGAACAGAATGATGAAAAAAGCCATTGTGGAAACTCTAAGACAGTAGTTAGTACTGTTTTTTTTCCTCTTCTCCTCAGGTTGGCTTGTTTCCAGATTCTGATCCCTTAGAAAGACAGAAGACTCAGATGGTCCCCCGCTGTAGGAACCCCATCTTCTTACGAACCTTTTACTTGTAAGACTTTATCCAGTTGCTCATCTTGCATCATTTGCATTAATGTGATAGGCTGCAGTCTCTGTTGATGTTGCCCTGACAGTGACTAGGGCTGTGCCATATCATACTGTTTGTATTAATACTGTTATAAACATTCATGCCGGTATTAAGTGTCATACTGTAATCGAAATATTTACAAAAAATGTAGCATATGTTATTGTTGTTTCATGTTATTGGTGTTTCATGTTATTGGTGTTTCATGTCATTGTGCGCAAATTTACAAGTAATGCATTTCACTGAGACATATACTATATGCAGTGTTGGGTAAATTACTTTAAATTAGTAACTCAGTTACATTACTAGTTCTATCAAACGTAACTCAGTTACTTCAAGTTACTCGTTACTTTCAGAGTAACTAGTTACTAGGGAAAGTAACTTTGGTTTTACTCAGAATTCTCTTGTTAATGTGTTGCTTCCATAACTGGATACCCAGCAAGATTGCCAGTATTCTAGCTTGCTTACTTGCCACAAGTGCACTGTGCCACCTACCAATAGAAAGGAAAAAATAATGTGCACATTTCCACGAGAGAAATCCCACGCCTGATTCTATCCTAGCCTGCTTTTTACATCCAACACAAAAACTGCAGTCGTGGTGCTTTCGATTGTACTCAGAACTCGGAAATTCGACCTTCTGAATGGGAAGATGTAGGTAACACCAGACTGCAGCTGAGCTGCATACAGAGCTGGACTGGGACAAAAAAATCGTCCCGGGCATTTTGACTAGAGACCGGCCCACCATTATAGGAAAAATCATAAAGCCTTTGAATGAAAATAAACGCTGTTGTGACAGTGATGTACACTGTTTTGATGGTATATATGCATCAATCTATCAATTGTTTGTTGTAAGACTCAGATAATTATTTTTTTAAAAGTGAGACATTTTAAATGAGAATAAGAAAGTACACTGAACAAAAATATAAACGCAACACTTTTGTTTTTGCTCCCATTCCCCATGGGATGGACGTAAAGACCTAAAATTCATTCCAGATACACAATATAACCATCCCTCCCAAACAGTGGTCACAAATCAGTCCAAATGTGTGGTAGTGGGCACATCTGCTATATTGAGATAATCCATCCCACCTCACAGGTGTGCCACATCAGGATGCTGATCTGACATCATGAGTAGTGCACAGGTGTACCTCAGACTGCCCACAACAAAAGGCCACCCTGGAATGTGCAGTTTTGACTCACAGCAAAATGCCACAGATGCCACAAGCAATGAGGGAGCGTGCAATTGGCATGCTGACAGCAGGAATGTCAACCAGATCTGTCGCCCATGCATTGAATGTTCATTTCTCAACCATAAGCCGTCTCCACAGGCGTTTCAGAGAACATGGCAGCACATCCAACCGGCCTCACAACCGCAGACCTCGTGTAACCACACCAGCCCAGGACCTCCACATCCAGCAGGTTCACCTCCAAGATCGTCTGAGACCAGCCACTCAGACAGCTGCTGGAACAATTGGTTTGCACAACCAAACAATTTCTGCACAGACTGTCAGAAACCGTCTCAGGGACGCTCAACTGCATGCCCGTCGTCCTCATCGGGGTCTTGACCTGACTCCAGCTCGTCGCCGTAACAGACTTGTGTGGGCAAATGCTCACATTCGATGGCGTCTGGCACGTTGGAGAGGTGTGCGCTTCACGGATGAATCATGGTTCACATTGTTCAGGGCAGATGGCAGCTGAGAATGTCCCAGTTCTTGCATGGCCAGCATACTCACCGGACATGTCACCCATTGAGCATGTTCGGGATGTGCTTGACCGGCGTATACGACAGCGTGTACCAGTTCCCACGAATATCCAACAACCTCGCACAGCCATTGAAGTGGAGTGGACCAACATTCCACAGGCCACAATTGACAATCTGATAGACTCCATGCGACGATGTGTTGCACTGCATGAGGCAAATGGTGGTCACACCAGATACTGACCGGTTCTGGGTCCCCAGACCCCCAATAGTGCAAAAAACTGCACATTCCAGGGTGGCCTTTTGTTGTGGGCAGTCTGAGGTACACCTGTGCACTACTCATGATGTCAGATCAGCATCCTGATGTGGCACACCTGTGAGGTGGGATGGATTATCTCAATATAGCAGATGTGCCCACTACCACACATTTGGACTGATTTGTGACCACTGTTTGGGAGGGATGGTTATATTGTGTATCTGGAATGAATTTTAGGTCTCTACGTCCATCCCATGGGGAATGGGAGCAAAAACAAAAGTGTTGCGTTTATATTTTTGTTCAGTGTATTTCCTTGTGCCCCCCTTTTCCTTTTAATGCCCTACATGGACCCCAGGCAATACTTTGCTAGACCCGCCCCTGCACAGTTACCAGCTGTCAGGTACCTAAAAAAGGATCCTGGTGTTATTTGTCTCTCAGAAACAGTTCATAACTTCTCTTCAACTCATTCATGTTAACTAAAAGGTAAACCTGTTTCTCCATCACAGCTCTGATGATCCAGTAAGGACATCTCCTGGTTTCATCTTCATGTTTCCCTCTCACCAGATAACCAAACCATATCATGACCAGCAGCTTTACAGCTGTGGCTCCAGCAAACATCAGCTGATACTAGAATTAATATTAAATAAATTCTAACAACAGCTGATCAAGCTTAAAAGTGCTGCTGTTGTTTACCGCGACATCTGCTGGTTTCCTCTTTCTGGCGCAAAGTGGGCGATAAATAAACAAGAGAGAAAAGCCGATCAGCTGATCATTGATCAGTTTCATGATTGAAGTAGAATCAGGAGAGGGAGGGTGAGAGGATGAGAGAAGAAGAGGCTGCTGTGCAGCGTAAACACAGAATAACTCCAGCTTTGTGTCTTTTTCATTGTAGCTGAAGTCCAGGACAAACTGTTCCTTTTCACCTCAACACGAAACGCGTAATATTTTCTCTGAATACGAGAAATTCTTTTTTTTACAGGACGGTTGGCAAATGGTAAATGGTAAATGGCCTGTATTTATATGGCGCTTTACTAGTCCCTAAGGACCCCAAAGCGCTTTACATATCCAGTCATCCACCCATTCACACACACATTCACACACTGGTGATGGCAAGCTACATTGTAGCCACAGCCACCCTGGGGCGCACTGACAGAGGCGAGGCTGCCGGACACTGGCGCCACCAGGCCCTCTGACCACCACCAGTAGGCAACGGGTGAAGTGTCTTGCCCAAGGACACAATGACCGAGACTGTCCAAGCCGGGGCTCGGACCGGCAACCTTCCGATTACAAGGCGAACCCCCAACTCTTGAGCCACGATCGCCCCCAACTCTAATAATTAACCTTATGAACAAAATAAAGTTCAACATCAGTAACATAGCACCCACCCAGCTGTATAGAAACTCCGTCATGCTAGCTAGCACGCAGTACGAAAAAGTCAGCATAACGAAAATAAACTCCACCTAAACTTGGTTCATATCTGACCCAGATGGACTGCAGGTTATAACTTCTTACCTGAAGTTCAGTTCACCTGACACTCTCGGACCAGCGGCCGCTTCAGGTCTCTCCTCTTGCCTCCCTTTTCCTTCATCCACCTGCTGGCCTCCACCACTTGCTAATGTTATTGAATCTGTGGAAGCTCCGTGATAGCCACCACACGAAGTAACGAGTAACGAGCCTATCTAAATCCCAGTAACGAGTAACGCGTTCCTGGTTTTGGCATAATAACTAGTTACCGTGCTCGTTACCACAATAATAACGTAGTTACTGTAACGCGTTACTTAATAACGCGTTAGTCCCAACACTGACTATATGTCAGGAGCTGGTATTTTTTGCGGTGTCACCATGGCAACAAAGACAAAAATCATTTAAAATATGTGACAGACGTTATATTTTTTGTAAAAGTTATTCAAGTAGTTTCTTGATGACTGCTCAGTCATCCTGGTAAGGAAATCCCCAAAAGCTGATTCTCTTATTTCCAAACGTTTCTCCCACTGAAAACACTAAATCCAGATGAACAGAATCAACTTTTTGGGATTAATCAAGTAGTGTTTAATGGATAAACCTAATTGCCTAATGACAACCCATTACTTTTTAAATATATATTTTAATGCATAACCCTAAGTAAACAGCATTTGTAATTACCAATGTATTTAAAAATGTTGGGACTGTTGGGACTTATGTTGCTGGTTTGAAAAGTCTGCACCACCCAGTTTTCAGAGGTGGACTTTCTCTTGCTTTTTATTAAGAGCACATGAGAAAAAAGGGAAACAAAATACTGTTTTGAAACTTGTGTTGAGCAACACGTCGAGATACATATGAGATATAATAAACTGTTGTAAGGCTGGGCTGCTTTACATATAAAATAATCAGATAATATAATGAGATAAAAACATAGGACAAGATGACAGAATTTAAGAACATAAGAAAACCTGAGAAATAAAAGGAAGAAACTTAGTATTGTGGATGTAAAAATCATGGTGAGTTGCTGGTCATTAAAAGGTGTTCCAAATGTACAGATCATGACAAACTGCTCGCCCCTACATGAACTTCTATTATAGGTTGAAAGTATTGGAATCAGTGAAATCGAGCAAAATTTGCAGTGTTGCGCAGCACTAATGCTTACTCTTTCGGATGCACAACAGCTAGACAACCCAAGACATGTCTGAGAGCCAAAGCAGTCAGCACCCCCGTGACCACAGCTAAAAAGGGACCTGTAACAAAGCGCAGTGCTTTGCAAAATATGCAAGGAAACTGTTGGCACTAGAGGTGGAAACCACGCGAGGCAAATTCACACCATTGTGCAGTGGAGATACACAAAGAAGAAATGCTAGCAGCTGGTGATGTGTGATCCAAAATTAAACAAATGACTCAGTGAAGCATCACTGGAGTGCTTGCTAGTTGCATGACATATGAAGAGCAAACGGTGGATGGAAATTACTACTCTTGTTACACTGTGGGAAAGAAGAGCATCAAGCAACTGGTTAAAAAAGTCAAACTTGGCAGGCAGAAAAATTTGTTTTATTATATGAAAATATTGTGCAGCTCATAACGAGTTGCAACGTGAACCTAATTTTCAGTGTTTCTTAAACAGAGACTTAAGCAGGTATTTTATAATTTCACAATACAGCCTAGGCTACTTTTGTGCTTACATTTGACTTTGCTGTGTACCTACTTTTGCACTACAATGCTAAAGCTTCTGGCACCTTGTGGCAGTCGATTCACATTTTGAATTAGGCAGTCTTTCATCAATGGCAGAACCTCATTGGGAAAGAAGAATGAAAAATGCCCTTTCATTTTTGTTGCACTAATAAATACTGCTGCCTGCCAGCTGCAATCGCTGGTAAAATGTACAGTTTTTTATCTTTATTGTCAGAAATATCACTAATGCGGAGTTTCTTGAAAAATTATTGTAATATAACGTCAAGGCTATATTGCCTAACAGCAACTGTATAGACATTTTCAGAATGCAGCTAGCAACACACACACTAATCAGGAGTGCATCTGAAGTCACAGTGGACCCCCCGATTTCTTTTTTTCAGTTCAATCCGCTCGCTCTCCTTTTCCCGTTTGTCTCTTTGCTGTGTTGAAGCAAGATCAGGCCCCAGGATAAGCGGCACATTTTTGGCTCAAGTTGAAATATTTAAAAGACTGATGTGTAAATTGTGTCTCAACATTACCTTTCCTACCATTTGTCTGCATAAACACACTGTCTCAATTTAGAAAGTACTTGACCTAGTTTCCTTTCTTTGTTTTCAGTGTTGTCAGTGAGAGGGGCCTTCATAAGAGACTTCTTTTTACAATGTGGAACTCCAACTCCAAAACAAGGTAACTGCTGGGAAAGTTAACGAAGGTGATGTTGCTGACGATAACGTGACAGTAAAAATTATATAATAATATAGTAATAATAATAATAATATAATAATGCCTTTTTATACTTGTGTTGAAATGTTGCACATTGGTGTTTCTACATCTTTGCAAAGGCACAACACTTCATGTATTATTTTATAATTAATGCTGCTGCCTGCAGTGTGTGTAGTGTTTTTCGTATCTGAGTCTGGCAGAGGGAATGTGTTACTCTCGCCTGCCTGCCTTAGCAGACTTAAGCTGAAACAGTGTCATTGCTGGGGATGGAGGACACATGGTTGAGTGAGTCACAAATTTCGTTGTGCAATGTTGTATTGAGAGGAAAGAAGAAAAGTGTTTCTGTTATTTTGGAAATGCTGAAGAAAACACTTCATGGCTCCTTCAAGCCTCTGCTGAAGAAAACAGTAAAAATCTTCACGCCAGTCTTCACAGCATTTTCCTTAAATGTCCTGTTTTCTGCATTAAAAACAAAACAAAAAACAGCCCAATATATATTTAGCAAGTATTCCAAAAGATGCAGTTGTTTTATATGCAAGGGGCAGACTTACATTAGTGGTCAAGTTCAGATCATGGAATGATTATAAAGATAAAGACCTTTTGGGAACAGTTTCTGGGACACAGATTAAGAGCGATTTTCGCATCTTTGGTAAGCAATTAAGCCTCATTCACACCAAATGTCTATATGGTATGAGGCCGGATAAAATCTCTGCCTGATTGCTTTGATATCTTTTTTATCTTTTAGTTATTTCTCAGATTCCAAGTGTAATTTTCCTCAACCGGTAGGCACTAAGCCCTCCTTCTGGCCAGGTATATCCATTAAGTTAAAGATTAGATGTTCTGATTTTCATTGTGCAGAACAGAGCCCGGGTTATTGAAGATTTACTTGCGTTTAGCAGGCTTTCTTAACACATGTAAACAGAAAGACATCTCATACAGAGCTGTGGATTCTTCAGATGCTCTGTAAAGCAAGGACAATGTTACAGTCCCCTGTAATAACCCAGGGCAGCATCTGTTCAGTGAATGCAGTCTGTCACTTCAGATGAACAACAATCATCTGACCGTTTTCTACAGTAGTTCAAGGATCTGTTGAGTCCAGTCTCATGCACTCAAGGGTATTTCATGTATTTATTTCATTCAAAGTAATATTCATATTTTTGCACATTAAAAAGATTGGTTTAGATCTTGTCAGTGCATCTGCAGACATGGTTCTGGTTGTTATTAGCAATCATATGTATGGCTTCCAGCTGCCTCTCATGTGTGATATAAACATACACAAAACGATACAAGGGACAGACAGAAATTCAGACAAGTGCTTGAATCACTCTTGGTTTGGACTGTTTGCGCATGTACATATTATAATCCTGCTTCTTTATTTTCTCTGTTCAAATTATTCTATTGTATCTAAAGAAAGTCTACATTGTACCAAATCTGCCTCGGGTGGCCTGCTGCCAGCACAGCAGAAATGTTTATTCGCAGCTGTGGCATGCTCTAAGCTTCACAGTGTTTCATCAGTGCTTGACTGTATAATTTTGAAAACAAAACAGAAGAAAAGAGATAAAAATACTGTAACAAAGACTCCTTCGGATGTGCTATAAGCATCTTTTATTTTCTTAAGTACCGTATTTCCCGGACTACAAAGCGCACCTAAATATTAGCCGCACAAGCTAAAATCAGGGGAAAATCCTGTTTTGTACATACATTAGCCGCACCTGACTAAAAGCCGCAGGTGTTTCAATGTTGACTTATCATATGTAAGAGAATATGCACAAAGGGAATTGTCAGGAAAGAGATGGCTGTTTGGAGACATCACTTTTATTAATATTTTGAAAAACAAGTTATGGGTACATATTTGCACATGTAGTACATAACAGTAACCTACAGCACACCAGAAAAATAGATTCGGACTACCTTTTAGGCTCAGGTGCAGTAACACAGCTTTAACAAGAAGAAAAGTCAGTCATTCACCACCATCTTTCTCTTCTTCCTGCGCACTAAAACCACCAAAGTCCTCTTCTCCAGTGTCGGATACAAACAGGCTCAGGATGGCTACGTCATCCACTCTTCTTCTCTCCTTCGTTGTCACTTTCAAAACCAAAGAAATCCTCATTGTCAGTGTCAGAGTCGAACACCCTCAGAAGGGCCGTGGCGGTGTCCTCCTCTCCATCATGCAGCAGTCCAGCCCTTCAAAATCCGTTGGTGATCGTGGATGTTTTCACACTTTTCCACGCTGTCAGAATCCACCGGTGGAGTTGGGCATAACTTGCTTTTTGGGCATAACTTGCAAGTTTATCGCCGCTCATCATCCACGACTCCCGCTGAATGCGTAGCGCTACTTTGAAGTTTGTTTTTCGCGCTACTTCGTACGGCACTACGTTGCCTGGCGGACGGACATGTGACTAACATACCACTCTTGAACCCCGATCCTTCCGCCAGGCAACGTAGTGCCGTACAACAGCGGAACACACAAAACAAATCGTCTTACGATATCACAAAAATCACGGACAATCCATAGAAAAGCCGCACCTGACTAAAAGCCGCAGGGTTCAAAGCTTGTGCAAAAAGTAGCGGCTTATAGCCCGACATTTACGGTAATTTGTTTTGCAGAGTTAGTTGTGATGAATCTACAAAGTACCAATTTCTCATTATGACAGGTGGCTGGCAATACAATATTGTGTATATTAGGTGTTGATGTGAAAAGACCATCGCTCTCTCCTTTAGCACCAAGTCTTTAGCACTCATTTCAAAGGGATTTGTGACAACAATAAAAACCCACTTATATACCGTACATTTACATTATTAAATGTCCAACAAACAAAACAGCTTAGTACTCTTGTTTAACATCTATCACGAGATACAGATTGGAAAACAATTTCCAGTGATGCATTTGGTGCACTAATAAATATACTTAAATATGTTTATCATAATAAAGGAAGGTGCCACAACTAGAGTGGTGAAGCAATTTGATCTGTTCTATACCATTTTGCACGCACCCTAATAGACTTTAGAGGAATATCTCTCATGTGCTTACACTGAGTCTCCATTCAGACACTTTTAGAAGCATTGTCTCTTATCAAGGTGTCTCAAATCAAAGATCTTGATAAGTTTAAGCAATCACAATTACAACACTGAAACAACATTGGAACAATTACAACATTTTCTGATGTCACAAACTACAAAATTCTTCTTTACCAAAGGCAACCGTTTAACATACATAAAGACCTCATCTCATTTATCTGTATTTGTTTTTCTATTGTTTTCTCTTGTTCTAAACTAGTTGTAAAGCACTTTGGTCAACTTTATTTCTTTTAAATAAATGTGCTATAGAGCTAAATTTGATGTTGATATTGATAAAGACCAAATAACGATACAGCTCATATAATGTGGTAAAAAATAATATGCCAGTGTTAGTTAAGTATCTTTCAGTGGCAGAAACCATGAAACCAACATCGCTCACCACGTGTCTTCCTCCAAATGGTTTAAAAGTGGTCAGTGTTTTTTTTTCTTTCTTTGTTAAATACTCACAATGGTAACCACTGAAGATCAGAGGTGTACGACATGTCCTGTTTGTTTTTCGACAGTATTCAGTTATGCAATACTGTGCAAAAGTCTTGAGTCACCCTTCATTTCTTTGTAGTTTGCTAGGGATAAGGGAAATAGGAGCAGTGAGTTACTGACAGATATGCAAACATACATTAAGTACAGAGTTTTTACAATTCTAATGAGCCTGAAAGCCAATATTTAGTACGCCCACCTTTATTCTTCAACACAGCCTGATCTCTGCTAGGCAAGATGTCTTCTAATTTCTTTAAGTTGTCTTCTAGGATTGTTCTTTAGGCTTCTTGATATTCAGATATTCAGATATCTTCTTTGTTTTGTTATCTCTCAAGATGATCCCACACTGCTTCAATAATGTTGAGGTTAAGGTAGTGGGGAGGCCAATCCATGACTGATAGACTGTGAGTTTTTGTTCTGAGGCGGGATTTTTAAAGGTCCTTTCAGACCTTTAGCAAACCTCTACAATGTTCAGTGTTAAAGATTTACAACAAAGTCTGTCTCCTTGGAAGCAAAATACATTCTCACAGTACTGCCGCTATACTATCAAGGTGCTCCTGTCAGTGTAAATGAACGTATGCGCCCAAGTGTAAATACAGGATTTGAGACACAGAACAGCTCAAAGGTGTTTAGATAACAACGTATTTCCATAGCACGGACGATACAAGTTATTGCAAACTACTCGTTGGTTTTGGAGTTTTTGGTGGTTTTATGTTACATAACAAAAAATTGAATCTGTGGTTGAAGTGACAGATTTGTACCAGTGGGCGACTATACTGGTGAAAATGTCTCACAGAGCTGCCTCTGGATTCACTGGAAGTTGTGGTGGTTTTGGACACTAGCTTGTTTTACTGAGTGTAGCCAAGAATTGTTTCAGGTTTTCATTTGTGCTGACGAGCGGTTTGGCCATCCAAAATACGAGCAGCTGCATTACTGCTGTCCAGCTGTGAGGCTGTCAAGAGCTATTTTTCTGCTGTATGCATAATTAAACATCCATATTTCCTTCCACCACTACCATACACACACTGCTATAACTAAATTATATACATCAAATGTCAGTTATTGTTTCGTCTGCTTCCAACATCGCCGTTTCCTCTTTTGCTTCCTGTCTCATTATAAATGTGTGGATGTGGTACTGTGGACAGCGTTAGGCTCTACAAAATCTGATATCAAGATGAAGAAACAGTATAAACATTTAAAGACGCTCATTTCTTATGCCTCTATTATTTAATGGTTATGTAGAATAAAAAGCACATTTCAGGTGTCTGACCTGAGTTAGATGATACATGGGCTTCATTGGGGTGTAATAATAGATTTTTTTCTATTCAATCATTCTGTCTGTATCAGCAGGATAAGCACGCTGCTTGGCTGCATGAGCTTCGGTGTGCGCTCACTTATGGATCCAGACAAGGTAGGCTTAAACACTAAAGTAACAGATATACAGACATTCTGTAAATGGTTTCCTGTTCAACTTTCACTCTGCATCTCTGTGTGTCTGTCTATTAGACCATGAATTTAAGAGTTTAATTCAGTGTGAACGAATTCCAGTGACCTCAATAATTTATGAGGAAACACTTTAGGGTTACCAGTGTTAAAGCACAGCAGACTAGCCTGCAGATACTCGAGTGAAACACAGTTTGAGTCCTTCTCTCTTCTGAATTTTATGGGTCATACTCAAACAAGCACACATGCACTGCTTATTTAAGTCTCATGAAAATTAATGTCTGTCATTCAGTGAATCAGAGTTTTAAACCCCCTCCCCAAACAAACCCACATCCACCTGCAAATTCCAAGAGGACATAGTAGAGTATGGCCAAACAAAATATGATGTTGCATGTTGAGATTTCTGTGATGGAACTTCTTCTTTTTTTAAAGACAGCGACCCATACGGGCAAATATAAACAAGCAGTGTGTCTTAGGTGACCTTTAGACTCACTGGCTTTGATGACAAGAAGTCTGTGACTTTTCAGCCACAAGATAAAAAGGGACAAAGTTGGATTCTCTCATTGGTTTGTGTCTGAGCTGTCAAAAACGGCACATCCTGTTCTCATCGCACATACGCTGCTCAGCTGCTGCTGCTCTTCCCTGTGTGCTGAGCTTTGCTGGTGTGAGGACTGCGCAGTCTCACAGATACTAAAACATGATTAAGCGTATATTCCGGTGGTGCAGTTGGGCTGTGCTAGCACGCTCAGAATGGCAAAGCTAAATTGCTGAAGCTGTGCTTTGATAATGGATTAAGTATAATAATTCTAAGGCTGCTGTGACGCCATTAGTTCGGCAAGCATTTAATCATAAGCCCAAAAATAACAGGCCTCCTAGCCCTTGAGGCAAAGTCGGGGAATCACCAACCTCAGTGCGATCTGTTCTGCTGACGTACTGTTAATATCTGTACCACCGTTATTCTTGGTGGGATTAAGTGTTTCAGATTTCAGATGCTAACTAACTACTACTTGCCAGGCGAAAGGGAGAAAACAAATGGTCACAAATGCACAGCAAATACATTTTATTTAAATAGCGCCTTTCAAAGCACCCAAGGACATTGTACTGTACAGACAAAGTATGACACTTCATCCACACACCTACATGCTAACAGAGAAAAGCACTGGGCCTCAGTCTTTCTCCCAGAGCTGTCCCAGTGGTGTTCTTTGGCTAAGTTGGTTTTCCTCCACCGAGCAGCATATCCCTATAACTGCTTTTCTTAGCTCTTTGCTTCACTGTTCAATTATTCAGCCCCAATTTATCCTTCTGTCTCTCCTCTGCCTTTGTAGATGTGCCTTTTTTTTCTTGAAGCAAACCACATATTTACATAAAAAGCCATGCTTTAGCGGGTAGTACAGTAACAAACAGTTGTTATGTAATACTTCTTTACTTGTATGTTATTACACAATTAAGCCTCCTTAATTAAGCCTCCTTAATTGTTTAAGGCAGATGTGTATTTATTATAGCTTTGCTTAAAGGTACATATGCATAAGGTGCATAAGGTGACAATGAGGAAGCAGTTCAGCACCAACTTGAGGCTAAAAACCATCTTGCGTCTTTACTTCAGACTGTTAAATTCAAACTTTTAAAAGAAGCTAGCTGAGAAATAAGATTAGGAGAACAAGCATTAGAACCCCAGCAAGTCTTTTTTTGTAGTTTGACGAATGAAACAACAGAAAGAAATTGTGATTTAGTCAAGCGAACATCTTCCTTCCTCTAACATTTATCCCAATGAATATTTAATTGGCTTAATATGCTAATGAGGGAGATTTAGCTTTGAATCATAGGGAGTTATGTCTCTTCATCCTCCCTGACACATCCGTTATTCTCATCAGTTGTTTTTCATTCATCCTTTCCTACAAGCCTTTCCGTTTCTCTCCTCTTGGTTTATTTCAGAAGTGTTTGGGGCCTTACGAGCGTTGGCTGCTTAACTTGCCTGTCACATCTTGTCATTTGTTTGCACCCTTTTGCCACATCGTGCTTTTTTTACATCTCTTACGTTTCCTACCTTCTCTTTTCATCTCCCTCTTGACTAACAGCTCTGTTGCTCCCACTCTTTCGCCTTTCTCACATGTACAGGGGAATATTGAACGACGGCACAAATCCCTCTCTGACTTTGAGGACATATGCCCTCCCCCTTCTTTCATACGAGTCCCTGCCCGTCCTCCCCCTCGTCCCGCAGCCTGCAGAAATCTGTCCACTCAGATAAGATGCTTTCAAAATGGAGATTATTGTCACTGTTCATTGCGTCACATTATTTTGTACAAAAAGAGAAGGCTGGCAGTGTATGTGAGTGTGTGTGTGTTGTAATATATGTGCGACACAGTAAAATGATTATAGACTACAGTAGTGTTGCTTTGTTTGTAAGACAGCGCCCACATCATCGGGATTACAAAACAGGTTTTATTTAACGTGCATGCAGCAGTAGAAAATATGTAACACATATGAGCACACACACACATGCGTACACTCCCATGCCATCTGGTTCACAGGGCACTAGTGAAGACGTAGGGGCATCAGCTGTTAGTGTAAACATTACAAGCGGTGAGTTTATGCACATTTAGCCCTGGAGGAACAACCAAACTGGTTTGCACTCGTTTTGGTTTTTGTCTGTTTTTGATTTTATGTACAACATTTTGATGTTGTCACATTGATGATGAGACATGCACTCACAAACATATATACACACAGTCAATCATTGCGTGTGTGTGCTCTAGGAAGTTCAAGGTTGGTACTACCTACTCGGAGAGGAGCAGGGGAGGAAGCAGCATCTTAAAGTACCCACACAACGCAACACTGGTAAGTTGTCATTTATGAGGTCAGGACACTGATGAGTACAGTGATTACTTATATGTGGGCAGTCAGCAAACCTATGTTTGTTTTATGTTTACTTTAGTTCTTTACTTGATTATCCAGCAAACAGGCCCTGTGTGCATGAAATCAAATGTTGACCTCAGTAATTTAGGCCATGCTGTCAGATATAAATATAGAGAAGAAGATTAATTAAGGCCACTTAAAATGATTTTTTCCCCCCAAATTCTGAGATTAAAATCCAAATTACGACTTTAATAAAAATGATTTTTTTTTTGAGAACAACAAACAAATCAAACATCTGAGATTAATGTCATCCTGACTGATTGCTGGAATTCTGAACTCAGAATTTGGTTAGACTTTTAAGAAGCATTATTATTATTATATTAGAATTAAAACTAGTTTTTTCACTCCAAAATCAGAATTTTAAACCAACAGAAAAACAAAAATATGTTTGAAATATGTTTTTTTTTCAGTTTCCCTAATCCTCTCACATATAAGTACATATTGTTTCAGTTTCTCTAAGTAACACGTTTTTTGTTAAAATTAAACCCTGACTTATTAAATCTCAACCAGTGAAAACACCATTAAAGTTGGTAAAAGTATAGAAAATAAATGTGACATAAGAATAAAATTATTCTCATGGCCAGTGTGCGAAGGTTAAACAGGGCCACTTATTCTTATACGTACGTGTGTGCTAGTCTCACAGCTCGGGGTCTTCATCTGTCTTCAGATTGGGAGGCTGGGGATGCGAGGGATTAAGAGAGTCAAAGAGAGGGATTGGAAGAGCGAACGAGGGAAAGACAGGGAGAGAGTGGGAAGGAGGGAGGGGTCTGGATGAAACCCTGACGTGTCACAGTTGCCAGAGTGAGAGAGAGAGAGAGAGAGAGGGGGAGAGAGACAGGGCGCTCCGATACCATTCGCTGCTGGAGTGGATCCCCCCCTTACACATCCAACACACACACACATACACACAGACACTCGCACACCCCGCTCACAGACACATTTGTTTGGAAATCTATTTTTTCTCTTCTCACCACCTTTGAGTGCTCCTTCTCTTCCTACTTATGTTTGCACTCACTCGTAGTTGGTGCTGCTGGTGGTGTGTGCATGTTGGAGTGATGCTTCTCTGTGCCAGCCATGAGAGCAGCCTAGAATAGGTGAGTAGTCCGTGTTGTCATACTTGACTGTACTCACTTTACATGTATTCTGAAGTTGCACGTTATGTTGGAAACAGCACTGCATTTGCCGCGTGGACCAGCGTGGCTTGTTTTGAGGATGCTGCAGAGATGTGTGCGATCTCCCCTAACTTCTTTCTCCTTCTTAAATATACTTCCCACATTTTTAGACATTTTTTTCTTTTATACCTTCTTTTGTGCCCTTGTTCCTCTTCTGTGTGCTTCTTTGGTTGCTCATATTACTTTTAATCTCTCTTTGTTACTGTGCGTGTGATCATAATCTGTCAATTCTCATCTAATTTTCTCGTGCTGGGCTAAAGTGGTCGCTCCACTGGGGAACCTTTAAGGAGCTTAGTTTTCCCTTTCAGTGGATTAGTAATACTGGGATGGAGTCCCCAGTATCATTGTGACCCCATCTCTTTTGTACACACTTGCACAAACCTTTCACATCAGCACACAGAGCTACACATACTCTTGTTCACCCCCAACAACACTCGCCTTCTCCTCTCTCAGTGATGCTGCCAACTTTCCTTTTTCATATTCACGTTCTGGGTTATGAGAATGACGGTGATATCGTGAGACGTTAGCTAACCTATCGCAATTTATACCACTTGGCTGAACTAGGCTAATCTGCCTCATGCAACTTTAAAATTAGTTTTATGCTGCTGTAGATGGAACTGGGGCATCAGATTGGGTAATACTCAGGCATCAGGAAACCATTACCAACCTTGCATGAGGGAATCCTGACTTGTGCTCATAGGCAAATTGTTCTTTTTGGGGTTTGCAAACTGGGAGGTTTTTTTTAAAAATTTAGCCAAACCAGAAATAGATGTTGAGAAAGAGCTATTTAGGAAGTTTCAACATCTTTATTTCACAGCACATTACTTCAAAAACGAGAAAGGAAAAAAGAAAGAAAGAGAGAACGAAGTAAAAACTGCATGTTTGCATGAGTGAGTGTAGACCGTTTTCGTCTTTTCCACTGGCAATATTGCCCCGCTCCTGTCTCAACTGATCTGTGTTTGTGTGTTTGTGTGAGTGGAAGTGCACACTCATGAATGCACTCGTGCATTGCCAGCTGGCAGAATGTAGGCCATGGAGGCACTGCTGCAGCGTGACATACACTAACATGGGAATGACCCGAGCCTCATTCATTACAATATCACTCAGCGTGCTTCCATCTTCTCCCTATTTCTCTCCCCCCTCTGTTCTCGGCCATTTTTATTTTGTGCCTTTCACACTGATTATTCATGTGTTTTTTGAATATCCTTTCGCCTCATTTTCTCTGTCAGTTTCATTTCACACATCTCTGTCACACTTGTATTTTGTACACTTGTCCCCGTGTTTTCTCTGATTTCCCTGTTTGTTATTCACTATGACGTCTCTGCCATTTGTCTTCTGTTTTGTCTTTTACCTCATTTGGAGGCAAATCATTATAAGGCTTTTACTAAATAACTTGTTTGTATCACTGCTTTGAATTTTATACAGTACAGCATATCCTTAATGAAGACCCTGAAATAATAGGATTGGGGTGGGGCATACAGAGAGTTTTGGCAGGCTCACCCTATTCTTGTAAAGCTTTGGACTCAAGGCCAATTTGTCATTTTACTGCATGTCATCATGTTTCTTTTCTTACTCTCTAAGTCTCTCTGTCTGCTGGTGTCTTAGAAGCCTAACAATGTAGAAACAACATCCTTCACTGTATTTGATTATTTTCCGGGAGCAGATTGTTACTGTCTGTTCGTGTTGAAAAGTTTCTGTCGTTCTCAAAGTGAAAGCTGAGTTAAAAGACAACCTTGAGGTTGACGATTGTTTTTGCATATTTATTTCAAAGTCAGAGTAATGTTTTTGTTGTAACTGGGTGCCAGCTGTAGTTGTTTGTGAGTTGTCGTTGGTTGATGAAATCGGTCATCATGTTATGGCCGCCTGCGTGCACTCTTTCAACAGGCAGGGCAGTGGGCGTTATACAAGGGTGAGTCAAACCGTGCAGTGTAAATATTTTATTCCTACTGATACAGTATAAAAGGTAAACAAAATAGAGAGAAAATAGGAAAGATCAAATGTTTTATCTGAGAAATTGCACGACTTTTTGAAAAATATGAACTCATTTTGATTTCGATGCAGCAAAGTTTGAGATGGGGGGCAACAAAAGGCTGGAAATGTAAGTGGTACAAAAAGTGTAATGTTGTTCAATGTAAAATTATGAAGACCTTGAAAATTTCATTATGTACAGTGGATAATGTCATCAACAGATTCAGAGAATCTGGAGAGAGTGAAAGTTACAAGGCCAAAGATTAGTGTTGGATGCATGTGATCTTTGGGCCCTCAGCTAGCACTTCATCAAAAACAGGCATGATGCTGTTATGGAAATCACTGCATGGGATCAGGAACACTTCCAGAAATAATCTTCTGTGAACACAGTTTACCGTGCCATCCACAAATCCAGGTTAAAGCTCCATCATGCAAAGAAGAAGCCTTATGTGAACGTGATCCAGAAACACAGCGCCTTCTGTTGACAGCTCATTTAATATGGACTGAGGCAAAGTGGAAAACCGTTCTGTGAACGCTGTGTCCTCTAGAATAAAAGTGAGAGGGCACACCCGACTTGTTTTGAGTGCTGAATTCAAAGGCTGCACCTCTGATGGTATGAGGGTGAATTAGAGCCTATGAAATTGGCAGCTTACACATCTGGAAACCCACCAGCAATGCTGAAAAGTATATAAATGCTGTAGAGCAATGTATGCTTGCATCCAGATGTTGGTTTTTTCAGGGTTTATGACGTTATTCATTGTTGTATGTAAAAAAAACAACAACCCAAAAACCAAGCAAATATTTTGGTTAAACTTAAGAATTCAACTTTAGCTACAAAAGAAAAGTTAATAGCACCCAAACTCTATGCTTACTTGCTTTGCTGTTTAACTCCACTTAAGAAAAAGTCTCTTATCTGACTTTTGTGTTGTGGAAAATGTGCTTAGTCTGACAAACTTGTTGTATATTTGCATAGTAATGCAAAATTTCCTTTTTAGGTAATTTTGTCAAACCAGTCTAAACAGTTTGAAGACTGAGCTGATCAGAAGCTGAGATCAGAAGCTGCTCTTGACTTCAAAGGCAGTGCATGTTAACAGCTACGCTCCAATAATGCCACAATACCAAATTCACTTTGAAAGAATGTCGCAGTTTATTAACAAACCTCTTCTGTTGAAACAAGCATTTTACTGGTCAGCAAGTTAATCCATGTTAATGTCCACAGACTCTCACCAGAGGTGCACAGTTTGGATCAGTGTGTCTGACTAATCCCTCGCTCAGAGACCTGTGCCATCGCAGAGCCTTGGCTGTGCCAGGCCAAATCCGTGGATGCAGAAATATGCTAAACTGCATTTATGAGACTGGCAGCCATGTGCGCATGAAGCACCATCAAGCTGACCTGATGAGGAAGAAAACTTTATGTGCTTCTTCAGATAAATTATTGACCAGAAGACCAAAAAATAAAAACCAACAATGAATAAATACTTTTAATGGACATTTTCAAAATCTGATATGTGGTCAAAACATGATAACGGTGCTTTTAAAAACATCCATCCGTCCGTCCGTCCGTCCATCCATCCATTCACTTTTTTTAAAAACATATTTACACGAATCAAAAAGGTATTAAAAAACGGCCACAGTAGAGAGACTATTTGGAATCATAGTTTGACAATCTAAGTATCAGATTGTCCGAATTTTTGCTTCCTTTACTTTGTTGGCAGGGACAGAATTTTCTCATGAATGCTTCCACAACAAAATCTATCCATCGCTTTGCGTTGACAGCTAATTACACTGTAGGGCTTCAACAAAAAGGCTGCCATCTTAACTTCGGTTAAGATGAGTTGAGAAGCTGTGCATGAATGGCAGCTAAACAACTTTTTGTGAGATGAGGCGTGATACCTGATGTATCCAGAGCTTATCCTCTAAATACGTGGTTGATACATGTATGTGAGATGAAACACAAAAACACAAAATAAGGAATGTGTTACTTTGGTGCTTTAAACCATACCTCTGCATTTATTGATTAATATTAAGAAAGAAGCAATATAATCTCATACTTCTGCTTTTTTTTTTTTTTTAGCTTGAGCGCAGTGTGTCAATAGAGACAGCTGACCCAGAGTGACATGTATGTGTGTGTGCTTTTGACCATGGGTAATGCACTTGCCTCCAACAAGCTTACGATGTGGGTCAGGTGGTCTGTATGTCCGTGAAAGCAAAAAATAGCGGAGCACCCTCTGGGTTTGTGCTTAATAAGTGTGTCATCTGCATCATACTCACATTTGTTTCACTGTTTTAGGATAGACGAACGGGGACCCAGACAAAGTGCACAAGCGTACATAAACACTGCCAAGCTTTCCCAGATGGCACGCCGCGCCTTTAGATCAGCAGATTAAAACGGACACTGTGTGATTATAAACGTATATTGGAGGGGGGTGGGCATGAGTGTGGGGGAGGGGGAAGTGTGTTTGCTGTATATTTGTTCTGGTCAACACTGGCGAGGAGTTTGCGTGTGTGCACGATCTTTGCAAGGTTGTGTACTGAATGTTTGACGGGCCATACATCTGCCGCGCGCTTTGAAGGGTGAACCTGACCCTAGGCTTACAGCTGCTTGAGCTTGAATGAAGCACTTGACCCCAATGGCTCCAATCGGCGCTACACATTGTGCTGTGTTGACACTGTTGGCTGTTATTTAACCCACACAATAAGACAAAGGTGAAATGAAAGTCACATTTGATGGATGAAAGCTGCCATCATAAAATCACTGCTTATTTAAATCCCTGCTCAGGTTTGAATTGGATGAAGTGAGGTTACCAAACTTTTTGACCTGACTGCAAGAATGTTTCTCAGAAAACTGACTGACCTGACGTGAAAGAGCAAAGCTATCGTGAATAAAATTAATTCCACTGAGCTAATTTAGTTTTGCGGTCCTGGTATTGAGAGCTTTGAGCACAACAGAGGTATCACTAACAGTATGTCACACAAGTCAATATATCCACTGAGGGAAAAGGCCTGTAATAAAAGTGTAGTCTCTCCCACCTAACTTGTCACATAATGACACTAATAAGAGGTGCAGACAGATGCATGCACAGTCTGACCGTGGGTGTGTTTGGCATTTAGTTGCATCCCAACCATGAATCTCTGCAGCCTACTAATAGCATGGAGTTCAATCTAAAGTGGGCGGACACTGCTGGGGTCAGAGGCAAGAAACTGAGATGGCACATGTACATGAAGTAAATCTGAATTAATTTGATAGGCAGGCATGTCGGGTCTGCAGAAAGTAGGCAGAAGTAAGTGAACGAGATGGGAGGAAGCCAACAAGCTCTGTGGATTGTCTCATATCAGCATACTGACAGGTCTGACAGTGCTCAAAAAAAGGAAAGCAACACTTTTTAAAGTAAAGCATCAAGTTCAATTCAATTCAATTCAATTTTATTTATATAGCACCAAATCACAACATAAGTCGCCTCAAGGTGCTTCATAGATACAGAGAAAAACCCAACAATCATATGACCCCCTATGAGCAAGCACTTTGGCAACAGTGGGAAGGAAAAACTCCCTTTTAACAGGAAGAAACCTCCGGCAGAACCAGGCTCAGGGAGGGGCGACCATCTGCTGCGACCAGTTGGGGTGAGAGAAGGAAGACAGGATAAAAGACATGCTGTGGAAGAGAGACAGAGATTAATAACAGATATGATTCAATGCAGAGAGGTCTGTTAATACATAGTGAGTGAGAAAGGTGACTGGAAAGGAAAAATTCAATGCATCATGGGAATCCCCCGGCAGCCTAAGTCTATTGCAGCATAACTAAGGGAGGATTCAGGGTCACCTGGTCCAGCCCTAACTATATGCTTTAGCAAAAAGTAAAGTTTTAAGCCTAATCTTAAAAGTAGAGATAGTGTCTGTCTCCCGAATCCAAACTGGAAGCTGGTTCCACAGAAGAGGGACCTGAAAACTGAAGGCTCTCCCTCCCATTCTACTTTTAAATACTCTAGGAACAACAAGTAGGCCTGCAGTGTGAGAGCGAAGTGCTCTAATAGGGTGATATGGTACTGTAGCCGCTAAGACTGGTGGACCTAAATCTTCACCACCACCACGTCTGGTATACATACAAGCGAAAAAGGGGAGTGGGTGGGTCAGCGCACAGGGCACAGAAACTAAGCTGGCTTCAAACACCATTTATTTCCATAAAACAAACACAGCCAGAGTCACAAATACAAGATAAAATTCCCCGTATACAATAAAAATAGTGTTGCAACCCGCTAAAAACCCTGCCGGCAGAAATAACTATACAATATTAAAACAAGGCTAAAACATGTTTTCCATATACTAAAATTACTCTCCCATAGTCCCATAATCCCACAGTCCAGCCACACCTGGGCGAATGGTCCTTATATGAAAGAGACAGGAGAGGAACTTCTCGTCCAGTATGGTAAAACTCGTCAGCAACAGACCAGGGAGGGGGCTCCTATCGCAGACCTGTCTCCTTCTGACAGCGCGTCGCCGCACAGTCCTGCCCCACTCCACACCTGAACACGGCCTCCCTCGTCTCACCGTCAGATGCAGGCAGAGGGGCATCCCTGCCCTGTCGTGCATTGCAGCCATCGCCACCCACTGTTGCCGTTCCTGCCGTTAGGACTGGATCGCCGAACAACTCGCGGCGCCCCACAGTCAGGCAGCAGTTCGTTCCACACACGTGCGGGGTTGCACGCGTTCCTTTTTCTCCTCCTCACCCTTCGTGCGTCACTCCTCTCTCCTTTTGTCTCTGCACTCACCATCCCCTTTAACAGGTCAACCTGGCGGCTGATAGGCCACCTTGGGGAACGCCCCCACCTCACAGGTGCCTACAATTATCTGTTTAGTCCACAGTGGGTTAAAGGAACATGGTACAACATTAACACAAATATAAATATGAGGATAAAACCATGCAGTATAAATATCAATAAACAAACATGCAATATAAATATCACTATAAAATCATGCAAATAAAATCAACACTATGTACCAATACACAGATTGATAAAACATAAAAACACAAATTTCCGCTGTGTGACAGTACTACAAGGTCATTAAGATAAGATGGGGCCTGATTATTTAAGACCTTGTATGTGAGGAGCAGGATTTTGAATTCAATTCTGGATTTAACAGGAAGCCAATGAAGGGAAGCCAAAACAGGAGAAATATGCTCTCTCTGTCCCTGTCAGTACTCTTGCTGCAGCATTTTGGATTAGTTGAAGGCTTTTCAGTGAGTTTTTTGGACATCCTGATAATAATGAATTACAGTAGTCCAGCCTGGAAGTAATAAATGCATGAACTAGTTTTTCAGCGTCACTCTGAGACAGGATATTTCTAATTTTAGAGATGTTGCGCAAATGGAAGAACGCAGTCTTACATATTTGTTTAATATGTGCATTGAAGGACATGTCCTGGTCAAAAGTCAGTTAAACGTCTGGGATATTGATCCAGCCAGTTAAGTAGCAGAGGGGGTTGTTGATCAGTATCAGCTGTGTTGGTGGTAATAAAATTAACAACATGTGCACTAGAGGGGAGACAATGAGACAATGGGTTTAGAGTTGGAAGACATTTTTGACACTTTCTCCCTCCTCATTTTCACCAGTTTTGCATTAGACTCAGGTCAGTGTCACTATTGGTGGCATGAGGCGATATGCGGAACTCCTCCGGGATGGCACATCAACACATGCCATCGCCAGAAGGTTTGCTGTGTCTCCCTGCACAGTCTCAAGAGCATGGGGGAGATTCCAGGAGACAGGCGGTTACTCTAGGAGAGCTGATGGGTACACACATTCTGGAATCAAATAAAGAAAAAACAAAATAAGAAAGGAAACCTTTTCAAACTTGTACTAAGACAAGCACATCCCAAAAAAAGGAAAAGGGAGTAGTAGTGTTTTGGGGGCACAGTGTTAAAACACAGTAGTGCTAAGAGGTAGCCAATTTTCCAGCTCTCTCACCAACTAAGTATAACAGGCGTAAAAGGAAGCTTAAGCTGGTTCTAAGCAATACTGTAATTGTCTTGTAATTGTCTTTGGGGTTCAGTAGGACTGCAGCTACATATCTGTACGTCTCCCGTACGTCTGTCAGTGCGCCCCAGGGTGGCTGTGGCTACAATGTAGCTTACCATCACCAGTGTGTGAATGTGTGCGTGAATGGGTGGATGACTGGATATGTAAAGCGCTTTGGGGTCCTTAGGGACTAGAAAAGCGCTATATAAATACAGGCCATTTTTATGGGCACACCTGACTTCTTTAAAAGATTCTGAGCCATTTATGACTCACACCTTCCATGTCACTTTATACCATGTTTCCCCTCACACAAAATTGAAAAATAACCCTGGCAAAAAAGCAAAGGAAGTGCCTTCCAACAGCTTCACCCAATTATATGTAGTTTTCAGGGATTTTTTGTTCTTTTATTTTCATTCTGTTTCCATCATGTTCGGCCAAAATGCACATCACTTGTGACTTTGTTAAGTTTTCCCTACTGGCAGCAAAACACAGGATAACCTGCTCTTGACTATGATGAAAGCTTTCCCTGCTTTCTTTACGTACATTGGCTAAAAGCCTGACTTTGGAAAAGTGTATTGCAGGCTACAGCCAATCAGAATGTGGGCCACTGTCTCAATATGTGGAACGGGGGGACAAGGAATAAAAATGATGTGCACTCCCTCTATAAAGTGGGACACCTGGTCACCCTAGTGTACACAGACGCTGTAGTTGGGTCAGAGTTGTGAATTTGAACTTTTTGTTTCATCTTAACAATAAAACTACTTTAAACACATATTAACTAAATTCCTCTCCACCAATTCCCATTTTAGTTTATATGGAGGAAGCAGCTTGTGCACAGGAGGTGACAGGAGAAGTAGATCTGTCACAGAAAGACTTTTCTGATTCACGTGTTCATTAGTACTGTTGATGATCTTTTTGGTTTAACTATTTTACTTTATAATAACATTATTGCTCATTTATAGCAGTCGTTTTTAAAAGTCACATTATAGCGCTTGTCAAGTTAAACAAATGTAGACAGATTATAAAATCGATGTAGACGATTGCAAGGAAACCTTTAAAAAAAATGCAATAATGTATTATGCCAGCAATGTGCATTAAACCAAAAAGCCAATAACAGGAATTAATACACCAAATGCAGTATAGAATAAACATAAAATAACTCCAGATATCATCAAAGTATCCAGTGCTGTAAAAAAGTGTAACACTATTACTGCTGAAGATGATGAAGATGCTGTTGAATTTCTTGAATTTGTAGGCACTATTCAAACTGGAGATTTCTAGGGACTTTTTAAAAATCCCAAGCTCTAAACATTTCTATGTTTTTTCTCCTTAAATCCTTTCTCCCCCCAATCTGAATCAGGGACAATCAGGCAACACTGAATCAACAGCCATCTGACATAATCCTTTCTGGCTTTCTTCCCTTGCTCAGGACAGAAACAGGAAATGAAATGTGTCTGTCATTACTGTCCGGCTGACCAGAGGGCCCAGAAGTAATCATATTGTCTTATTCAATCTGGCATCGTGCAATAATCGTGAGTGGGTTGCTCAGCTGTTGCTGAGGTCAAGAAGAATTAGGTCAACACTCACCTTCTGTTTTAGAAATATGTATTATTCTTGTGTGATTTTTAAAATGTGTCTTTTTCTGTTTTTTCTGGTATTTATCGTTTCTGAGCAAACACACAATTCATTTGCTGCACATCTATTTAGAAGACTATTTCTAAAAAAGTTAGGATGCTGTGTAAAATCTAAATCCCATAAATTGATATTTTATTCACAATAGAATGTGAAAATGACAAAATGTGTCATTTTAAGAAAAGTATTGCCGCATATTGATTTTGATTTTGGCAACATGTCACATAAAAGCTGGGCCAGTGTTTACTGTTGTGTAGTATCCCCTCTTTTTTTAACAACAGTGCATAAATGTCTGGAAATGGAGGAGACCAGCTGCTGGACTTTTGGGCGAGGATGTTCTCTCTTTTCTTCATTTATTGACGCACCAGTTGGTGAAAGATCTGGACAACCATGCCTTGTAATAGATGCAGTATGTAGTTTAACATTGTCTTGATGAAATATGCAAAAGACTGAAAAAGACAACATCTGGATGGGATGTGCCTTTCAAGATTGATGTTGCCTTTCCTTAGCCATCTTCTGATGGCTGCATTGAGCACGGCAACATGCTATGTCACAAAAACTGGTTTCTTGAAAATTACAATGTACACTGTACTCAAATGACAGTCATCAGATCTCAGTCCAGTAGAGCGCCTGTGGTATGTGGTGTAATATTTCCAGCACCTTGTTGAATCTGCGCCACAAATAATTAAAGCACAAATAGTTAAAACAGTTCTGAAGACAAAAAGAGGTTCAACATAGTACTATCACTGTGTAACTAATAAAGTGTCCAGTAAGTGTATTTGCAAAAAGGAATATAGCCTTTATGTTCTTACAGATGTATTGCTGTAGTCTACCTAAGGCTTCATGTTACTTTTTAATGTAATTTTGTCATGCAATCAAACAGAATAGCTAAAGAGTTAAAACAGACGGTGATAGATCATTAACATTGCCCCCAATGCAATGGAAATGTGATTAAAACATGAATAAAAAGTTTTGTTTTCTGTTAAGCTCAATATTGTGGGCAGGACTTAAGCTGAAACGTTTCTTTGTTGGCCAGCCTCAGTAGGAGTGACAGCTAGGCAGCGTCTTTATATAGGAAACAGGAGAGGGAGGGTGTGAAGAACAAAAGTGGATAAGACTGTACACTCACTGTAGTCGCTGTACAGTACAGTCACTGTACAAGGTGTTTATAACCTCTGTCTAACAGCAAGGATGATGTTGTTTGAATTGTATGGTTTATATTTTTTCATATTATTTTGCTGACCTCTAGTTACTTATGTGCACTTTTACCCCTTTACAAGATAACAGAGAAAGAAAAGCATCTTCAAGCACCAGTTAGTAAATGAATACGGTGTGAAATTGTGCATTATAATAGGTAATAATCTTCTGACTTTTGAAAGTCCTCTCATTTAGTGGTTGTAGATGTTTTTGAACCTCTCACTCTGATTGAGTAGAAATGGTTTTTTTTTTTTTGCATCTCAAGGCTTATGTCAGCTCAACAGAAACAAAGGTTTTAGGTTTGTAAACAAAATATATACATAATATAATATATGGCACATTTGTCTTATTATAATGACACTATCATAAAGTTAGCCTTCGTTTTCAACAGAAAGTTTTGTTATATAGAAATCTCATCCACCGTCTGTAGAGATTATTCTTAAAAATAAAGATGTTATTATCTGTTGAAATCTGTGGCAGAAATGTCACTGTGCTTTCTTTCAGTGTGATGACAGGAATGGCTCTGAATAGATAATGACCCTCAATGTCCAGTTTCTCAGAAAAGTGAAAAACTGCCATAGGGACAGTTTCAAACCTTAGGTTTTGAGTTTTTGTTTTTTGGAGCCAGAAGTGACCAGATCTGGACACACAAGTACACTAGTATCCCTTAGCATAATATATGAGTTACTTTATATACAGAAAATTGATATATCAGGTATTTAGTTTTGGGTTGTATTGGCTTGCTGAATATTGATATATGTCAATAGCAATACTTTGTTCTTTTAAATGTTTGAAATAAACTAAGAGGGCAGAATATAAATGGCCTGCATTTGTATAGCGCTTTTCTAGTCCATAGGACCCCAAAGCGCTTTACACTACATTCAGTCATTCACACACAGGCGATGGCAAGCTACATTGTAGCCACAGCTGCCCTGGGGCGCACTGACAGAGGCGAGGCTGCCGGACACAGGCGCCACCGGGCCCTCTGACCACCACCAGTAGGCAAACACGGGGTTAGTATCTTGCCCAAGGATATTTGGCATGCAGCCAGGATGCAGCCTGGGATCGAACCACCGACCTTCTGATTAGTGGCTGACCTGCTCTGCCACCTGAGCTACAGCCACCCCTACTCCAGAATAGTGGAGATGCAGGACAGCTACAAGTACCTGGGTATCCTACAGGCTAACGGGGACCAGGATAAAGAAGCACAAAGGTCAACAGAAGCCAAATACCTCCAGAAGATATGACAGGTACTGGGAAACCAGTTCAGCAGGAGGAGAGTTCAGCAGGAGGAGTAAACTCCAAGCCATCAGTGCATGCACCCTATTGACCATTTGGTACCCAGCTGGAATAATAAGCTGACCATAAGAGGAAGTAGATGCCACCAATGTCAAGACCCCTAAACTCCTCACAATGCATGGAGGTCTACACCCAACATCCAGGATTCTTAGGCTCGAAAAACTATGGAAATAGGAAGAATGAGCATTAGTGAGTGCCAGAACCTCAATCCAGGAATAATCTAGGAAGAAATGTGAGGTGTTCACGAATACAGGTAGATGGCTATCAGGAAAAGGCTGACATAAAGGAAAGGACAGAAGCTCTGATCATGGCAACACAAGAACAGGCCCTAAGCATCAGATCCAGAGTCGACAGGACTCAGGCTGCAGGCTGTACTCGGAGAGGCATATCCTGTCTGAGATAGTGTATAGGAACAACATAGAAGTACCCAACTCCCAATGGGAGACACCACTGAAGGTCGTTTAAAACAACAGTGCTAAGGTCCTGTGGGACTTAAAGTTCCAGACAGACCAGCAGCTGCTGGCAAACCAAACAGACATAGTGCTTGTTGACAAGGAGCAGAAGCCTGCAGTTGTAATAGATGTGGCAATCCCAGTGGACAGCAACATCAGGAGGAAGGAGCATAAAATAGAAAAGTACAAACATGGTTGAGTCCAGTTCAGTTGACCGAACAGTACAGCTGCCTGTGTTAACACCCACCTGTCGCTCGAAGTGACATGTGGTACCCTAATAATGTATAACTTTAAGCTTTAATACAATTTAAGTGAGTAAGTCATGGAAATAATTCACAGCTTTTTACGGTTAAAAAGTAGGAAACTAGTTACAGATACTAACCGTTGTTGTGTCAGGCTGTTTTTGTTTATTTCTGATGTAAAGCTTGGCATTTTAACAAAGTCTAATGGGACTAATTTGAATACACTTTCACATTAGCTTAATTTTTAAGATCTGGAGCTTGCTGCTTGGATGTTACTTATGTCCTGGAAAAGGTCTGGTGGCAATTATACGTAGACTGATGAAAGGATGGATGAAATAATGACACAGAAAGTGCTTTCAGTTAAACACCAATGACAGGACGACAGAACAGCATGCAGTCAAGTAGTTAGACAGATATGCATCATGGATATGTTATATATGTTTACCCAACACAATAATTATGACAGCAACTATAATACTGTTATTTATATAATACGGAAAAACTAAGCCGGATCCAACTTTTGCTGCCCTACCTCTTTGTGTCTTGTCTTTCCTTGAGAATCAATTTGTCCACTGACCAATAAAGACTCCCTTGAGCACCACACTGCATTCAGCTCTGTGGTGAGTCACACAACTATTTACCAGAACCACCCATAAACTCAGATTGAAGTGACATCCAGTTTAAACCCAAAATATCCTGTTTGTACAACAAATGCAAAATACAAAACCCCAAACTGGGTAAACTAAAGCAGCATTACTCAGACAGACATGCACATTTCATCTAACCTACAAACAACATCTCTGCCTGAGGGATTTGTTTCATTTTTTTTTTTTTTTACACTGACTGTGGTAGAGGTCATCTTGATGTCATCACGCTTAAGAAATGTTTGAATCTTGAATCACTGAGACTGTCATTCCCCGACAGCTGTGCAGCTTTATGTACCAGAAGGTATCCTATCAAACGTAAATCATACTGCATTATAAAGACCTCTGGTGTTTGTGTGTGTGTGTGTGTGTGTGTGTGTGCGTGTGTGTGTGTGTGTGTGTGTGTGTGTGTGTGTGTGTGTGTGTGTGTGTGTGTGTGTGCGTGTGCGTGTGTGTGCGTGTGCGCGCGTGCAAATTTATTTTACTCTTCAATCTTTGTTGTGTAGATAACGACAAGCACAGAATAAGGGCTGCTTGTTCACTGATCCCAGCTTTAAAACATTCCACTCTAGTTGTTCAATAAATTGAAACCTTTGTTCAGCCATGGCAAAAGTCACTTCCTACATCAAGCAGTGTGTACATAAAATCGGTTTTGACAACAATAAAAGTGAGAGTTGGAATACTGTCAATTCTCACATCTAAAATGATCATTTTTATTTTAGAAGATTACAAAGTCAGTAACATTTAAATAATCCTGACTGCATTTAAACTCCTTCATTTATTTAGATTATTTTTTTAAAATCTGAGATTAGCCTAATCTCAACATACACAGTATTTCCTTCAAATGTATTATGACGGAAATGTCAAAATCATCTTGAAATTGATGTTTTTAAACTAATACAATTACAGAATATATTACACTCCCTCGATTTGTTTTTGTAAATGAGTAGAGCTTTAATTGTACTGTTTTCAATTATACCATAATTTATGTTACCTTTAAAAAAATCGCTCTTTATTTTAGTGAAATTCAAAAACTGATTTTGTTTTTGTTTTTATTTACCAATGATTATTTCAGCTCAAATTAACTTTAAATAATTTTTTTTCAATGGTGTGCTTTTTCAAAAAATGTATTTTACGTTTTATTATTTGTTTTCAGCTATTTGATATTGAAAGATGATTACACCCTTAAAAATATGCATTGAACATAACTGTTTTCATTTAGTCCATAAACTCACCATATCAAATTTCCCACAAAGTTATTCAGGATATCAGACTTAAACATCTTGAATAGTGAGCAAAAATCATAACCTGCTGCTCACAAAACCTGATGTGTGTTTAAATATCTTTAAAACATACTTTTGCTACTCCTATTCTGTTGTCAGTTAGCTGTGCTAATTAATGCATTTTACACAGTGTTTGCTGCTGCTTGAGTTGATCTCGAGATACTTCCAAAGTGAAGTGGAGACATTCGCCTCTTTTCTTGGCCTTTCTGCTCTCTTCATCAAGTGTTTGTTTGTGGGTGACAGCAGGTGAATAAAAAGGGCCTGGATGTCAAGTGATTGAGTGTTGCAATGAGGGACTTAAGCAAAGTCAAAGGCTTCAGTGTTCTGGCAGATCTGACACTGGCTGACTCAACGGCGATGCACTGCCAGCACCTTTTGAATTCTCTTTTTCCTTTTTTCACTCTTGCCTTCTGTTTCTTTCTGTTTTTTTCTCCCTCTTGTCATTGCCTGTCTTTCTCAAATATTCAACTTCTCCCTTCTGCTACCTTTCCCCACATTTTCTTGAATTTGTCTAGTGTGTACTTTTCCCACTGTCCACTGTTTCCATGTGGCATTGCACCACTTTCTTTCCCTTCAATCATGTTGGATATTTCTCACTGCTAGCTGCCGCATGCCTCTACCCTCATATGGCCTGTGCTACTTATGTCTTACCCAGACAAAAGGCTTCTCTTCTGGGCTTAAAGCCAGCCAGGTTAGCCCCTCTTTTTTGCCTTCCCCAGGAACTTTCAGACTCACAGCTAATAGATTTACTTAAAAACTATAACAGGGTTACACAGGAAACGGTGTCCAGAATGTTGAGAAGTGCTTAATTTTGTTTTTCATGCATGTATAATAAAGTTACATTTCATTAAAAAACAAACAAACAACCCCTACCCCCAAAAAACAAATGAAATGAAGTCAAAAAAGAAAAATAATGTTTCACTCATAACCCTGTATGACAGATAAATAATACAGTACCATGCAAAAATTCCTAGACACCTCTCATTACTTTATATTTTGCTTCCAAGGAGGCAGATTTCCTGATAATTTTTAATGTGGTCTTAAGCTACAGTTCTCTTGGTTTTCTGAAGTTCAGTCATTATCATTCCAGTCTTTATACTAAACCATTTTTAGAGGAATGTTTTTTTGTTAAGCCACCTAACACTGACATATGAACCATTCAAGCATAAAAAGGAACTAAACTACTAAATTGTGTTTTCATGCACCATTTCTTTTGTTGAATCTGTGAAAAATGCCACAGATGACACAGTCTGACAGCATAAAACAGTATTTTTGCATCAACAAGGTGATTCCCAAAGAGCAGAATTTTTCATATTTTAATATTAAAAATTAGTTGCATATGTTGGGATAATGTGCAGTGTGTCTGAAAAGAAGAAGTAGCGGGCGGGCTTTAAAAAACCCCCACTTTATAGTAGCATTCAAAATTTTTGTCTTGATAATACATCTTTATAACAGTGGAGGCTCTGTCATGGTTTGGAGGTCGATTTCAGCCAGTGGTGTTGGTCATCTCGTCAAAATTAACTGAATTATGAATGCAGGGAAATACAGTTAAATTTTGCTCCACTGTGCAATACCATCAAGAAGTGGAAAGTCTCTGATTGGCGTCAGCATCATATAGTACGTTCATAAAAAAATCACTACAATGCATTAAAAGCATACCTGGAAAGAAAAATACACAATGAAAATGTCAGTTGTGGATTGGCCTCCCCAGATCTGCAACGTTATTGAAGTAGTGTGGGATCATCATGACAAAGAACATAACAAAAGGCAGCCAGAATCCACAGAAGCGCTTTGATTGTCCTCAGAGAATCCTGGAGAACTATTCCTGAAGACTGCTTAGTTTGACTAAAAGTGTTCAGACTGTGTTAAAGAATAAAAGTGATCATACAGAATATTGACTTTCATACTCATCAGAATTGAACAAACTTTGTTTTTGCCTTACATACTGCACTTCCATGTATGTTACATATTTCAACAATTTACTGCATCTATTTCCCATTTTATAGGAAAACATAAAGAAATTAGGGGTGACACAAACCTTTGCTTAGTTACTAATATGCCACTATAGCAAGAGTGAAATGTGTAAGTGGGGAGAAAATGCAAATCAGTGGTTACTCAGCTATTTTCTTTGATTTACGCTGGGACTGTTTGGACTGAGCTTGCTGAAACTTTGAAAATTTCAGTCTGAGACAGGATCGCGCCTCTCCTACGGTGCGAGAGGTAGGGGTGTGACTCAAGAGTATAAAGAGAGGGGTAAGGGGAGGGGGATTGACACATCAAACAAAGGGATGATGGTAGTGGTTGGAGGGTGACGAATGGGTGGCTCTGTCTGAAGTTTGGGAGGCAAAGAAAGAGAGTGAGGAAAGGTGTACATATTAAGCGAGAGATGTAAACGGAAGTAAAAGCACAGACAGAAAGAGAAAAAGACAGAGCGAGTGAGGGAGATCTGCATCATGGCCTAAAGCTGAATGCTGCCTTTATGAGCTATAGTTAAAAGGACACTGAGGCGTGAGTCCCTGTAACCATAGCAACTTCCCAGGAGCCCTGTGACAGACGGATAATAGAGTGAGAGAGGAGTTGCTTTTCTCTTCTTCACCCCTCCCTCCTTCCCTCCCTCTATTCTTCCCTCCCTCTCACTTGTTCTCACTTCCATTCCTCTCTTGGGCAGTTTGTTGGATCCTCGCATCTTACGGGATTTTCCTTCTCGCGGCTGCCCTGTCTTCTTCTTCTTCTGCTCTCTTTTTTTTTTCTTTTGCCTTTTATGTGCGCTCTGAAGTTTCCCAGCCCAGCAAAGGCTGCTCCAGACAACTGTTGCCATAATTGCTTGTTATCTATGTGAGCGACTTTTATGGACTCTCAGAACTGTTTGAGGACTTTATTTTTGTACATCCAGCGGGGCATTTTGCATTGGCACAGGGAGAAATGTGCTCCAAAGGCACTGTCTCAGCCCGTGATTCCTTTGTCTACATTTCAGAGGCTGTGCTGTCAAACCATGGTGCTGCCCCTGAGACCAATCGGCCTGAGAATATGCAATGCTTAACAGTAAGTGTGATAAAACCTTTCTCACTTTTTTTTTTTTTTTTTGTGTGTGTGTGTGTGTGTAAAGCTTACTTGTGCTTACATTTGTTTCTGCTCTGTGTTTGGGTGTGAGTGAACTGCATCAGAAACACTCTGGAACTTTAATAGTATTTGCAGTGCATATACATGTGTGTCCATATACATGTTTGATGATGCCGTTGCTGTCACTTTATGTTGGAAGTTTCTCCATACAGGTGCACAACTTTTGTGGTCCTTCGTTTTCAGCAGCTGCGTGTGTCCTTGTGTGCTTTATTTACTGGCTTTCCACGTCTGTGTGCAATGAATGGATAGGCCTGTTAAATGTACACAAAGTAGTTGACCCGTGACATTACACCACATCCACTGAAGTCATCATGCATAAATATGCCTGCAGTAAGGGAAATTTACTGCATGAAATTCCACGTTGCACATTCTGAGAAACCATAGCAACTAATTGAATCATTCGCTTAAGCTTTGAGGGGTGAGTGAAGCGAGATGTCATTTCTTGAAAGACAATGTTTGTCAAAAGGCTCGCTTCCATGTGACTCACTTGTGGAGCGGTGCGATTGTTTGTCATTACAAAGGCAAAAGAAGGAATCGTGCAGTCAGATGAGAAGTCACTTTTTCTTAACTGTTCTTGGAGAGCACAAATCCTTTCTACATTGCCTCTCTTGACCTTCACGTTGTGCATTTCCAGTTCTACGTCTTTTTTTTTGTAGTTAGTTTTCTCTATTTCCACATTCTTGCCAAGTAGTATTAAAAATGAATGAGTTCAAGCGTCCTCAAAGTTGCTGGAGAGGGAGTGAGGATGCTTTTATCCATTTGAAGTGGCAACAAGGAAGAAGAAAAGCAACATGAAAAGAAAAACCTACACGCTAAGACCTGAGGGGTTTATTTGATTAAAGCACAGTTGGGACTCCTAAGGGACACACAAATGGCATTTTCAATCTATTGAGTATTTCCTGTTTTTACCCTATTTGGAACGCTAACTGCTTTGTTCTTGGCCTTGTGCTCCATGAGCTGCCTCCCTGATGGTTTTGCATGTAGCATGTGGTTTTGGCAGAAGCTTCTTTGCACTGTCCAGTGGTAACCTTCAGTAGGGAGGTATAATAATGTAAGATGTTCCTGGTCTTGTGCCAGCTCTACTGGGAACTTTTTTGAATGAATATTTTCACTGCTTGGCTGCAACCTATGCTACGTGCTCCTTGACCTGAGCAAGATAGCACAAAAGAGTTACTAACATTGTAGCTATTAGAAGGGATGCTTTTATTTAAGCTATCATTACATCAGTGTCATTAAGACATGGCATATGCATAGTCCTTGGCTTTAAAGCTGCTGTCAGATAATGCAACTCTCATTATCAGGTGTTTGTCAAAGAAAAATAATACACCTGTCAGCACTTAACTGTATGTAGCACTTTTTAGTGCTACAGTTTTAAACCTTAGTTAAATTCTGCAAACCTAACTATGTGTAAAAAGTTCCTCAGTTACTCATTCACATGCATGATTGGTGGTAGAGCTACACAACAAGCATCTTGGTTACCACTAGAAGCATTCAGTGTCTTGCCCATGGGTACTTTCACACATGGACAGCCAAGGTATTAAACCTCCAACCGTGTGGTTAATGGACACCCTAAGCTAGCACCGACACACGGCCACCCAAAGAACTCTGCTCCTAAGAAACTGAAACCTAAGAGCTTTTTGAATACAAGTTAAGTTTCCATCCGTCCATTTTCTGAAAGGCATCTTGATCAAACAATGTCTATCACAGTCCATTAGAATAAGCTTATTTTTTATCCTCACAATGTCAGAAAGCAATGGAACATATTTATCATGTTAAAACTGGTTTACACTGCATCCAGTGTGTAATTTTTACATTAGCTTATAGATTAAAATTTAGATCTCTGATGAATCAATGCTAACCCCCCCAAAAAGTCTGCTTTTAAAATTTGCTCAATAAATGTGAAAAGTGGTTATTATATTTAAAAATAAATATATAAATAATCTTACTTTACTGCTGCCAGTGGAAGCCCCTGGTTGGCTCTTCGTTTATGCTGTGACTCATTTGACCGTCCTGTGTCACATCAGAGATGGTGCTGGTGTTGTTTTATCCCAAATTACAGCAATTATGCAGCAAATAAATAAGACATAAAATTGCTTTGCTACAAGCATCTTCCAGAATGCATCCTGTAATGGTAAAACAGGTGCTTGTTCGAGATAGTTACTTGTATTTTTCCCCCCCTCCAATGTATGGAGCAGATTACACGAAAAACAAAACAAAAAAACAAACAAACAAAAAAAAACAAGACTGAAGAACGGATATTATCAGTCTTTTAGTACAAATGTACAATACGCTGCATGTCATCAGAAAACCCCACAGTACCTCAGTCTAAGTAGTAGAGTAACAAAACATGCATACGTGGCTCAGAAGCCTATTGTAAGAAAGAAAGTCCTTAGCTGGTCACAGACTGTTTAGCAGACAAACTTTGAAAAAATAAAACAATTAATAGTGACTATTTTGGCAGTGGAATGAATGAGAAATAGTATTAATTACTTTTATGACTCATTGATTGCGGTAAATAATTAAGTAGGCAGGCAGGTTAGTTTTAGGGAAACACTGATTTGCGTTAAATAATTTTCGGTTGTTAGATGAGTTATTTTGTTCGGCTACAATAAAAAGTGCTTGTTCGTGGTTTAGGGAGGATTGGTCAAGATTAATAAATGTCAGTGTTAATTTGTGGTTGGACAATGTAAACAAACTGTTAAGTTGTGTCATGTTTCGGCTATGTGGCAGGCAGGGATTGGACCCAAACGCAAACTCACAGGGACAGAACTTGAACTCAAAAGCACAGCTTTATTGCTGGAAAATAGAACACAAGCAATACAAAACTAAACTGGGACAAGCCAATTAAAATGCACACCAGAAGCCACAGGGAGAATCACACACAGCATGAGGGAGACTACAACACTGACAAAGAGAAACACAGGGCTTAAATACACAGAGGGATAACGAGGGAATGAGACACAGAAGGAGAGCACAGCTAGGAGTAATCAGGCTGGACGAGACAAGGGAAGCAAAACTAGAAACACTCACATGAGACATGGACCTTCAAAGTAAAACAGGAAACACACTGACTGAACTCTAAACATGCAAACTTAACAGCAACTGAGAAGACAGACTACAGGGACCAGAAACATGGTACAAAGAGGTCACAGTAGACACAACATTGAACACAGGGAAGCCATATTACAAAGCCAAAGAACTAAACCTATGATAACCATAACTGAAATCTAGGGAAACAAGAAACAGTACAACAAAGGACTCAAAACATAATCCATAATATAAAAACACGAGATCTCTTCAAAATAAAACAGGAAACATGAGAGGCAGACATGACAACATAAGACAACAGACATGAAACACACGAAGGGCAAGGGAGACTTCGCAGGGGTTGAAAACACAAGGGGGAGCTAATAAGCAAATGAACATAGGAAACCTAATAAGCTTAAACATACACTATAAACATCAAAAGAACTAAAACTCAAAACACTGGGTCATAAGACCCAGGATCGTGACAAGTTGAAATTCAATATTTTGTTGTTTTGTTTGTTCACCTGATCTTATCTCAGATTTTTCACTTGAGTCTGCTTCTGTCTTTAGCTGCCGTTGGCTTCGACTCAAAGGCCAAGACTTCTGGTTTTCTGTAGGGGTCATTGTGTGGATGCAGATAAAAAAGAAGAAAGCTAAGCTATCATTCAACCCTGGCCCAAAATACATTCCATCATACAACCTGTAAGCCTGCTTAAATGCAATTGACCAGTTGTACTGAAAGCCCAACCAGAAACCATGTGCTGCTAACAAAAATCAGATTTTACATGTTAATATGCAGATTTTAAACCCTACACTTGGCATAAAAGTGGGATGTTTTTCCACTTTCCAGACACCCTGAATATCCTGAGTGGAAGTTCCCCCTGTGCTTGTTAAGACAGTTTCTCAAACCACAATCAATCTTTTAGACCAAATCATTTTATAAAGTTAATTTCTCTGAGCTTTATTAAATTACATCAGGTAAAAGCGGACTCCTATTGGTTGATCTTCATGGTATCAAGAAACTGCATGGAGTGAATAAAAAATAATCAATAACAGTTTGAGGCTGCGTCCAACAAATTCTCCCCCCACCGCACTTTGCAATGGCTGAGGCCTGTGTTTTTTTACAGGACCCTAAATTCCACAGCGTCGTCTTCCAAACTGGATGCTTTTTCAGTTTGCCACAAATTAAACTTTGGGTAAAACGCTCAGTTGTTATTTACTTAGCCATCAGGCCACAGTAGAGAAGGTGCGGGACTAATATCTCACTGGCTACTTAAAAACACTGGAGGACTTTTACGGCCGCCCTGTCTTTACCTGACATCCCCAAATGAACACCTTGCTCAGAGGGAAACAGTTCTTGGAGTCACGTTTTGTTGATCCGGGATCTATGAGTTAACCAACAGTCAGCTGGAGTCAGGTACTTGCTTCACATTACTTTTGTGAATATTCCGTTTCGTGGCAACTAAAGCGCTAACCTGAATCCCCACCCCCACAAAAAACGCTGTCCCCCTAAAGCGCTCTCAAGCGCTCCCAGCTGGATGTTTTCAGAAGAACGTCTGGCGTTTTCACTTGGCAAAAAATGCTTTAGTGGACAAAGCCCCTCAGACCTATTCAGCAGATCAGTATGACACTTAAAATGTATCCGTGTTGCTTTAGAAACACTCTGGGATGCCAGCTTTGTGAAAAGCAGTGGTCATATGGTGCTTATGTAGAGAATCAGAGTGATTGCACAGGATTAGACAGAGGAGGTAACTTTAGTTTCACCTTTCACATGCTTTCCTTCTATCGTTTAGGTTAAAAAGTACTTCTCTATATCTTCATGTTTTCCACATATGCAAACAAAACTTACAAATACATTACATTTCCTACACTGCTGGAAGAGTCGCTTTTAAGGTCATTGAGGGCATTGTGGCATCTGCATGTGTAAAAGGTCCTTTCGTCTTCCCTTCTCATCTCCTCCCTCCTTCATTCTTGTTTTCCCTCTTCCTCTTTATCTCCGGGTGAATCAGAGTAACATATGATTGTGCGGTTTGTGTGGGACAGTCTCAGGGGAGACTTAAGGGAGGGGGGAAGCACATTCACAGACTAAATTAGGGGAGAATGGAAAACCCTTTTAGAGTTTCTCCTTTTTTATTTTTTTTGTACTCTCTTTCTGTTGCCATGTCCCTGCTCCGTTCCAGACCACCGCTAATTTCCTCCCTCACTGTGGTATCCTCCTCTGCATCCTTCTCCTCTCTTTCCCCCTGTCCCCTACTAAACAAAGAGGTCTGTGGTATCATTAACTGCCTTCTCTTCACCAACTCAAACATTTTTCAGTGTTTGGTAATGGCCTTGCACATGAATACCTTCAGCGATTCACACAGGACTCATTAAAAGGCTTTGGCAATGTTGATAGAGATGTTGGTGAAGATAATACTTGATATACACAAAGGAATGTACCACAGCAATGAAAAAGCACATGGCTATTTTCCATCCACTGAATACGCTTTCACAACTTCTTCTCACGTATTGTGGTTCTTGTGCATTTAGTTAATTAATAAATTAAGTTAGTTAACATGTTTGGAAGATAAACTGTGTTTCGTAGTGTGTGTTGCAGTGTGCGAGCCGAATGTCCCTGTAATTTATTCCGAAATGCTGGTGCTGCTTTTTAAGAAAGTGTTGTTGGCATTTAGGATTAATAATCATAAGAAGGGCATGTTGTGGTGACTGCAGCATTTGATTTGTGTGATATTTAGAGAAAATGTTGATGTCCTCTTAAAAACAAAATCAGAAAATTCTCTTGCAATGCCTTAAATGGAAAACTAAAGCAATTGATCTTTTGAAATCTGACATTTTGAGTTACCAATTTAGGGTGAAGGATTAGTTTACCTGTCAGATTGTACTGAAGTAAAATTAAACTATAGCTTGTTAGAAAGCAAGGACTGCCACCATAATAATAATGGTCACATAATAAATGTAATGGTTCCTTTATATGGTTCCTTTATAAAGATGCCTTTCAAGATTTTGTGGGCACTTACTGACAATAATGTAGAGTAAAAGCTGTTATATAAAACACAAACCAGCACATTAGAAACAAATGTGCTGGTTTGTGGAAAAAAAAAAACAGGAAAATAATCAAGCCTAATGAGCTAGAACAAAACCCACTGAGGATGCAAGGTGGGGTTTGAGTAACGTCTTAAATTGTCCAGGATTTCATGTTTTGGATGTTAGTTTGCAGAGTTTTGGAGTTAGGCTACAGAAGGCTTTGTCTCTCACAGGCTGCAGTCTGTGGAGAGAAACGGGCACCTCTCCTGTGTCTGAGGATAGGAGGGTTAGGAGGCAAGAGCGATGCTGAGGCACAAGACGGTAGAAGGGCTTGCAGGTGAGGTGGAGAGTCTTGTAGAGGAGTGTGATAGACATGTGCCTCTCAAGAACTCAGTAGGAAACAGCACTTTATTACAGAAGTTCAGGGGTGGAAAGAGAAATGCATGCTTGAGCGTTTTTAGCAAGAGGATTAGAAAATGAAACCCAGCGACAAGAGGTGTTGTGGAGGTGGAGGCATTCAGATTGATGTGTTGATCTGAGCAGTGGAGAACGCCTTGGGACAGAGAAGCTAGTGGGGCTTACTGATAGTAATTAACTGCTTTCCTTTGAGAGGTATGATTGGAACCAGGAGAGGGCAGTGCCACAAACATGCATTGGGTAAAGTGGGTGAGCAGAACACTGCAGCATACAATATCAAAGGCAGTGGATGGGTTGAAAAGGCCAGCATCTTTTGCACTGAGGAATTTGTTAGTGATCTTGATGAGAACAATCTCAGTGCTGAGCTAAGCCTGGGTTGTAGGTTGTAGAGTTCATGATTGGACTTATAATGCTGGATCATTGAAGCAGCTGCTGCAAACTCAAACTTTCTGGAGTTTTCTTTGTTTTCTCACTTTCTAAAAATGATCATCTGAAGCACAGATTTAAGACTTGACATGAAACAGAGATGCCATGTCAGCATTTACCAGTTATGTTTACTGGTTTTTAAAAAAAGGCTATCGGCTCATGGCAATGACAGTGAGCACAGTTCATGAATATTAACAATAGTTGAGCCCTGGACAACATGTCCCCTCACATCAATTTGCTTGTCAGCTACCATTAGCTTTTAAACCGTCTCTGTGCAAATGGGTCTGACACTTTTGTCTGTTGCAAAGGATGGACAGGAAGGGTGAGGTGAGCTGAATAGATGAGAAAGAGTTTATTTTTTTCTTCTTTTGGATTGTGTCTTTGAAAAAAAAAAAGAAGAATGGCTGGATTCATTGCCAGGAAATATTCTTTTGTGAGTATTTTGGGACTTGGCTGCTCTTAACCTTCCTCTCTTCTCCGCAAGGTGCTGAGCTTATCGTTGTTCTTTCCTATACTTTCCAACTTTTGTTAATCTGAAAGAAGCAACCCTGTCCTGCTATGTTTCAGGGGGAAGAGCAAACTGTCTGTGCCTCAACCCCTAAAATTGCTTCTGATGAGCAGAGCAGTCTTCCACTTCAATTCAAGTGTAGTGACATTAAAAGTAAGAACTGTGATCACTTTGCTGATCCCCTTAGATTTCATGTAGTCCCATCACTTAAACGTGTGAGACATATATATCTGCAATTCGCCACTTGTTCTTTGACTTTACAGTTCAAACAGATGATGTGAGTAACTGATCGATTTAAGGTGGTGCACTGCAGAGAAAAACGTGTTTTTGTTAGTTTTGAGATCTGGTTTTCAGACTAGTGGAAAGAAAACATCCATAATGCACTGCGCATTTACCGCATAAATATACTGTATGTGCTTTATTTTAAAAAATGCGTTGTCATAACATAAATAATCTGCTGGGGAAGTTTCATGATGGCATCTGCACTAGCTACTTGAAAGTTTTTACCTTGTTCCTGTGTAGTTTCTCCCCTAAACATACAGTAAATAAACAATTTGAAGTTCATTGGCCTGCTGCATTCAGGGTTGACTTGCTCTTTATCTCTCATATTATGCACAGTGTCACCCTCAAAATGTTGTAACTATAGTTGCACCTATGACTCTGCATGCCAAACTTCCACTGTTTGAATTTTAAATGCAACTCGAGCTGTGACCTTGAACTCGGTCTTAGACCCATCGTGTGTTCACTGGCTCAGAAGACGTCTCTTCCTTTGATAGCTGTTTATTCAGGTCAGAAAGAGAGAGGCAGAAGGAGGGAGAGAGATCCCACACTACTAAAAAAACAGATTGGCCTTGTCTGGCTCCGAGACAAGCTTTTCAAACTTTTCTTTCACTCTTCTCGCTAAGACCGGCTTTCTTCTCTCCTTTTCTTCTGTCCCTCTAATCCGTCCTTCTGCCTATTTAGAGGTGAACAGCGCAGCGTGAAAGAAAGAGAAAGTGTTTTTGTGTGCTTGACGGGTAACCCTCGCCCTTTTCAAAAGGCAAACAGGGAAAAGCTGCCATCACTATTGGCATGAAGGGATCTTAAAACAATGGCCTTTTCTGCCACTTTATTAACACTGTACAGACTAATGCAGCAGCACTCCTCTTTCACCCCGCTCGTTTTCTGTCCGTGTTTCTTTCCTCGAGCCAGATATTCAGACGATTAAAAAGAAAAAGCAGCAAGCTGGGAATTAAAGGGGCTGTAAAGGGTTAGACAGCCTTTGTCGCAGTTGTGATTTAACAGGTTTTTTCCCTCCGCTGCTATTCAGGCGTTTTTTGTTGTTATTTTGCAGCTGACCACCTCTCTCTCAGATATACGGATATTTAAAACAAAAACAGAAGCAAAGCTTGGATAGCTGGAGCAGGAGGGGAGATTGTTCGGAATTCTCAGACCTGCGAATTTCCGTACCGTGTGCTTGGAGCCGAGTGGGGAGCGACTGAAAGGAAAAGCAGAGGAAATGTGGAAGTCGAAAACATAACAAACAAGCAGAATGTCTGGACGGAGGTTGGGGAGTATGGGGAAAAAAAGTACGGTGGAAAGAGTCCGATGAGGTGCGAAGTTTGATTGAGGCGCGAGAGTGAAGCTTGTCCCTAAACAACAGTGCTGTCGTTGTATTTTGTGTGTTTTGCCGGGAAATGAGGTCATTAAAATTGGTAACACGCAAAAGTGGAGAGCAATCAGACACGTTTCCGTTTACAGTCCACATGTGGTCCGAGTTTAACTCTGCGACAACTGCAGGCTCAGGCCCGGCCTATTAAAAGTCCTGCCTTTCACGGTCTTATTCATACATGTCTCACTCGCGCTGCCTGCATTAGTCACTGCAGAGTATATACAGTATTTACAAGGGACAGTTCTATAGCACCTTTCACAACCTCACAGTGTCGACTCAGGAAACAAACTGGCCTTATCGGGGGCAGACACACAAAGCTGTTCAAGCAGCAGGGTGGCGAGGTATGCATAAGTGCATGTGTGTATGTGTGCGGAGGGGGGTGGCGGTGGGAGGCACTTCCTCCTATTCTTCTGCTGTTGAAGAGTTCCCATGAGCGCCCCTGCCAGGAGCTACAGTGTGGCCTGAGCGGGCTGAGCCAGCGCCAGTCTCGCCTACATGACGCCGTCACACACTCACACAGCTGATCTCAGGCACTGCTGCAACTTCTGCTGTTCAGGCCACAGGGCGAGGAGCTGGGCCGCGTGGTGCAGGATACAACAGATGGAAGAAGAAAGAAGAGAGATGAAAAGAGGAAGGTTTTGAGTGAGAAAGGGAAGTCAAACACATGAAGCTGAGGTTGGCATGAAATTGTAGGTACAAAGAGAGGCAAAAAAAGATGATTCTGCACAGATGACTGGAGTCAGAATAATAATACATTTTGAGTTTGGAGGTCAGTGGCAGTGTTTTTGCAAAGAGGACGGGGAAACTGAGACTCATTTACGGAAAAGCTGGTGCAGCGTGAACGCCCGAAGTATCCAAGGAGCATTTCTCTTCCACAGATTCCTGTTTGTTACCCAGCGAGGTGAGGGACACTCTTGCCACCTAAAGCCACCTCAACTGGACTGTCACCTGGGCACACTTCAATACTAAATTCCCTACAGCCTCTGCCTGGGCAGCTGTCACCACCAAGATGATCCATAACACCCTAAAGTCCACCCAGCCATCGGAGCAAAGCCCCAGGAGAACAAGCTCAGCGGCACAAAGGAAACTTTGGCGATACTCGGGCTGCAGGAGTGCTGGCCAGGTGGAGAGTCACCGTCGTAGTGTGTGTGTATTGGCTGCGGACTTGAACACAGGAGAGGGAGGAGGAAGAGGAGGTGGTGTAATACACACCATCCACGGGCTGTGTCACCTGTGCATCGGATGTAGGCTGCCTCAGGTGTGTCTGAGTTCAAGTTACAGAAGTGAGAGAAAGGGAAGGCGGTGGTGGAAGAGGGAGTGGGAATGGGGAGTGCTTTAGCTGCACGGTTGCAACCTGTGTGTGTGAGTGAAACCCGAGTTAACAGTTTTAATAGTTCTGATCTTGGAACAGCGCTTTCATAATTTATCTGCAACAGATGAATAAAGTTCCCAGAATTATAACACTCCAGCAGCGTAGATAGTTTTTGATCTTTCTAACACAGAAGCAGAATATAAAATATTGAAGTGGAAACATCCTTGTTTGCACGCTGATAAAAAAAGAAAATGCACTTCCAGCTACATGCCAGCAGAAGAATAACTGCCGGCGGTATGGTGGTGTGGGGGTGGGCGGGGGTGTTTTTCTTGAGGTAAGAGACCCAGGAGACACATATTTAGAATGATATGAACTGACACTTTTGGTACACATTTAACATACAGATCAAAATTAGTCAATCAGATGTGAAAATATAAGAATATAATGTTAATGACTCCGAATAAAGATTAATCAGATTTCTGCATTTAGTGTCTAACGAGACTAAAAGAATAACGACTGGAAGTTAATTTTGAGTCCGAACTTACATGATGAAAATTCAGCGAGACGTTAGTCAGATAAGGGTGTGGGTGCGTTTTGCTTTCTTTAGTCAGTGAACATACTGACCCAGATAACAGTGTCCAGCCGTATGTGATTGGTAAGTTTTATTTACTTAACTCTTCTCCTGCACTGTTGGAAGTAAACAAGACAAAACTGTTTCCAACTAAATGTTAGGGCTGTAAAATAAAGGCGTTAGTAATAAAACTTTGCAAATGATTTGAATCATTCACACCTGTTTGAAAACAATAAAAAGACAAGGAGTTGGGAAAAAAGGCTTTTGAAAGGACAAAGTTGATATTCATTTTCATTAAAAATAATGAAATGAGAAACAAAAGTTGTGCTATCATCAGATCTATATTGATGGTGATTGTGGGTCACGCAAGGATGAGTGAAAAAAAAGAAAAGCACATGCATGAGCACTCTTCTGCTGGGTTCATTTAAGTTTGTTACAACTAACTTAAAATCTTACTTTTTATTCTAGTCCTTACTCATTATGATTGTTATTAATTCATCAGTAAAGCCCTGCTTATACAATTTAAATATTTAATGCATGCTGGCAGCATGTCCCATTCATTTTTCTTCATTTATCTCACTAATACGTCTCGTGATTGATGGAGCAAAATATGAAAAATCATTGATGGATTATTTCCAGGCTCCTCTTTTCTAAAAATAATCCTCCTGATTTAATTTAGAAGTGGAAAAAAAAGGACATCAGACGGCTTTCTAAAACAGACCAGAGGTAGTCCAAGTGATTGGACTCGGCTATGCTTACAAATTTAATTAACGCTGTAAAGGCTATGGATTCTGGATGAATCAATCCAAATTAGGCAGCTCTGAGAGCTCGCTTAAAAAGGACAAGTATCTGAACAAGGAAGAGATAGAAAGGGATAGATGAGACAGCAGACTGGCAGTCTGTGCCGCACTTCTCTCCATTGTCAGTCCCATTCTTTGCTTTTCTCAGATTTCTGTCACGTATTCGGTTTCTGCTCTTTCAAAGTGTTTATTGGTGGTTTGTTGTTTGTCTTAAATTCCAGGGAAATGCTTTACTTCAGACCAGCTGTTCCTCTTTTTGTCGCTTAGTTTGTGATCCGTTTTATCCCCTTTCATAGTGTTTTTGTAACAAACAAAACAAATCCTGGTTTAGGTGAAGAGAGATGGTTTCTTTTTCAGTTTTTAACTGATTTTGATTGAATTTGATTGCTGTCTTCCTACAAAAATATAGACCTACACACACAAAGCACTGAATTAAGTTTAGTTTAAGAACTTATCTTAACCGTTGTCACAGTCGCCAGTGAAGATATGCAGTCATTAGTCTACCAGTTTAAACGTGTCAGTGTTTTTTGTAGGTTGCACTGACATATTCTCCTTCTCCTAATCCCAATTACATAGTTTATGGATGCTCCAAAGGCGAGTGTTTTGTATTTTTCAGTTACTGAGGAAGGACAACAACTAAAAGATTGAATGTTTGGCACATTAGTGAAACGTGTACAAAACTGTGCATCAGTCACATTTGCTTTTTTTTCTTTTTAGGGCAGCGACAAAGTCCGCCGTATTTGTCCATGGCATGAAAGTCTTTTTTGTAGCAGTGTATTTTTGGAGGGGACAGATTAAAGTGACTCAAGGTTAAAGGAATATGGTGACACGAGGCATAAAATCGGTGGACTATAAGAAACCGCAATGGTAGTCGACATTTCAGGGTCGTGCCGAGCTTCGGGCCCCTGAATAATCAGTGTATTTCTACAAGTTGCTGCATCTCGCTCATGGGCAGACTTTGTAATTTAGGAGCATGTACATGTTTGCTCTGCTGTAGGAATAAAAAAAAGAAAGAAAGGGCGAGCGAGCGGGGATGTCTGTGTGTTTTGGGCCCCCCGGTTTTCAGCAGATGACATGGAAAGTGAGATGTTTTGGATGGAACTTTGTTGACTTTGGCTCAGGCTTTCAGGTGCAGGTATTTGAATGTTTGGCAACACAAGAGACAGACAGACAATGTGAAAGATCCATCAGCATTTGTGCCTGTGTGCATATGTGATACTTTTCAATGGACAAATATTGGTCCTCTCTACTCTACCTGATTGGACAACATATTCCAGTAAAATCACTTCGTATCGATTATTTGAAATGTTCATGTTTATTTATTCATTTGCAGAATTAAAACCCTACAAATAGCTATAGAGCACAACACAGTTCTTACCAGCACCATCAAAGGATCAAAGGTTAAATCGAACTCGATATGAAATAGGTTGTAGTGATTATTCATGAACTTCCTGTTGTATTGACTTTTTTGGACCTATTTTTTGCAATATAAAACTAACTTTTTACATTAATGGGGGGGGAAATTAAAGTCTTTATCAGCTGCCTCTGTACACTGCGTATATAAAATCTGGCTAAATGTTAAGTTAATTGGCAGTCTGACTGTTTTTTCCCCTTTCCCTCAGCTAATGGACAAAGAATCTTTTTATCTCAACAGTTGTTTTTCCCACTAACTCAGCTAATTGGCTTCAATGGGAATCTGCTGTCAAGACAGTTTTAGCAGGAAGTAGAAACAGAATACAAATCATAAATCCAATTGTCCCGTAGCGAGGAAGGAAGTTGATCATTTTGCTTACGTGCTACTTTTCGTTTCTCAGGTAGCAGGGGAGAGAGTGATTTCCTATCACCGTATCACAAAATGCTCATGGTGTGTGTGCGTGTTTTCTGCAGGTGACCATCCTTCGAGGAAAGGATGGATACGGATTCACCATCTGCTCGGATTCTCCTGTGAGGGTACAGGCTGTTGATCCAGGCAAGTTTTACACGCACGTTGTTAGATACATGAAACCCAACTGTTCCTAAAGGATCCATTGTTCAAACTGTGGGTCTTTAAATACTCGGAAACATGACAAAACAGCGCTGCACTTTTCTTTGAGCCTGCCTTTTATATTTTTGATGGACGGGTTTGATTCAACATCAGAATCTGAGGTTTTTCCATGTTTTTCTCGCTGACTGCCAATGACAGATTTCTGTTTTTAATAGTATTTGTATAACATGAGGATATGCCAAAACAGTGTAGTGCTAAACAACATACTATAAATTGTATATGTCAAGACAGGGGCCTTCTTGAGTCAGAAATGGCTTGGTGTTTTCCTCTGTTCCATTTTACATTTGCTGTATAAATACTCTGTTTGCCTTTGTGTCCCATTGATTGACCTGAGTTTGACATCTCTCCCCCTTTTCTGGCATGTTGCCTTTATTCAATAGCGCCGTGGAGAGAGAAGAGAAATGTGGGGAAAGAGGGCAGGGAAGCAAAGGTCTGGTCAGCTGATGACTCAACTGCTATTGACATTTTCTATTAGTATGCCCCCTTAAGATATCAGATTGCCCTTTTAATTTGGTATGTCATAATTACGTGATGCATTTGAAGTTACATCATCAGTGTGTGGGGTGGGGGGGCTCGTAAAATGACCACTATTACCAGCTCAGTCGGTTGAGTGTGGCAGTAGATAAACTTCCACCATCCTCACACTGCCACTCTGAAAGGAACTAGAGTGAAGGCATCCAACGGGGATAACTATATCATCCTGGCACCCATCAACCCTGGAAGCCAGGTACCGCAGAGTGGTGGTGGGCTGCATCTTCATCATCTTCTCCGTCCTCCTCATCGTCACCATGGTCATATGGTGGCTCATCCTAGATATGTCTCCTTACCTTACATCCCTGGTGCTGATAGATAGATGGACTGTATGTACAGTATGTCTGGGCCATTTGGGTTACTGCTGTCTCACTGATTTGTGCTTTATAACATGTTCAGCTCAGTCGGTAGAGTGCGGCAGTTGAGAGCAAGGCTGTCTGTCAGATAGATACCTTTGAGTTAAGCCCCCATGTTGGGAAGTCTCTTCCCAGTTGTCATGTCTTTAATTAAGATGCTGTGTCCCAAGCTAATAATGTGTGAAAAGTTGTGGTCATGATTTTATTGCTTATGCCCTGCAGGGATTTGCCATTATGAATCTCGAAGGCTAAAGAAACAAACTTGCACATAAAATACAAGCTACAGCTCTGGTGTGTGTTAATGGTTCTTGAGAGTGTGCAATGATGCAAACTTTTTGTTTCCATCTTTTTACTTTGACAGGGGGTCCAGCAGATCAGGCTGGTCTGCAGCAGCTGGACACTCTCCTGCAGCTAAATGGTCAGCCAGTGGAGCAGTGGAAGTGTGTGGACTTAGCCCATGCTATAAGGTAAAAACAACACAAACAAAAACAGGCTTATTGGCAACTAAATGTTGCAGAATAACTTTTCATGTGCATATCCACATCTCTAGGATGAAAATTAGGGAAGTTATTAGAGAGGTTTAGAGGTTTTCAGAGATAATTGTTGTATCCAAATTGAGTTACAGATCAGTTTAAGCGGCCCCCTAAGCTAAGCCTGTGGTGTTTACAGGGCTTTCATTTCAGAAGCTGAGATTGTCAGAAACCAAAAGGAAATCCATTTACACTGAAGCGATGTGGGAATAGCTCTGCAATTACACGTTATGAAGTCAGTGATTTATCAGCACTCAACAGCATAATCTTAGTTAAACTTTTAAGGGTTTGATCCTCTGTTTGCTTTTCGATGAGCTGTCTCATTCCTACAGTGATGCAGTTTAAAAACAGAATGAATTAAAGTAGGTTTATTTCTGTATTGGAATCTATTTTTTACAGACATGCAGTAAGTATCAGAGTCTGGTTTTAATGCGTATTAAATGTGTGGTTTCAGGGTTGCTTTTCATCCAGATGTTTTTGTTTTTGACTTTTAATGTATATTATAGATATAATTCATTTTGCCGTGCAAATTGAGGCATGTAAATTCCACTTGTCTGGCTCTTCTTAACCATCGTTACTTTGCTTTGTTTCAGGAACAGCGCCAATGAAATCACAGTGGTAGTGTGGCGAACGGGTCCTTCAGCTAAACCTAGTTTTGAGGGTCTCATCCACCGACCCTCCTACAAACCCTCCACCTCAAACTATGATGCCCCGTCACCGCCCACCCGTAGACGTGTACCAGATGTCAGCACAAGTAAAACCCCCCCAGCTGTGCCGCCACTCCCAGCCCACCACCGTGCCACTGCCGCACGCAGGCTACTGGTGAACGGCTCTGAAGCTGGAAATAGCGGCGGTGTAGGCATGGGGACCCTGGCGTGGGGGGCCCAGGGAGGGTCGGCCGAGGAGCTGGACGGGAAGCCGCGGCACCTCCACCATCCTCACACTGCCACTCTGAAAGGAACTAGAGTGAAGGCATCCAACGGGGATAACTATATCATCCTGGCACCCATCAACCCTGGAAGCCAGGTACCGCAGAGTGGTGGTGGGCTGCATCTTCATCATCTTCTCCGTCCTCCTCATCCTCACCATGGTCATATGGTGGCTCATCCTAGATATGTCTCCTTACCTTACATCCCTGGTGCTGATAGATAGATGGACTGTATGTACAGTATGTCTGGGCCATTTGGGTTACTGCTGTCTCACTGATTTGTGCTTTATAACATGTCGTGAACACTACATACTGTGCATATAGTTCACTGTCATGTAAATATGGAGCAATAGACTGAAAACCAAGAGGATAAAACAGCATATAAAAATAGAGCTGGTAATAACATTATATGCCTGTATTATGGGGAAACTTTTGCTGTATTTCTTTCTTACATTGTGCCAGACATGGTTCATATTAGAGAAACTATGCATATATATGCCTCAATTAATTTATCTAGCAGATTTTCTCTAGACACAAGAATTTCAAAGCAGTTCTTTAAAATCAAATAGTGCTTGCATTTAGGAAGGAGAAAGAAAGAAGAAGGAAACACATATTTCAACATAATATCCAGTGTCTGTATAACATGCATGTACATGAACATTAGGACATGTATATGACATTTTATACAGCATGCACTTTATAGTGCTTAACAGATTTATTAGACCACCACCCAATAATAACATTTATGCCACAGCTGTGCTGTGTTAACAGTGATGAAATTGACCAAAATTGTTTTGATTTCTGTAATGCTAATTCACCAGTATGCACAAACTCTTTATATAAAATGTACATTTTTAATGTTTATAATAACAGTTCAATATTTATCCAATAGTTATCCATACATTTTCAAAATTAGCATTTTTCAAAGAACAGAAAAAATTGTAAAGCTCATGATTATTTTTTGATTAAGATGTCAAATTATAGATATCTACTTGGATTTCTGCGCAGAAAAATTAGTTTTAGTGGTCAAAAGTTATGCTTCATTTCTGACTCCTGAGAGAAGTCCAGTGCGCTGGCATTTTGTTATCTGATTACAAATAACAGTTTCAAACAAAATTTTGTTGAAAGTTTCCTTGTTTTTATGACAGGTGGTCTAATACATTTGTTAAGCATGCTTTTTTTTGCATTCAGTGATCTTGTATATGAGGTAAAAGCTTTCATCATGAAAACAAAATAAAGCAAGTCAACAAATCAAAAAGACTGATCTGAATTCCTAAGCTAACCGTACAATACTAACCCACTAACTAGATTCAGAATGGGTTTGAGACTTTCTTTTCCTGATATGAATCTAAGTATCTTAATGGTTGCTCAGCTTACACAAAACTAACTAACTGTATGCAACTGGTGCAAACACGTAGAGTCTCTGTGTGTCCTTGTTTGTGAGTCTGCCAACACAAAGCTCTGTGTGTGTGTGTGTGTGTGTGTGTGTGTGTGAGTGAGTAATCTGTGTGTGGCTACGTCATGAGGTATGCACCTTTGTCTTTTTCAGATCTAGGTTCAGTTAATGGCAGTGGTACCAAATTACCAAATTATAAGGGAGGGAAGGCAGGCAAATTCAGAAAAATTATAGGCATATTGAAGGAAGAGACTTCAGCTTCAGGCAAAACAGGAACATGCCAGCACAGTGAAGCTGGCCTCCCTTACAAATAGCTGCAACTTGTATCTCAAACAAAGGAGGCAGAGACTGAGGGGATTCTGTTTTGGCCTTGCTAAATATACTAAAAGCCCTGTGGAAATGGGTCATGTTAGTGGCATACCACACAGATACAAAGAAGGCGCTTTGAAAACCAGCACTAAAGAAAATGAAATAGTTATCCAAATAAACAGGCAGAAAAGTGCAATAATGGCATATATATATATATATATATTATATGAACATTTTGGGACTTTCCAAATCCCTCTCCACCTGCAGATTCCTAGCCCTGCACCCTCACTAGATTGTGATATGTTATGACAAGCAGAAACCATTACTGCCTCGGTGGGTCCAGCCTAAAATTCAAATGGGCTCAAAAGTGTCCTAGAAACTAAACCGAATGCCATGCAAGAAACAAACAAAAAAATGAAAATGCAGAGATGCAGAGACTGGATAGTCAAAGAAAAAGAGACGAAAACCCAAGGCACACACACACACACACACACACACACACACACACACACACACACACACACACACACACACACACACACACAAAACAGCAAAGACAAAGAGTATGGAATAAATATGGTAAAGAACCGCATTTCATTGCATTGTTGCATCATCATCATCATCATCATCATCATCATCATCATCATCAGTATCAGTGTCGGTAGAAAGTTAAGATCAGATTTAATACATTAACCTTTGTCATTGCTCTTGCATGTCTAGATTCATGTTTAGAATGTTAACATTTTCATTTTTGTTTTATTTAGATTGTAATTTTATGTTAATCTCATATTATTCTGCTTTCAGATCTTGAGGCCCGTTTACTCAGACAAGCAGGGTACATTAGGTAAGTCGCGTACTGTATATAATATTAATACCTGTTTAAATTAAATGACTGTTTTGTTAAGTGGTCTACTGAGTTTGTAGATCAGCTTCTATTGTAGAAGGCAACCTAACAGCCTCAAACTAAAGTATTAAAGGACAATTGCTCCAAAATATGTTTTCTACATTACTTATTTCTTTGCATTATATTCTTGTGCTTCTTGTTGGATTTTGTTTGTTTCGAACAGAACAATCTTGCTGTCTCCATTCTTGCACTCCCTTCATCGTCAATCTTCATATTGAGGATTGATTGACTGATTGATAATACTTTATTCATCCTGAGTGAAATTGGATTAAGGCTGCCAGCCTTGCCAGCGCCATCTTACCCTTCATAGATAGGATCATATTTGGAACAGTATCGATCTTAAGTACTGTTCATAATCTGTGTCTTCACTTTCTTTTTTGCCCCACAGCTGCGAGGTTAATCCCCACCCGACAGGCTCCTGTTCCTCAGCCGCAGAGTGGTGCTTTTTCTGGAGGTATGGGTGGAGTTGGTGGTGGCGGAGGCAGCGGCGGCGGTGGCGGTGTTGGTCTCTCCAGCCGTACCGGCTTCCTACGTCGATCTAACAATTCGAAGACATCAAAGGCGCCTCCTGCCTCCTCTAATGCAGCCAGCTACCAACAGCAGAATGCCAATTTCGCCAACTACCAGAACTGTACCATTGTCCGATCACATGCTCCGCACGCAAATTATGGATATGTTAAAGTGGCGCCCAAGATCCTTATCTTCCCCATCTTTGTTCAGGTACACCATTTTTTATGTGCCTGTACATCTTGATTTGGTCGTATCGTTTGTTATTCTTTGTCTACGTTTTACTGGACACTGTATTATATACACTGAAGTCCTGCTGTTCTACTTATACTTACTGCCGAGAGGGAGATTTTACTGAACCAATCTATAGTCGTTTGAACCCAAGGCAAAAGAGTGAATAGATCTAATTTTTGAATGATCTGCTGCTATCATTGTTTCAGTAGAGAGTATAAGACCAGATATGCAGGGACTGGGCAGAGAATGATATGCAGAGGCCCCAGTCTGGACTTGAGCTGTGGATGCACCTGTTCTGTGGTATCAAACGAAACAGGCCACTGAGATACTCTGAAAAACAGTTTTCACAAGCTGTCCAAGTATGATGAATATGATTTATTTCCCCTTCCGCATTTGTGTCAAAAGGAAACAAGACATTTCAGGTTTGCAGTTAGGAAATATGTTGACCTTCATGTCTGAGGTTCTCGTGTTTTGCAAGTCATCCGTGAGCTTTTCACACGTAACACAGACTCGATCTACATATTTTTTTCTGTCTTTAGGCAATAGCACTAACAGCGGTAGTGTTACCGTATGAGATGTCAGGCAGATGTTTTCTGTACACATTTTGGATCAAAGAGTGTCAAAGTTCTGTGCAACCAATTCAACACTTACTTCCAAAATCCACTTTCTTCAGAATAAAACGGCAAATCTAAGTGGGGCTACTCCAAAGAGGCAGCTTCTGTCAAATGAAGCATCATCACTTAATAACTGCTTAGTTTTTCACATGTGCGTTATAGTGCGTTGACCGCAGTGAGATAACTCTTGCGCCTGCACTGACATGTCAACTGGCTTAGCTAGCTTGAGCTGCGATAAACTTTCACACTCTGAAAAACACTGACTGTGCTGTTACTTTCTTCATATAGAGTCATGTATACAAATGTGCAGCCCTGACCCTGTTTCACACGGTATTCAAATGTTGCACATGTTGAATTGGGCCTCTGTCACACCCTGGACTTGAGAGGAAGTCCCCTCCTCCCACGTTGCCATTCTATTTCATTTTAAGTGTCACTGTCTTGTCGTGCTCAACCGCACATACCGCCTCTCAGTTGCAACTTGCTTTCTGTCTCGACAGAATCAGTTTCAGCGGCGTTTCCCTCCATAGAAAAGACCTGCTTTTGCTTTTAAGCAGATCGATTGGATTTGGGAGCCAAAATGGATTTGGTACTGCAGCTTTTCAGCTTACAAATGACAGATGCAATATTATATTTTTGGATTTTATGTTGAAAAATGCTCAACATATGTTTAAGAGGTTAGGGTAATACTAAGCAGAAGGAAAATACTTTACAAGTACTATTTACCTCAATATTACAAGCATTAATGTCCCTAAAGCGGCTGGTTATGAATAACGGGATGAGAACTCGATTCGTTAATGTTGCGTCCTCATTTTTTCATGAAGCCTGTTGTTTTCTGTTGTTACAGCCTCTTGACCTCTGCAGCCGGACACTCATCATATCTGAAGAGATGATACTACATGAGAGCAAGCACCACTCTCTTAAGGTAAGGGCCAATCAAACAGAGTGTCTGTTTTTGCCCGTGCTCATATGAATGCATTTAATTATTTTTCATGCATATTAAAATCTGTCTATGTCTGCAAACCTAAAAACACCCGCTTGAAGCTTTTATTTTAATTTAATGTTCTGACCAAGGATGTAGTTATTGATTAAAACATCTAAAACATTATGCAGGATTTCATTAAAGGTGTCTCTGAGATGCATAAGCCGCTATTTCAAAGAACTCTTTCGTTTCACTGATACAATAAGATCTCTCCGACCAGTGGCAAGCATTCAGTTGGTTTGGTGCATCCTCCTTTGTGGTTTTTTTAATTTGGCCAAAGTGAAAGTGCCGTCTCACTGCCTTGATTCAGAATTTAAGCGAAATATATATTCGTATATATTTATATATATATAGCTATATATGTATATGTATCTATATATAGATATATATATGTGTGTGTGAAAGCATGCAAGTATAAGTGTAAAGCGACATCTCAGGAGAGGAATGAAGTGCAGGAGCTGTCTGAACTGGAGCTGTCCACATGAGTCAAGAAAATCAATACTAGATGAAGAAAGAGAGCAGCAAGGATCAGACTGACAGATAAATTGTGTTTTATGCATCAAACATTGCTTTCAATGTACATTATTGAAAAATGTTATAAATACTATCAATTCAAAGTATTCCTATCCCTGTGACAAGTATGTAAAGTCTCAGAAATAGTCTGTAAATGTTGTTGTGTAATATGTATGAAATGTTATTCTGTAAAGATCGTATTAAATGCCAAATATTCATCGCTGATCTGGTAATGTAATCTTATAAAAGGCTCACATTTGCATGACCCCAATTAGAGTGCAGATTCATGGAAGGAAAAGCTTTGAATGTTTCCGCAGATGAGATGATGATGACATCACTGCAATAACCTTAAACTAGTTCACCAAAAACAGGTGGATATGCCTCGGAAATTTAAGGTGTTAAGTTGGTGTTTCAAATGTTTTATTTGAAAGAAGCACGTGAAACAGGTCTGTGTGGGCTCTAAAAGAAAAGCTTATTTCACTGCTGAATTCAGCTTTGGCCCTGTCACATAATCTCAGCTATACGCGGTAAAGCGGAGCCACTGCTGGCATCAAAGTATAATAATGGACTCTCTCTGGGGTCATGGATAAAACAAATATTTAGCAGGCAGTGTTTGTCGAGAGGGAGTTTCTCTCCACTCTGCCACTTTATACAGGCTGTTTTTTTTTTAATGATCTCTCTGTGTTGTTCCAGCTTTTGCTCTTTTAGTCTGGGAGGCAAACTAACATGCAGCACTTTAACATCTATAGACAAACACAAAGACTAAGCGGACCATTATATTTAGTGCAAAGTGAAACAACAGGATTTCACTGTAATCGTTTACATAAGAGATGCAAGTTGATTAAATCACCAGATTTTCAGGATGTATTGTATTATAGATAGATATATTATCAATAAATGTAACTTATTCGATTTACAAAGCATGCTAGTTCTGTATATTCTTGAACATTATATGGAACATTTATGTTTTATGAGATTCTTTACTTAACTGTAAAGAGTATATTGCGAGTTATGTTTTTGTTTGAGACCCTGCGTTTCAGTATAGGTACATTACATTTGGCTTTTCTCCACGTTATGCTTCGCTCTGCTTAACATAGAAGTGTAAAGGGTGCGCCCGCTTCTCCGTTTGTGTGGGCTGGGATATTAATGCATAAGTGCTCAAGGATAAGAGATTAAGAAAATGGATGGAAGTCTTAATCAGACAAAATTGTTGCATGAATTATTGAGCTTTTTGGGACAGCAAGTATGTGTGGAAAATGTAAATATTTGAAGTGGATATTTGATTTTGTGCACAAGTTTGCGCAAATGTTATACATACTAAACATGTGTGCTTCTCTGTGTGAAAACTGCTGCTTTCATGCACTTTGTCCTTTACTTTTCACTCTTACTAGCATTCTCTTCCACCCACTCAGATTTACACACAGACACACACAGACACACACACGCACGCACGCACACACACACATTAACCACATGCTGGCTACATCTGAAATACCCTCTGCTATCTTATCCCTCAGAGGAGGCCACCAAAGCAAAAGCATTGTCTTCAAATGTTGCCCATCTGCACGGATTACAGCTTATGTGTGTTGAGCTGCATGTTTGCACCTGCTTACGTAAGAGGTCTTTTTACCTTAATTTAGGTGTTCTCTTTCTTTTTCTTTTATCTTCTACTTGTTTATCTTGATTTCTTCCTCGGTTTCATTCTTTCATTCTCTGTTCATTTGACTTTTTGAAACTGTATGTGTGTTTTAAACAACTACAGAGGTGTTCATTGTTTCTTATAGTCATTAAATGCCTCATTCAGTTAATAAAAGATACATTTAGGACTACGTCAGTGTAGACGCATGGTTGATATTCAGACACCAAACCACCGTGTGGGAGGATGTATACATGTGACCAGGGCTCTGTATGTGTGAACTGCATTTCCTGTGCTAGGACATGATTCGGGGGGAAACTGCAGGGGGTGAAACCTGCCAAATATTCAGTGCTGTACGTGTAGTTAACTGGGTTGCAGGCTGATTTTGTAAGGTGGAAAGCCAAAGTGAGATCATCTGAGATGTAATGCGCCCCCACCTCCAGTTCTCACATCCTGTTCCCCTTCACCACCTTCTGCCCTCCATCCCCTTCTTTTCAACGTCCTATTCTTCTCTTTTTAATATCCCCCCTCCATGTCTTTTAGGTTACTGTGTTTGTCTACAACGACCTAATGCTGGTGACGAGAGAAAGCGAGCCAGGCCGATGTAATGTACTTCAGAGTCCTCTGTACCTCCGTCAGCTGCGACTCCAGGAGGGTATGTAAGCCTAAACACGGGAACCGTGATTCATAGATGTCTGAGACGTTGAGGTGGTTATATAGATGAAAAAAATTCTTCTTTTGTGCACTAACAGATTTCTCAACAGTCCCATAACAGCCAAAATCTGTGTGCAATCTGTGTGTGTATGTTATAAAGCTAAACCTTTACAATTCACCACAGAGTAAGAAAGGAAGTGTAGCACACAGAGGCTGTGCAACCAGAAATAAACACGGGGAGCTATGACTGCAGTAATACTTTCAGCTGAGTTTAACCAAAGGATATTTAGGGAAAGACGGTCCAATTTCCTGTTGCTTTGTCTTTTTATTTCACCTTGGTGTAAACAATCATCTCCTCTGCTGTTATGGAGAGAATAGTTTGGCCAGCATGGCCACGCAGAGTACAGACAAATCAAATAAATACGGCCCAGCGTAAATATCTGTGTTTAGAGCAGCGGGTGAGGACAGGGATGGGGTCAGGAGGCATTACTGGGACAGGGCCGGGTGAGAGGGGGGGGGGGCTGCTTAGACATGTGCATGGGCAAGAAACTGTACTGACAAGCTGACTGCTCCGGAAGTGGGTTTAAACCAAAACGCAAGCTTTATGCTTTGTGATCTGTTAATGTGATAACAAAAAATAAGGGAAAGGCTGTCAGAAGGAGAGTGTGTGTTCTGTACCAGATCAGTGTGGGGGAATCACCATGTAGGTTTTAGGGTGGCTTGAGAGAACCACAGAAGCACTGCTATGATTATGTAGAGAATGAGGATTAAGAGTTCTCGCTTTCTAATATGATTACAGTTATAATAAAAGAAAAGTAACATGAAGGTAAAAACAGGGTGCAAAAATCTTGGTTTTCACTCGGTAACTAAAGCAGGTGTGAACCAGCATTGTACATGTATACAAAGTACAAGAAATGTTGCTGTTTCTTAAGTAGAATTAAGTAGAATAAAGCTAAACTAATAAAAGAGTAATGAAGCAGATTCCTTTCTTCCAGAATTTGAAGTTTGAATTCTCCCGGCACAACAAGCCATATCTGTTTGGCTGCTGTAGTAAGACAAAAGAGATGGTTTTATGTTAGTAAAACAGCACACTAAGAGTTGATTTCAATACATATCTTAAGACCTTTAGTTGAATAAACTTGAAAAGGCTACCCAGCTTTTTTAAATTATTCATTTATTTATTATTTTTTACAGTTTTGTTTTCTATAGAGAAATCAGAGCTCACTTTCAGTATTTTCACAGTAACTGTATATTGGATCTAATCATTTCTGAGTCCCAACTGCTTTGTTTTTGTAGTTTTGTAGTTTTTAGTTTGGACTACTTGTACTTTTTTATTTTTAGAGTTTTATTCCCCTAAGACAAGAAGATTAAAAAGATAACCATAGATAATAGGACATGGAGTAAAATCAAACCGAATATTTAAAAACCTTTTAAACTTGTTATCTAAAATATAATAGGTCTTTATCATCATTATTCATGAAAACAATGAAAATACAAAAACATGCAATAGCGTGAACATGACAAAAGGTAAGCACAGTGAGGTAGTGTATACAGAATAACAGTGACATGTTTTTAAAAATTGCACTTCCTGCTCTTTGGGTAAAGATTTATTACTCCACAGCTGTAAGGAGGGGAGGAGGGGCAGTGCTTTTTACTGCCAGTGAAAAAAGATGTTTTATAATCTTTTGGTTTTGGACTTGATTGATCTGACTTTCTTCCCAGAACGCCGGGGTTAAGAATAGGTGATGTTTAGAGTGGGTGTGGTCCAATGTGATACAGCTGGCTGTCTTTTGGTTTTGGCCACTGAGGGAGGGTAGAGAGTCATCCCGATGATGTGCTCTGCTGCCTTCACCACCAGTTGTAGGTCCTTTCTGTTCTCTCCTGTTCAGCTGGGGGGGGGGGCGAACATGCTTTAACTTCCTCTAGAAGCAAAACCTCTGTTTGGCTGTCCCCACCTGATGGGAGATACACGTGGTCCAGGTGAGGTCAGCTGACATGTGAATACCAACAATCTACGTCCTCACTGTGTATGCAGAGTGTGTTTCCTGACGGCCTCTATTGTTTCCTTGGTTTTTGTTGGCAGTTTGTAGGCAGTTTCGTCATTGGCTGATATCAGGCCTACTATGGAGGAGATTTTACGATGGAGTTTGTGTCAATTATTTTTCATGTTGTAACAATGGACTGAATAATGGACTTGCTCATGAAGTCATCCACTGATTTGTGGACCATAGTTTTTTGAAGTTTAGCATCATTGACATTCATTTGCCAGCTTTGTTGTGTATTTTTTGCAATCAATTCGATCAATGCGTTGTTATAAAAATATCTCAAATCTTCAGAAAAGCGCTAACTGAGGTCATAATTTATGAGGGAAGCAGGATTGTTTTCTGGACAACCAGATCTCTTTTTGAAGCCAGAGCATTTGTGGATTTCTGACTGTTAGAACTAATATAGGTCCTTCCATCTTTTACACTCCTTTATTGACAAGTTTTGGTAAAAACTTTGAAATCATTCTTTCATTTTAACAAGCTGTTAAGTCAGAAATATTTGTGACACATTTTTTGACAGGGATGAACGGAAATAGGACATATTAACTAGTTTTATTAATTGCAGCATTACATTGGAAATGCATTGTCATAGGATTTGACTGAAACTAGTAGCACTTCTGAGCTGTTCTTCTCTGTAGACACTGCTCCTCCTCTGGTCCAGTTCTGACCTCCATCCTGCACCCAAACAATCAGTGATCAGCAGGGTGGGGATTCAATTGAGTTTGCGTGTCTGTGTGTTCTTCATGAGAGGACACACACACACACACACACACAAATCTCCACCCTGAACCCTGTCATTGTTATTTTGCTTCAGCAGCGTCACTCAGGAAAGAGGCGCCGGGGGATTGTGTTTGTTTCAGTGAGGGTGTGTTTTATGCATTTGTGTGTGTGTGCGTGTAAGTACACAGTACACGTTCAGTAAAGGGGCTTTCCTGTGTTCCTGCCACCCCAATACTAGGCAGAGGAGCGTGGGAAACAATGAGAGAGTAAAAAACACATGTAAAGCCAAAATTACACTGTGTCAGTCTAAATATTGTTATTACACTAAACAAGCTAACAAGACTAACGCTCACCATGATGTGAAACCTTCTGACTCTTGAACCAAAATTCTTTATCTTTTACTTTCTTGGTACCAGGTAATCTCATCTTTTTCTTCAGTCGATTAACGAGAAAACTTGAGTGACTGTAAAGAACTGCAAGTATTATACCTCAGACAGCATTGTATCATGGTTTTCTTGATCCACTTCCATTTCAAATGATAACTTTTTGGAAATTAAGTACAAGTTTAAAAAAATTCTATCTTTTAAGAAATCTTTAAATTGTTACAGGATGTCTCCATCGGTATTATTCTCTAATTTAAAACTTAAACCTTACTCATATTATTAGCTTTTTACAATCCTGTGCAGTATGACAGCACTCTGCTTTTTGACATCAGAAATATATCCAACAGTGACCTCTGCTGATGCTTCTGCACATCACACGGGCTTTGGTTATACACTGTAGTGGTTCATTATAATGTGGAGAAAAATTAGAGCCAAAAACAGAACAAAACACACACAAAAAAGCAGCAGGAAGAGTTTTGGGCCTCCGTTGTTGTTTCCTACTGTCACTATTCAGAATCTGGATTCACACATGGCCTTGTAAGTATAGAAAACATGTGTCAATTTGTGCTTCAGAGAAGAGATAAAGTTTTGAATACTGTTTCTCAGTGTTGTTGGACTGAAAAATGACACTTCCTCACAGAAACTGTTGCATCACAATGACACCATAAAACACCATACAGTCTTCTCAGGTTGGCAAATACGGCTTTCACACAGATGATAAGACGTTTTTCTGCTACAGAGCATTTAGGAAGGTTGTAGGTTATGGACCTGGCATTTTGTATTTCTTAGATTACCGGACTGCACATAAGCAGGGGTTTCTTCCTGTGTATATTTGACCGTAGCTGACTCATCATTTTTGGTTGTTGTCACGTCCTGGTGAGATTTAGTTCAGAACCACTTGATTAGGTTTGGGGAAAGACTATGGCTTGGGGCATAACAGATGCAGATCACATGCTAAAACCTTCTCCTGTATGTCCTTTGTTACATCTTCTGCTTGAATAGTGGTTTGCCTGAAAAAAAGCCAAAAATGACTAGAGATTTTAAAGCCACAAGGGGTCGCCTAAACAAACATTGGCTTTTACCTCCTCAAGCAATCGCCCTACGGTATTTTGCAGTTTTTCTGGTTAGGGTGTGCTCCTCTAAATGTATTTAAAGGTAATCTGAGCTACTAAACTTAAATGGGGGTTAAAACTGAAAAGATGATCATAAAGAGGAGGAAAATCCCCGTTTAAACAGCATTTTGATTGTAAATTCTTTCAACGGAAAGTGAAGAGAGGTTGCTACTTTGGCTTCTTGCTCACTTCTTCTCAGCTGACAGCTGTCTCATTTGGTTTTGTTAAACAGAGTAACAGAAATCATCAGACACAAACCCACATAGTCCCAAAGCGTGATTTGACCATCCAAAAAGCAATTATGATGGAACATTCTGGCAACTCTAACACTGCTGCAGCCAGAGGGGATTGGTCTTCAACCAGCGCATCACACATTTCTTTCCTCTTTCTTGCTCTTGTTTGTAAGTTTATGAACAGACACGGGGGAGTATTAAATATGCTGGTTGGGTTAAACTTAAATCAGTGTTTGTGACAGTGCAGTTACAAACTGTTATGTATTAATCTTCTTTCTGTCGAAGTTAGAACATTTCCTCTGAAAGGTTGGGTTCTTTTTCTTTTTTTAATCCAAGCAATTTTCCACTAATTTCCAATGGGTCATGCTCAATTAATAAAAAAAAGTGCGCCAGTGAACATCAGAGACATTTGAATAAAAGTGTTATTTGGTCATTCTCAACAACAATCAAATGAAAATCATATCAAATAAAATCACACACACATTCCAGTAAGTGAAACTCATTTTTAATGTCTTAATAAACAATTAATATCTTTTAATAATTTGACTTTATTACCTTATTTGGCTTCGTAAGACAGACAGAGATAGATCTGTGGATGGATAGATTTGTTGATCTGTGTGTCTGCTTATGCGAAACAAAACACAACATTAAACCACGATGTATAAATTCTGGGGGTCTGAGTTCGACTGCGTGCGTTCACTCGATTACAACCATTTATCTTGACTCCAGACACACAGGCCTGTCTCACAGAGGGCTTTCTCAGTGAAATATGGGAGGATGTCTATGAAGCTGACGTACAGTAAAAGCTTTCCATCAATAAAAAGCATTTTGTCAGTATCGTAATCGGAAATCAGGAATGCTGCTTTGTGTACAAGAAGGACACGAGCGAGCAAAAAAGAGCGCACTAGAGTTGGCTTGGCAAAAAAAACAAGTCTTGTTAACATCATCGTCTTCCTTAATTTGTCTTGCAGATTACGCTGAAGAACTGAGATTCTACCTTATTCACATGACGGAGGTAAGAGAAAGTGTGTTTATGTGCGTGTTTGAAAAAGAAAAATTAGCAAAGACGCAGAGCGCCAAGGAGGGTTTAACTAGAGCGGCCCATTTGGTCTGTGAGCCAGAAGGGGCTATTGGCTCCGCTGGAAATCACATTTCAGGCAAGAAGGATTAGCAGATAACTTTAATGAAAGAGTTTTTTCTCCCTGTGTTTTCCTTAGTTCTGACTCCATCACAGGCCTCACTCCTTCACACGTGATTTTTCACATATGTTCCCTTACTGGAAACACTGAAATTGTTTACTTAGATGAAAATCTGCCAAATCATATATGCGAAGCTACCCCTGTGGTGACCCCTCATGAATAAGTTAGCAGTAGAAAATAGCTTTTTATTGAGATATTAAGAAATAAACATAATCGTCATCGAACACGTTAATGCGTCAAACGTGATGCGTCTCTCTGTTTACATCGTGATTTGTTTTGTTGCTTCGTGTGGGTGCGCTTATAAAGAAAAATAATAATAACTTCATGCATCTGCTGTGAGACCTCTCAGGCTGGCATTTTGAGATAAAAGGAAAGGTGCCATTATCATTGAAATGAAAATGGCTCTCTAAAGGCTAAATGTTTTCCAGTGTTTAAAAAACAAACAAAACATGGCCATAACAAAATCCCAGAGGTCTGAAATGAGCTCATATATATTTATAATGTAAATCACGTTCATGAATACCTGTGTGAGATTTCATTTAGTGAATCACAATCAGTTTTTTTCTCTTACTGAGCTTAAAATTAGAACTTTTTAATCAGTGCTGCTAATTAACAGCAATAATTAGTCAAATTTTCAGTTTTATTATACATGACCTTACCATCAGAATCAAAATCAGAAGACGTTTTTATCCCCAAGGGGCAATAAGAACAATAAGTAGCCAGTCATTTGCTTTCCTCTTCTTGAGCTGCCCCTCCTGCTCGCACTTCTTGCTAACTTGATTGCATTTTTTTTTAACGCTGCAAGGTGCACGGAAAGGAAATGAAAAAGCAGGTTCATTATGCTTTTAATGTTGCCATACATTATATTTTCATCACCTTTTACAAATTGCTGTCATCCGCCGTTTCACCTCCTCCCCTTCCACAACGTGCACACATCTCTTATGCTGTTGTTTGCATTCAACTGTAAGAAGCCCTTAAGCGTAATAATATGATGCAGCTCCATTACTATGCAAATGTTTCGAAGACTTATATAAAAACATGTTCAGCGTTGGAAACCTTACTGCAGATTAATCCAGATTTTTCAGCAAGTCATCTGGCAGAGCATAAAAGTATGCCTCAAAATGCTTAAGCTATTAACATTAGCATGCTGAAGCGTTACTCATAGAGATTTATGGAGGTGTCGCTCGATAGCACAACAGCAAAGGTTAGGTTTGTGCTTTGAAACCATTTTATCATTTAAAAAAAATGTATTTTGTTTCCCGAGCAGGAACATGCATTGCAAAGTTGAATGATTAATGTTCAACAAACAACAGCCAAAAGGTGTGTCACTGTTTGCTATTTATCAACAGAAGCGGTGATCAGCAGTAGTTAAAATGAGCGTTCAACTTAAACATTTATTTTCGGCATTGTTTAGAAATCAATAATGAGAGAAAAAGAACACTTTAAAAGTGCATTTCTGTTTTATTTAATAAGAAACTACTTCCAAAAGGAAACCACACCCTAGTGGAGTTGTTTGTTAGATGTCAAATACAGGATACTGTAAGAAATATCTGACAATTACCAGGTCAGCAGTCAGGAACACAGACATGTCTGTACACATTCCTGTATGCTGTATGGTTACTGAAGATTAAAAGAAAGCCATCATCAAAAATGTAGACAGGCCACCAAGTATTTGTGGCCTGTCCTCTACTATTGTAGATGGTGTTTTTTTAAGCCTGCTGCTTCTTGTTTTGTCCTCCATTTGTCCAGTTTCCTCATCCCAAGTGCTTTGGCAATGTCTTTGTTAGTGTAAAATACTATTGTGTGTTACCTTTCAGGTGTAAAAAGGGGGAGCAGTTGGGATGGACACCCAACTTTGTGAATAAAACAACTTGAAAATGACACGATGTAGGATTTTCAAATTCATGCCATTGGTGCATCTACCAAAAAAATCTCAGACCAGCTGAAATCTTGATCTCACGATCAAGGTCAAGTTTTCTGAAAATCTTGTGAACATGATAACGTGAAAGAGACGTGATCTATGATTTTGCAATTGATATAATAAATGCACCTGTTAAGAATTTCACATAAGTTCCAGTCTCAGTGACCTCAACCTCAAGGTCAGAGGTCAAGTTTTTGGAAAATCTTGTGAATGGGATGACTCAAGACGGGAGTCACCTAGGATGTTCAAACTTATTTCATAGGTGAATGTACTGGGAGACTGAGGTGAGCACTAGTGGCTTTATGCTATTTGAATATATGAGATGTACAACTAGTGTCCCATAAAGATAAAACAAAGTTACTGTTTTGGAAGCTACTTTTAGTTAAGCAAGGAAACACATAGGAGGTATTAGGCATTATTATCTTTACCTTACAATATAAATCACCTTGAGGCAACCGTTGTTGTCATTTGGCATTATATAAATGCACATGATAATTTTTAAGACCCCTTTCTTACACTACAGACTGAAGTTGTCAGAAGTGGTTTAGAATATAAACTGAAAACATGAACCAGTTTCCTTTTTCACAATCCAGTCAGACGTCTGCCGTTTGTTTTAGCTGACAGTGTCTGCTCATCTGGTTAATCTTTTCACCGAGCAACAGTATTGCATAACCCCCATCTTCTTTTTGTGAGCTGTGCACACACACAGACACACACACCTCGTCACACTGTTTTTGCTTTGAAATGTGCTGCGTAACCTCATTAGCAGCTTATGAATCTTTAAAAGGGTCTTTTTTTGTTTCTGACATTCCAGACATAATGAGAAGGGCCTAAAATCTGCCCCACTGGTTGGAAAAGAAAAAGGAAAAGGCTCCCATATTATTCACTCTGTCCAATTAGACAACACACATATAGAAACTCTTACATAAAGCAGAATGGAAAAGAAAGAGACAGAGTTTGAATAAGTTAATGGCAGGTTTTGGGTGCAGTACAAAACATTAAAAAACATGTTTTAGTGATTATATATCAGCTGTAAATAACTCTTATTGTCATTTGTCAGTGTTGTGCTGCTGATATATCTGTATATCTGCAGGGCTCTTGTTACATATATACAGCTTGTCAGCTAAGACAGCTGCAACAATCCTCCCAAATCTAATGCAGCATATATGGCAGGTATCATACAAGAAGCCAGTGAGTTGTTGTTTCCAGACAAGATTTTCTTGGCTTAGCTTCCTGTTTATCCGACACATCCATCCAAACTGGCTAATACAGTGTAGGTCCTCACTGTGCTGCCAGAAAGCTGTAGCTTATACAGTCATGGACTCCATACGATCTTTGAAGGTATTCTCTGGTATCAGGCATGGAGATGTAGGCAGAAAAGCTTAATTCCTGCAACTTGTTAGGTGGGGGTGGTCATGTGGGGAATTTGAAGCCAAGCCAACACCTTGAACTCGTCATCTCTGTAAAAAAAAAAAAAAAGAAATTTATACAGTTCCCTAAGCTTCCTGATATTGCTTAAAGGGAGCATTTATCCGGGAAAATGTATCAGTCCAAGAACAGAGCCTCTGTGATGATCCTTTTAGGCATGCTGACTTGTTCTGTGTCTGTAAAAGTTGTGATGAGGGATGACAAATGCAGCAGTGAGACCTTGGATGACAGTAATGGAGACAAGTCGACAGTCCGAGACTATGACAGGATCGGTGGAGACTTCACCAGCGCTGTTTCTGTGCAATTCTGGCCATTAAACAAAACCCTTCCTATAAATTTGGACGTGTTAGAAATAAATGATGAAACCCAGGTGTTGTAGCTAATTGTATGTGAATATATAATTACAATTTGGATACATATTAGCTGGATTAAATGCAGTAACCTAGCTTGATATTAAGGACAGGTTGATTAGAAAAAAATAGAAGTGCTCATTTAAAACAGCTGTATTGTATTAAAAAAAAGGGCTTTTTATACACGACTTACTCTAAGATGTGAAATTTATCAGAGTGAAATGAGTGGAATTCCACTGCTTTCCCAGCATTCACAGTGTCGAGATGATCTTCCCTGATTCTTTGTTTCTTTATTAGAGGCATCTGTACTGAGTGTCTTATGCAGAGAGGCCGTAGTGTTATCAACACAACAGTTGGCTCGTGTGTGTATGTGGGAGTAAAGTTATCTGCCCTCCATTGTGTGTTAACACATCAGAGTCTTGATTAGTCTCAACTGAGTGGTTATGTTCCCTTTAATAGGGTGCATTGGTATGTAAAGTGAAGAGTAAAAGACACAGATAAAAGCACAGATAGGGAAAAGATATTAAAGGAGTAGTAATAGGGGATCGTATCTCCTGACCACCAGAGGGCAACGATGTGTTGAGTAGCAACAGTTAGCACAATAGAGAATGTAGCAGAATGCCTAATTGAATTGCACTAACATGTTAAAGCGACCCTGTTCATTGATGTACCGTCATTACCTTTGGCTTGATATACATTGTGCACAAATATTAGTAATTCAGTTATTGGACTAAAAGAAGAAAAGAAACCTGCATTTGTACGCATCCACAAAAAATGAAGACTCCTTTAGCATTTCTTAACTGGCACCCTTATCGGGTTTAATCAAAAATATTAATGTCAATGCAAATACAGCGTCAGATCTGATTTTATTTACCATTTTCTGACACGTCACGCTTAATTTTCATTTTTAAGTAAGATTTAATAAGGTTTATTTTTACTATGATTCTCTTCTGGACCTCCTTAAGAGAAACAGCAGAGACTTTCGTTCTGCAGATGTGAGAAAAGCTCCCGTTTCTCATGAAATTGTAAACAGTTATAAAATCCTCTCTCTTAATCTGTCTGCCTGTGACACTGTTACAGTCCTCTTCCTTCCTTTTGTCTACTCCTGCCCTTCTCCTCCGTAACTGGAGGTCATCCTATTTTAGATCTCGCTCAAAACAGGACTGATCTAACCCAGATTTATACGTGAAAAAAAGTGTGTGTGTGTGTGTGTGTGTGTAGAGGGACAGGAGGGTGCAACTGGAAATTCAAGTGTGAGTGTGCGTCTGTAAGTGTGTCAGTGACGCAGGAGAGGAGAGAAAGTAAGGAAGAGTTGAGTAGGTAAATGAAAAGAAAAAAAGACAGACGGAGAAAGGAGAGACAGTTGAATGAGATTATTTACCGGTGGGCTAAAATCGTAGACTGATCATGGGCAACCTGGCTGACCGAGTTGGGCCTAAGAAAAGGTTCGTCAGGGAGGCGAGCTCTCTTCAGCAGCACCTGCTATCTGACAGTGGAGATGTAAGTGTCGAGAGCACTCTTAAAAACAGAGACTTCTGCTGCTAACTGACTTCTGTGTCAGGACAGCAAGAGCCGAACTCAAAGTGGCATTTTCTAGAGTGATAGATAACAGAGGAAAATTATTCTATCTGTTAAAAAAAAAGATTTTCTGGTTGTTTTTTCCTCATGGAAGTTAATTTATCATAGTCTGAACATGAATATAAACATTCATTTGGACAAAAGTTACCTGCATGTGTGTAAATTTAGAGGTTACCTGTGAGTATTTAATCGAATGTAATAATCTGGTGCTTTATGGCGTACCAAAACTTCCTGTCTGAGTATAGCTCTTCTAATAGTTGCTAAAGTGTGTGGATTATTCAACAAATGAAAGATGAGAATTCCATTAAGTGAAGTGCATGGTCTCTCATTTACCACCGTTTCCAAGAAATTGCCATTAGTGTCTGACTGCAGCGCAGTGGAGCACCAAAAAACAATAAAATTATAACTTCCATCTTCTCAAAGCCCTGGCTGAAAATAGTGCTTACCTTTAACATACAGTAGAGAAATCCTGTCAATAAGTATCTTCCAGTTGTTGGTTTAGAAATAATTGCCTTTTGTACATCGGTAGTTATTCTGTGGCATCTCCACAGAGTAAGTAGCTCTGTGGAGATGCCACAGAATAACGAAGAAGAGATCAGATAAGCGGAGACTCTGCCAAACTAGGTGAAATCACAGTGTGATTTCGAGGCTGGAGAACAGCAAGGGAGCGCTGTCGTCAGGCTAACATAGGACAGTGTTTTGAACTCAGATGAAATTTATGCAAACTGCCTGTAGAATAAATGTAAAGTGTTCTCATTTAATTACGCACAGGGCGATGCAGTGTGTGGTTTTTTCATAGAGTAAATAAAAGTTGAAGACTCACTGTTTGAGTCCAAGATTAAGAAGATGTCTCAGAGGTGCTTCTGTGTTTTTGCAGTATGCCTTTGTCTGAGGTTCCACACACATCCGAATTTCCCTTTGCTTTAAGTTGCATCATTGGCTGCATGATACACTGGCTGTCACTTGCAGTCTGAAGGCAGGGCACGACTGATACGCAACCAGGGGCTCTTGTCAGCAAAATGCCTACTTTATGATGGCTATCCATTACAGGGCAAGGTTGGGTCCAGTCTCTCAGGGGTCTAATTGAACTGAGATGTACCCTCTTCCCTCAAGCTGAGTCACAACTTAAAGTGTGCTTGGCTTTTTGTCTGATTTGATATGCCAGCGCAGATTGGGCTGTGCATACATCTAAATTTAATCACTTAAAGACGTCCATCTTAATAAAATGATTGCACTGAGATCTATGACAAAGACAAAGTACTCTCTTGAGCTGCACTAAACTGTGGTTTATCTCCCTATTTCATCAGGTGTAGAGCAAATCGTCTTCAGCCTCTAAATTATTCATAAACCTTTAAGGGTGAAGAATCATGAAGTAATTTCCAAATCAATAATATATGTTTCCCCTGTATGACATACTTAGAGTAATTAACTACAACAGGCTTTCACAACAACTTGCAGACACTTTGCTATCGACTGGAAAAGTTTATTAAAAAAAGCATCTTTGTCTATGGACAATTATGCTTATGCAATAAAAGCACAGCACACAGTCATATGAAAAGAGCAAATAAGTTAAATTATCAATGAACTCCCTCACTGGATAGTGATGGAAAGAATGCAAAACTTCTGCTAAAAAAAGGCACAAACTGAGAGAAAAAACTTTTGAAACAGTACTTGACATCTGTGGGTCCTGTCATGTGCTTACCATCTTCCCTGGTGGCTTTAGGAAGGGCCTCGGGCCAAGAACTCCAATTTACATGCTCTATTCGTAGCAGCTCTGCCGATGCAACCCACAGAAGAGCCCTGAGCTCAAAAGCAGACAAACAAATGAGAAATAGATTAAAGAGTGTGGGAAAAACACGGAGTCATGAGGAAATGACATCCTGCACATTTCATGTGGAACTTGATTTGTGAATTTCTTTGTGCAATTTATTGACAGTTAATCACACCATTACCTGCTAGCCCGTGAAAGAGAGAGATGAGAGATGCAACGAACCTGGTTTTCAGCTTGAAAAACACACATTGGCTCAATGGATTTAACTGGGAAGACTATAAATATTTTTTCAGAATAGTGCCATCATGAGACAGTGATACGTGAAACCGAGACTTGACTATTTTTCCTGACCTTTTCATTGCATGAGATACTATCTGCTGCTTCATACTAAAAATAGTGCATTGCTGTAGAGAAAGAAGAAGAATGCAGTCATTAATTTCCCCATTTCCCATTTAGGAAACTCAATGAAGAGGCAAAAAAACCAAACAAACCCAAAACCCTTTCTGACACTACACAGATCATTTTTTCTGCACCATTCTCTTGCACATTTATAATGTGATAAGTGAAAACTGGTTAAATTAGTGACTCTCGCATGTATATGTGCTTTGGTATAAATATGATGCTAACTTGATGATATTAAATTCATAGGTCAGGGTAGTGATTATAAAGAGTCACAAGATCACCAAAGTCATTTCATTCTTGGATTCGTTCTCTGATGAACCAACGTCTGTACAAAATTATGTGTCAATCAGTGCGGTAGATGTTGAGATATTTCCACCTGGTAGCAAAATAATCAAGTTACTATCCCAAGAGCCATGCTCCTTCCACATCCAGTGACATTAGTGAGGGCATTCTGAACCAAGAGTCAGCTAGCTGCTTAAGTATCATTAGCTCGTGTTCACATGTCACCTATGCTGTATCTATAAATGCATTAAATACTAAGATTGCAAAGCCTCAGTGGTCCACAAGCGAGATCCCTTAGCCCAGAGTAATTGAGAGTAATGCCAGGAAAGACATAAAGCCAGCCAGAAAGGATTTAAGGACAGTGACGTAACTCACTGTAACTCACTCATTTGTGACACAGTGAGTCACATGTTCAGCACAAGTGCGTTGGACATGACTAATACGGTATGACGCTGCTCGTGTGATGATGTACAAAGATTTACTCTGGAAAAAAAAAACTGGCTTGATGTCACACTTGATATATCCGGAACAATTCCTCTATTATGGCTGTTACAGATGAACTGAAAATACATAACAGCATTTATGCTTTTATTATCATTATTCTGCTACAGCAAGTGCCGCTGGTGGCATTATGTGTTTATCTGCCTTGTAGAGAGCTTTGCCTTACTGAAGAAATATGTACTGATTTTAATGATTTTAATGGAGGTAAGTGCGTGGAGAATGTTATAAATCTCCATGAGCACACATCTTAAGTCACACCGTGTTTCCATATGGCCTAAATAACCTCGGAATTTCCCATTTTTGTGTCATATTTTGGGATTTAGAAAATGCTTACTTACCAGTGAATGTTAGTTGATGGATGATGATATTGCAGTGAGTGTCTATATGAGAAAGTCTGATGAGCAGATGCTCAGGCCTCAGACTACTGAGAAAGCAGTAGGTTTTAATAGGTTTCAGACTTTTTATTGTGTACTTGAGGGGACATCCTTTATATGATCAGTTCATACACGCCTCTCTGGCTCTAAACACGGCAACCCCATCCAACTGCTGTTCAGATCTTTTGTTTGGGCAGCAAATCAAACGATAGTTGGCTTACAGTTATGGGTCTTGGGCTTTGGCATGCCAATACGCAGACCAGCGCCGCAAACATTACGTCGTTAACAATAAAGGAGGATCCATGTTAATTTTTACCAGTGATTTTTACAAGCTGCAGCAATATTTGACGCTCAGTGATAACAGTCCTCTGGAGAAAGTTCCCTTTCTTCTATAAGTATATTTAAAGGAAAAATGACACTCTTTTGAGGATACTAATCTTCAGATTTTTAGATCGAGGACACAAATGGTTTGAGACAGATGGTGTAAAAGGAGGCCATCTATTTCCACTGTGAACAACTATGTGCCACCTGTAACGTCATCTTGAGACCCATTCCCAGGCATTTCAAGCCTCGCTCACACCTCCGTGTGACCTTAATAACAAATAGGTTGGCATGGCGGAGCAGTATCTTACAAAGCATTCACACCTTGGTTCGTGTGACCCTTACTCAATCAGGCAGATTTAATTATCATGCACTTTGTTGCTTCTTACCCTCTTACTTACTATGGAAAGTACAGGGTTTCAGTCCTTTGAAAACTTTATCTTTCACATGACTGTTCAGGACAATAAAGGTTCAGCTTTCATAACTCTGCTCAAAAGGAAGCCATGCTCTCCTTAGGTGATAAAAAACAACTGGAAAGCACAAGGAAAACCTGCCTGCTACCTTTACTGACTACTGCCTCTAGCATTTTTATTTTTCAGAATCACTATATTACTGTCGCTCGTCTCATCCAAGTTATAGAATGACAACAAAATAATATTGTTGCCAAAATGTCAAACTGTACCTTCGAGCTCTCGTATTTAGTCTGTGATCGTTAACACAAGGCAGCAGAATCATCGTTAGCAGGTGATGTGAAAAACAGAAAGAAGGAAAAAAAAACATGGGCATTAGCTGTCATTGAAACCATGCTAACCTGTGCCAAAGCAGTTTAGGTGAGCTGTGTTGACAGCGGTCCAGTGCACTGAAAACTCATCTGCCAGATGGCTCAGGGGGAGGGCTTCAACCAGGGAGCACTTTAATCAATCTGATTAAGGGGAAATGCTGCCTGTATTTTTAGCCACTCCATGGCAGGCCAGTGACCATTCATTGAATTTTGTTTCATTAGCTCTTATGTTTATCTCTTGGAAGGGTGGATTTATAAACAGGGTGAACTAATGCAGAGACCCAAGTAAAGGGAATTTACTTATTTTAGCAAATAATTCTATGATCATCATAGACGGTAACTCAATTAATGCTAATTATTACAATAAGGGGTTCAGTTGGCTTAGCATTGAGTGGCTTGTTCTTTCTAACATTGCAGCCTGGGCCACTGATGAATCCTGTTTAAAAAACAAAATGACCATAAAAAGCTGCTTCCATATAGTCAGCGTGACTTTAAGGTCTTGAAGTTGAAAACGGTCCCGATTTTGAAGCTAATTTGTTTAGCTGTGCCTTAAATTAGTTCTTTGCATCCCCAAAAGACATGTAGGCCTAGTGTATGCACTGGAAAAGTGAAATGGCACTTGAATGTGTTTAAAAGATTGCCCTGCCGAATAGATTGTGGTGGCAACAGTACAGAAACCCCCTGCAGGGTCCTGACGATTCCCGCCCAAAACATGCAATCTGTGAACTGTCAACAGTTTACTGGCGTGACGGATCGTTTCAGCTGACGTAATGCAATGATGCACAAGTCACTGTCAGGGAAAGTAGACCCAGATAGATGTAATAATACACAGTTTAACAGTACAGCTCATATATCTGTAATAATGGCACACCAAATATAAGCAGGAAAAATGGAAATGGATTGCAGAAATTGTTAGCTGGAGACAAACAAATCATCATTAGTAGTCGCCCAACAGAGCATGGTGCATTTTTAAGATGGGAAAGAAAATGCACTTCCCTACATGCTCTATTCCTTGCAGTAAGAGTGACTTCATGTTATGGCCAAAACAAAATGTGCATGGTGTCAATAAGTGGCTTGCAGTGTAATATGTACACAACTAAAACTGTGTAAACATACACACTTCCTCTCTTTGATAGATTACGGATGTAAGCCTTCCTGCAGCTCTGAGATGTGTGCATCGCAATGACTCACTGTCCCAGCTGGAAGCCTTTTTGTTCTTTTTTTTGAACCATTATGTCTTCTAAATATGTCCCTACAGTAAGATTATATTTATAAAATGAATTCAGACTGGTGCTACATACAAAGTGTAAAGCTGTGGTTGATGTGTGCGGATGCAGTTGCATGTCTGCCTCTGGGACAGCATCTGTCGTAAATAAGCCATATCCTAAATGTTTGCTTTTCAGGAAGCAGAGAATGCGGGATTATTTCCAGCTTGAATGCCGTACATGCTTCTCTTCAGAGAGGTTGTTGAACAGCATTTTCTGACCTTTCCTGGCATGAGGAAGATCATGCAATGCTTTGCACGAGAGCTCAACCTTAGACCTTAAATAGAAATGTCAGTTTTTTTTTCACTGGGAGCTGTATTAGTTTGCCCAGAGGCTAGTTGTTTACATTTAACTCATTGTATGTCTGTCCCTCTGTGTGTGTGTCCATGTGTGCTTGTGTTCCCAGCCTTGTGGCTCTTGTTGCAGCCTCATAGACTCAGATTCAGTCCAAATGATGGATATCAAAGAACATTAACATTGATTTCTGTCTGCTCTGAATAAGCCCCTATTTCATCATGCTGTGGTGCAACTGAAAAACGTCAGGCCCAATATCATAAATTCTTTTGCTATCCCACCTACCTATTTTTTCTCTTACTGCGACTTATGTTTTTTTATTTTACTTTATGTTTTTTAAATGAAAACTTAATATTAGATGCTCAATTTCTCAAAGCTCTTCTTTAGACATTGGTTGTTTTTACTTGTGTTTTCTTTCTAGAGAACATAACTGTAATGTTTAGGTTCAGGCTCTGGGGAGGCCAATCCATGACTGATGTCTGTTTTTCTGTCCACATATGATTTTACTGCATTGGCAGTGTGTGTGGGATTTTTGTCTCAAACACACAACCAGGTGCCTAAAGATACAACTTATAATTTGGTTTATGTGTAGACATAACAGTGGTTTATCCCTTGAGGTAGGTGTTGGGTCTGTCTAGCACAGGCCCACCGCTGGAACGAGACAATTTAAAAACACAGCAGTAGGCATTGTTATCTGTGCTTAAAATATTCAGGCTAATGTTACATGGTTTAGCAAAAAAACAAACAAGAAAAGAAATCGTGGTTAAGTGGTGAGTTAAAAGGACTGGAATGAAAATGAGTGAAAAAGCAGACAATGTCCAAAGAAAAACTTTGAAATACCGTCATAAAGTCTGGAGAACTTTTTCTTAAGACCACTTTAAAAAATTGCACGCAAAAGATATTTACCCGACCACCCTTAAGACTGAAGGGGTTATAAGCAGGAGTAGAGACTAACAGTGGCCTCCCTTGACAGCGACACCATAAGTACCATTTAACTGCCATTAGTAATGCCAAAAATGAGAAAACTTTAACCACATCAAGCACTTTTCACCACTGGACCTTTCAGCAGCACTATCCTCATCTTCAGCAGGACTCTGAGTAACATTCAAACAGTTCAAATGGCAGAAACACAGTAGAGGATGCACAATAAACCCAACAACCATGCAACCAGTAGAGAAGCAAATAAGCTAGCATCTTCATTCACCACTGACCAGGGCAGTGAGCATCAAGAAAAACCCCGAGGACTTCAGTCAATCTCTGAAGACTTGTACAAAATGGAAAAAATCCTATTTATAGCCCGAGTCGTGTTCAGAAATGTCAGGACACAAATGTTTTTCCCTGACATTGCTGGAAACGGAGCAGCCGAGATAAATGGAATTTATCAAAGAATAAAAAGGAGGAGAAATAGAAAACCAGTGTGTCTGAGAACAAAAGGTTCCTTTAATATTCATCAGAAAAAAAAGAATTTGACTTTGTTACTTCTCTAAAAATGTGACTCAATGATTTATCAGCAAAGGTTGAGCACATGTGCACAAACAGGGATTTGGTAGATGGTAGAAAACCAGACTGTTTTTGCATAGAAAATGCATTTTAGACGATTCCAGACATCCATCCACCTGTTCTTAACCTTTGATCCAGTTCAGGGTCACAATGGGGCTCGAGCCTGCCCCACCCTGGACAGGTCCATCACAGGACCAACACAAAGAGAACCATGACCATTTCAACTTGCAAATGGCCAGAAACCAAGTCCAAGTTCTGTTGCAACTTGCCAGAAAATTAGAAAAAATTGAATGTTTATTGAATCTTCTGACCACAAAAAAAGACATATAAATTGGCATATATGAGTTTTAATTTGTATCATACTTCCTACATTTAAGGGGTTAAAAGGAAACAGAGAAATCTCAATAATATGAGGGAACTTGATCATAAAGGAATTCCTTATTTTGCTGGATCCAGAAAAATTATTTTAAAACAAAAGCGTGTGTAGTGTTGTGGAAGTTTTCCATTTAAATAAAGCCTGCAGACGAGTGGTGAGCAGTAGCTAACATTCTTTAATCAAAACACAAAGAACAGACAACCAAGTTGGTGGAGAGCCTGCATGACCGTGGGGCAGACGGTCAGCAGAGTCTCTCTGAGCCTAGCATGGCTCTCAGTTAAATACCTTCTCCAGGAACAAAAGGCAGTACACAGCTGTTTCACACCTTAAGGTTCACACTCCCTTGCTACCTCCCAGAGTCCTCGAAGAGACAAAAGACTCTTCCTGTGGAGCTGTCTGCTTCCCCCAACTTCCTTACTAGACCCCCACCATTTGTCTTACAGTATGAGTGTGAGACATGTTAAAATCCAGTGGCACCAAGGCATTATACAATAACATAATGTGATTAATACATAAGTAAAAGAAATTCCTATACAGTAGTAAAAGTTGGTATTTTAAGACCTCCACTTCAAACAGCACTATGTGGCAATGTGATAATTACACAGGAGGAAAAACAAATGCAGGAGGCACGCACAGAGGCAGGGTAAAATCCAAATCCACTCTTTAATCATAGGCAGGCAGTGAAGGCAAACAGAGGAAGGTAAAAGGACAAGGTCGAAAAATAGGCAAGACGTCCATCACAAGTCAAGAACACACAAGGAATAAATAAACAGGAAAATGAAGACATACTAGGAAAACACAAGAGTATGAATTGAAGGCATAAAAGCTACTTTAAACAAAGACATTCAGACAGCTGGAGGGTTCTAGGCACGAGGTATATAAACTGAGAAGGACGATTAGCTCACTCAGGACCGATAAAGCAGACACAGAAGGGAAAAAAGGCAGGAACAGAGATTTCAAAATAAAGCAGGAAGTGACTAACCAGAACCAAACATTATGAAAGGCAGACGCTGACCTCACCATAAATATTTTATCATGTAAACTCTTCTTCCTTTCCTTTATTTATTTTTGATACAGTCCATCTTTGATCAAAAATGCATTCCTTGAATCACGGCCAACAAACAAATGGGCCCATTAATCCATTAAGTGTTTAATGTGTTCATTACTGAGAATGGTCACAGGTCTTCGATTGCAGATTCTAATGTACGAGGAGTATTTATGTCCTCTTGAGTGAAAAGTTACTGGACTGCTGTTTGCCAACTCTTAGCCAATTAAGCACTCGTCAGATTCTTTCTCATGTATTTCCTGGGGATGCATTGATTGGTACTTTTTCAAGAGCACCAGCTTGACACTGGCTACATAATCATTTTGTCAGCATATCAAATTCTGCCTAATGTGGATGCTGGCCTTTATTCAATTTCACTAAAGCAAGCATTTTGCTTCCCAGCGTGGGTGCGTGCCACCTTAAACTCTGTTCTAAAAACAAGGCTCACATAATACCTGAATGTTAAGTCAAGGTCAAATGCTATATAGATACTATAGTCATTCTATAGTCATTCATTATCTCTCTTAAAGGTCTCACAGAAAGAGGCACTCAAACAGGCACACGGTTAACTCTAGCATTCTAGTATTCTCTAGTTTTCTTGAAAAGGGCCAGTAAGATGGGGAAAAACTTGTTTTTGCCACTTTGTTTTCATTTTTATTATACTTTTGTGTTTTATATATTATATTATGTTTATTTTCTTGTGCTGTGACAGTCTTTCACTATCCAAGCATCAGGAGACACTGCTTTTTCATTTAGTTGACAGTAGATGCGTAATTGCCCGCTGTCTTTTCCTCCACCCCTTTTCCTCCTCTCTCCCCTCACTCTCTCTCTCTCTCTCTCCAGAAGTGTGACTGCCTGCTCAGCCTGGAAGCCTATTCAGCAGACCAGAAGCGCCGTGTGTGTCAGTGCCTGAAGGACAACATTGACAAGCAGCTCCAACTACACAGGAGGGAGCCTCCCGTTCCGCATTTTGAACAGGTATGACACATGGACACACATATCTAGGAGCATTTCCAATTTCATTTGAGGCCAGAGATGAATCAGTAAACACATGAACACATGGGAATGCATATATTTGTGCAAACCCCCATCACAGATGCCCCGTGAATTGCACACACTTTGTGCACAGTAACGTCACGCATGTAAAAGCCTCGTCTGTAGTTCTTATTGCCATAATTCTGATTTTCCACTCACAGAAACTCTTACATTTCTCTGGGGAAGTTCAATGCTGCCTTTGTCTGACTTAAATTTCAAAGTTTAAAAGTTCCTTGACTGTCCTCAAGGAAATTTAGGCCACATCCTCCTAGCAAAAGCCAGTGTTTGTTCCTGTAGTTTCTTTTATAAACCAGTATGATTATTATAAACCGTAACCAGCAGGTTTAACTGAATGCTGTTAGCATCAGGTGCTTTTTTCATTGAGGTAAAGAGTTTGAGAAGAAACTCTGCCTTCTGTGTGAGGCTGTGCTTTGTTTTCTCACTGACATACTTTATTCAAAATCAATGCCATGGCATAATCAAAGATAATGACCTTGGGAATGAGATTTTTTACCTGGATAAATAAAGGACTAATAATAATAATACACTGCAAAGGCTTGTGCATAAATTATTTGAGCTTTTGTTTCTACCTGCATTAACCTTTTAGATTTGTTTCAGTTTTTTCCACGAAATTTTGTAAGAAACAGTTGCTACATACTACTTAGTTACTTTAGGCAGATAGTAAAACAGGAAACTTGTAGGCTGGAATAAAAGAAGGAAAACTGTACGATGCTAAAATCCACCCAGCTGCGGTGAGCTACTGATTCTGCTTGTCAAGGCCTCTCTTTCACGTTTCAGTTAACCATTCTTGTTATTAAAATGTTCAAAAATTGATTAGAGGTGCTTGTTTGTCTTCACTGGTCTATTTCAAAAATGAATTAAATGCACCTTAGTCAACTATCCTTGTCTTAATGTAGCACAATGCGTCACGCTTAAGGATGCACTGGAACTGATCTTTAAGAGCTCATGGGGCTTCTGCTGCCCTGATTAACAGGGTGGCTGCTGGGGATGCTGTGACTGAGATTACCATGGCCCAGTTTGGTCATTTCAGGCTTCTACCCAGGGAAATCTACTCAAACAGTTTTCTTAATTGCTATTTGGGGTTTTTTTGTGTGAAAAAAGAGGTCTAGTCTGACATAAATATGACATCATACGAAGCACTTTTTATTATTAAGAAAGATGAATGCACATCTGTCTGTAATGTGCATTCGTTTGTTTAGATTTTCTCGGACTGATTATTTGATGTAGCGTTTCTGTGAGCACCACTCACATTTCCTTCCTCTTTAATTTCCAACACTTTTTTTTCTCCTTTCCTCCTTCATTTTTGATAAACAAAAGAGACAGCTCATTCACTTCATCAGTTTAAAAGGAGTGCTACCCAGTTCATTTGAGTTTAGCTGAAAGGTGATTAAAAGGGATAAATAGCCTTGTGTGTGGATGGCACACCTGTTGCACATTAAGGGTTCATTTCATCAGTGCATGAAAGAGAGCAAGAAAGACTGACAAGCCGGCAATCTTTCATCTTTCATTCTCTTCTGTCTGCATGCATGTGTATTCATTGCACGTGTACATATGTACATATGTGTTTCCCCTTTTTCAGAAGTTTCAGTCAGACTATCCTCTGTTTTTTTGTTTTGTTTTTTACTATTTCCCCATGAGTGTTATCAACTTCAGCACATATAAAAGCTGTTTTTAACTTAAGATATCTTTCTAATAATATTTGCACTGCTACAGTGTTTTTCTTGCAGGACAATGTTCTGATCTATTGAATCTTTCCACATCAACACTACGTGGAAAGTTGGATTCCTTGCTTGTGTCCTCCCAGGGTCAGTGCCAATTAGGCGCTCCCTGCTGAGTAAATGAACACATTTACACACACGACAGTGTTCAATGTGCTCAATGGCAAAACAACTTTGCGAGCATGCTAAGTCACGTAAGTCGATGCTGTTTATGCAAACTCTATTGACAAAACAGTGTCTTAGCGCAGATGTGACCCAGAAACCTGCCAGGTTTATCACTTTTTCAATTGTGAAGTCTTTAAGTTCCCCCATGCCCGAAAGAGGCTCAGTTGTACTCATTGTTTTCCTCAGATTTGGCCTTTCATCCAAACTAAGTCAGTACACAGCTGAAACATGAGCTGCGTGAACTCATTTTCCAGGAAAGATGGATCTGAAAATGTTGCACATATCACAGAGTAAACATCTGAGAAACATAAGGTGGCGTAAGGCAGCTCGGACACGGTGGCGGTGCAACTGAAGTACAGACAGAACAACTTTTAGTGACCTCTAACACTCTATGGTCACTCATTTTAAACCTGCAGTGTTTTCAGACCAGGAGGCAGAGGAAGATTTCTTTGAAGAAAAACATATTTACAAAACATGCTAAAATGCTCGAGGCAGTTCTTGCCAAAACAAAGTTTTTAAAATTCGTCACAAATCCTGGAAAAACCTGATAGTGCAGTTTCGTACATGCGCTGCCCAGTGCGATCACTCCTGTTATTCCTGTTCCGTGCACACTTATTAGAACATTTTATTGTAATCCCTTATTAAATGGAAACGCAGTCCCGAAGGCAAGGGAATACATGCTTAATCATAACATTGTACATCTAGCCAAATTAGTTCACTTTTGATTGCATTTCTCTAGAGTCCCTTAGAGGCAAATAGTTTGTATTCAGTCACCTCCAAATGTATTTAATAATATGCAAATTAGCTTTGTCAAATATGGCATATATGAGGAAAAGTAGTATCAGCAGTGTTGCATGGAAGCTTTTAAAAGATATATATCCAGGTCACTTTACTGTGTATCTTGGGAAGTGTTCTTGGGTTGCTTCACGTTACCACAAAGGAGAGAACGTGTCACAGTCTGGCGAGGGCAGACTGTATGAATTGAAAAAGGACCCAAAATGCAGACTCCAAGGAACAGGGAACAAAACTTGAATGTTAACAAAAAGCGAGCCGTTTAATATGGCTGGTAAAAAGGTACAAACAAAGGGCAAGGCAAACTGAAGCAAAATTAACACAAACCTAAACTGGGAAATCTAAACAAACAATAAGAAAAACCTAGACAAGAAACTTGGAAGCATGGTATAGGAAACATGGCGTGGACAACAGACGACCTGACAATCACACACTGAAAATAGAGGACTTAAATACACAGCAGGTGATTAGGGGAAGTGGGAACACATGGAGGAACAGCTGACTGACATGAGCCTAATGACAGGACAAGGGAAGTGAAACTAAATACAATGAACAAAGAACACACGACTCCTTCAAAATAAAACAGGAAACATGAGACAGACATGATAATACAAACTTGATAACATAAGACACGCAGCATGAAACACGAAGGTTGAGGGGAAACTTAAATACAGGGGAAGAAAACACAAGGAGTCTAATAACCAAATGAACTTAGATAACCTAATGAACAAAATAAACTCAAACTTAAAACGCTGGGTCAAAAGACCCAGGACCATGACAGAACGCGTATCAAAAGGTAGTTTCAAATGTCAATCAGACCTAACGTGCAGAAAATTATTCAGAAAATTACAAATTTCTCCGAATAATTGAACATTTTAACACACTTTCACTTTCAAATCATCAGAAAATTATATTTTAGATTCAATTTCCGACACACTGGGATACCCTTTTAGTGTCATTTTGGATGTAAAGGAAACCAAAAACCTATAAAAGTCCATGTTAGAAGGGAAGTGGGGTGGTGGACAGCACAAAGACACAACCTCCAACCAGGAGAAACAAGTTCTATTCTTGTCCTCTTTTGTTTTACATTTTCGTTTTACTTTTCTTTTCACAGTGTAAAAATATGCTCAAAGGAAAACTTCACACAGCTTCAACAAGCTTTCCTTGATTACCACAAGTACACACCCTCTCATGTTTCAGGATGTGGGAGTAAGATAGTATTTCTTTTGGTGACACTTCAGTAACTTCATTTCTGCTTTATTGTTACTGTTGAATCAACACCAGAACCTATTTTCAAAAGCGAATAGACTATGTATTTGATCCGCAGTGTGTATTGCTGCCAGTGAGCAGGAAGAGCAGTAAAGGCGCTTTAGAAAATGATCCATTGATTCAACCGTTTTCTTTGTGTCAGAAAGTGTATTTCTCCTCTCATGCACAAAGCCGAGTAAATCTGCACTTAGCTGAAGCACGCACCTTCCTCAAGAGTTGTGTTCAAATGTGCAGCGAGAGCAGAATCCTCTCCAGAGGGAGAACACGCGTTCTTCAGAAGCCACTATCTACTCGCGTTAGGTTTTTCATTCATGTTTAACCGTAAAATGGGATTATTTCGTCACAGTGTTGATGTCAGCAGCTGCCCTAGTTCCTTCAGTCCCTTAACACTTTTCAATGCTTCCCTTTGGAAAAATTTGGACACAAGCCTCTTTTCTATTGAGGAGTCTCTAATCTCCGAGTCCTAATGAGAGTGGGGCACGATGATGACTTTCATGTCTGTTTTGTGCAGAGCTCCATTTGCTGTCAGCATATTGAACAGACGGCTCACAGCAAACATTTATCATTAACTTGCAAATATGATGCATGCTCACTCTGTCAGCCCTCTGCTGTCGAATCTGTCGCGAAATTGCAGATCAAGAAAATGTCAAGGAAAGTGGGCCACGAGTTAGATTGAGGTTAGAGAGGAGGTTAAAATAATCATAGAGCGGGATGACATGATATCATACAGCAGATGTTGTCAAAAGGTGGAACAACAGAGGATGATCCCAGGCAGAAACCTGCACAAAGGCTGGTGAAATTTAATAACCTGACATACCAGAATGTGCCAGTTAGAGGCCAAACATGGTCGGTTCATAATTTAAATGCTCAAAGGAATAATCTTTTTGCATTAGATTCGCTTTAGGTTTTCGTTTCAGTTCATTTAAATTCTAAATTCATTCAGAAATAAGCCTTTTCTGATTCTGACAAATCAAACAAGTGCTTCTCATGACTTAAACATCAACTCTGGTGCACTTTTTATTTCAAAAGTAGTTTCAAAGAACTCCTATAAGGTATTCTTGGAGGTCTGGGCCCCTTAGATACTAATGTGTTTTGATAGCCTGCTGACACACAAGAGCTTTGCTCTCCTAATTTGTTTACAGTCTGAAATCCCTTCATATCTATTCCACATTACATCATGTTACAATGTGACATCAAGTCATTTTAAGGGACTCAGCGAATGGCAAGCTCATTGAAAGCAATGCACTTTGCTTTGCTTTATGTCTTCAAAATAAAAGCACTTAAAAACGCCACAGTTACAACTTAAATTGGCGAGCTTTTTAGGTTTTAAATGTGCAGTCTTGAATAACTAATATAAGTAATCATGATCCCTAAGCAGTATACACTAATGATTTACTGAATAGGTTAAAAAGGTAGGTTTTCTTTTTTCCTCATGCACACAAAAAACATTAAACTCAGCCAGAGCCATTAAAAGTGTGTTATCTCCTTCACTGGAGAGCTTCCGGTACATTCTTCATTCTTCAAGAAAAAAATACATTTGCACAGCTGCATAAACAGACACGCACACACACACACACACACACACACACACACACACACACACACACACACACACACACACACACGCACACACACACACACACACACACACACACACTTGATGGGAATTTAAATAGGGCTGCCCATTTTGAAAATGACAACTGAGCTCACACACAGTTTGCATTTGATGAGCAATACTGGCGCTCCTTCTCTGAGTCAGAAACTATCTGCAGTAAAAGTTGCACAAATTTTCTACATCAGCACCGTGAACAGTGGGAAAAAAAGATGGTTTCTGCTAATGAACAAAATGTGTGTGTGTGTGTTGAAGTTTGGAGGCAGCTTGTTCTGTTCTCATCCTGTCTCATTTCACATTTATGAGAATCTGTTTTAGCGCTGAAGGGGTTATAATGCAGCATTCATGTTGGGAGAAGCGGTGACGTAGGGCGACGAGGACCCGCTCTAATTCTTCCTCTGTTGCTCACTTTCTCTCAACTTGTCAGGCTGTTCATGATGAATTATAAAAATGTGGCGATCCTTTCCTGTTCATTGTTTTCCTAATCTGCCATGTCTCTCCAGCTCAGGCGCACTGTCATGCATGCTATCAAAGAAACATGAAGTTCAGGGACAGATAAGAGCTGTCGGTGAATCTGCAGCTATTAAGTAGCATATTTCACACACTGCATTTTAAGCAGGAACACAAAGTAAAAATAGGCTGATGGCTCCAGTTTGGTTTAGGATTCAGTGGCTTAGCAAAATATTTGCTTTGTTTTTTAGCACTTTAGTCATTCAAAATTTTCTGACACAGCACACACTGGTAAATATCTCGTTCTATTTACTCCAACCTCACAATCCAGGACAGCAGCTGTCCACAGAAACGTTATTAAAACTGTAAAACTTGTAATCTATACTACCCTTGTTGTGTATTTGAGACTCACAAAATAAGCCATGGGCAAAGCATTGACCAGGCTTTGTCTGTGAATGTTACGCAGGGTGTTTTTGAGTGCCTTACTGAGTAGCAAAACAAATTCTTTTTTCCTTGCTTTTCTGAAAAATACTATGGAATTAGGTCAACTCTAGCATGTCGCCACGCCTAGCTCCAACATCCAGATTCAGAGATAAATGGAATGCAGCATGAGTGCACTAAACATATATTTTAGATGATTGTTTATTAGTCTGGTTAAGTATTAAACTATTAAACATCCGGTACATTTATTCACAGTTAAGAGTCATGCATATGTAGCCTTTTCGGAAGGAGATCAGTAGTCCTCATCTTAACGCTTATTGCTCCAGTGAGCTAATGGAGCAGATTTGTCCTAGACCTGAGTGAAGTTTGTTTTTGTCACACAACAACGGCTTATCACTGTGCACAAAACATTGTCTCAGTTGAACTCTCACAAGGAGTGAAGCTTGTCAGGGAGACAATTATGTTAGCAGACATGAGTGACACTAGTCCAAGTGGAGAAGTAGGTCTCCAAGCTGACATAGAGTGAGTTTTAGTAGATAGTCATCTTCAGGAGGCCGGGAGTGACATCAGAGAGAGCGAGGGGAAAGTTAACAAGTTGCTGAAGGAGTGTGTAGTTTTTTTGACAGTTTATTTTCACTGGGTACACAATGAGGATAGCAGTTAGCCGTGAGGGGTGGCCGCGCATGTGTCATTTCAGTGAGCCATTCTAAACACTTTAAATACTAATATTTACACGTCGGATAAAAGGCACTTTTTTTGCGGACCTCTGCGCGCTTCTTCCAAGATCACTGCCGACTTTACAATTTCAGATAGAAAATTTAAAGTATCCAAACAGAAAGTGAATTATGGTAAACATCTGCACCAGCACATGTTAATATGATTGACATTTCTCCTGCTCTTATTCTCTGTCTGCAACAGATGCATACTTTCCCCCTCGCTGTCTCTAATTAGACATGGATGAATTCCATTTGTCTTCTTGTTGCTGCTTGCTCTCCATCGCACACATGCACACACTCACACGAGGCACATTGCATGCTATTTCTGGGATGTGGTGTCATGACATCCAGATTTACAGCTCCAAATGGTGCAGATGTGAGGAACGTCATAGTGGATCATAATTTTTAATTAGATTTCATCATCCAAAAAGATTTTTCCATAATAAATTAATGGCATTGCTGCTGCTCAGTAGTCATCTTTTAAGAGGCTTAGAATGCACTATGCTTTGCTGCGCCGGCTATAAGTGGTTCGCGCTATTTCCTTTAGATTTTACCACATAATTTCCTCAGGGATTGATAAAGTATTCTGATTCTGATTTGGACTAAATACTGTAAAAAAAAATTTTTTATAGAGATTTTATTGTCTTATAATCACCAGGACGACTATCCACTTTGTGTGCAAGCAATGCCGCAATCTTAAACTTTCCTTCGTCTTGCAGAGTTCTTCATCAAAGCTGGACTGTGAGAAATTAAGACATAGGTGAGATGTCAGTAATGTGCTACTGTATTCATATTAGGAAAATAAGAATACATTCAGTGGTTGACAAAAGTTCAACTTTAACTCAACCCTGTTTTTCGGGCTTGTTTTGTTGTGTGTTCCCTCTTCAAATATAATCTTCTTAACACCATTATGCACCGGACGCATAAAATTTGTATGAATATGTCACGCACTAAAAATATTTTTCCGGCCCAGCTATTCTTAATGTAGCCATTTGCTTAATTTGTGGCATTTGTTTTTTTTTTCAGCTACCATGTGAATAAACAGTTTGGACCATTCCATCCTGTAACAAGTACAAATGTGCGCCGATACTGAATATAAAATGATATGGAAATAGTAAATGAATTGTATTTTATCTCACACTGTCTGAAATTATGCGTACAGCTCTTCAGATGTGGTCCTAATTCTGCCAACAACTGATCGTGATACAGCTTCGACTCCGGGATTAAGCATGAAATTCTTCCTTCTTGCGAGAAATGGATGAACTCAGATTCTCAAATTCTTCCTTTTGTTGTTTAGAAACATCAGGACCAGCTCATTGTCATCTGATGTCTACTTTTATCAGTTCTTTTTACAGTGTTTACATTTTTTTGAGCTAGTTTTTTCACAAAAATGCAACATATTTGGCACGTGTAGAAACATTACACAACAAGTTCACATCTGAACACCTCTGAATATCGTCTACTTTTTTCTACGATGTGTAAAGGCCTTTTCTCTGGTATCACAGGTCAATCCTGTTCACTTCACTTCCTTTCCATGTGTCACTGTGTTTGTTTTCCCTGCACTTGACCTCGCTAACTGTCTTTCTGTCAGTCGCTCACACACACGCAGACACACACAAATGGCTGAGTGATGTTAATGATTATGGTCTGTGGTGTTAGATTAATTCCCTTGGCTTTCTTTAAAAATTAATGATTTCCTTCTGACGGAGTGATGTTTGGCTTTATTTTAGCTCACCTTTAACTATTCATAACTGTGTTATGTAATGGTAATGCATCAGCACAGAAGGAAGTATAGATAAGAGCCTCGCAGACTCAGACCTAAGAAGGTAATGCAGAGCATGAAATCCATCCACTCTGGGTTTTAATTACGCACATTCTTTACTCTGAAAAATGACGTGTGCTCCACCGAGCATGTAATGGAGCTGCGATAATATTCTAATGTGTAAATTACAAGGATGGTTTTGACACAAGGACATTTCTGATTAATACGACAATTAAGAGACTGAGAACTTTATGCTTTTAGCCACAGCCTAAAAAGAGTCTTTGAAGCAGGTTTACAAAAACAAAACAAAGAAAAAAAAAACAATCACTGAAATCTAATTTCCATTTAGTTTATATCCTGCTTTTTAAACGTTACGTCTGGATACATTTTCTCAGGAATAATTTTGGCTAGAAACTGTGAGAGGCAGCTGTGCGTCTGTGCAGTGTAATTGACAAGTGTTTAAAATAGCTATTTGTGAAGCCTATTATGTATTAGCACATGATATGATTAGATAAGGCCTGATGAATAGCTTACATGCCACTCTTCAGGTCTGATGCAGACGCATGGTCATTGTAACGGACCAGTTTGGTGTGTGCGTCCCATTACTTGTGAAAGTCATGGCCCTTAACATCCTGCTCTTTTGATAGGTTTTGATTCGGGGCTTTGATTTGCGGCAGATCAACTTCTAAAAATAGCACGTAGTGGAAAAGAGAGAGAGGGTGAGGAATGAGGGACTCTTGCTGCTTCGATCTCCAGAGTTTCGCCGCATTTGATCTTTTCCTAACCAGCGCTCCCTCCGTGATTTTTAACACATCACATTTTTACATTTCCTGCTGTCACTCTCACACCTCTGTCTCTCCCCGATTCCATCTGTCTTTCTTTTGCATCGTCCCCCTCCTTCACCCAATCCCACCCCCACCCACCCCTCTCTTCTCTCAACCCCTCCCACCCCCTCTTCCCTCTCTTCCCTGTCTTTCGCACACACGTTGGCGCGCACGTTATCACCGAGCTGGGGTAGAAGCTGGGACCGCTGCAGAAAGAGCAGAGACAAGAAACACAACTAGGAGAAAAAGGCACTATCACAATATCTGAATAACAGACAGGAGAAAAAAAGACATATGGTCACTGTGGATTAGCAGCCTGCATCTAGTATTTGCACTGCACATGTGCTGTGTGTATGTGTGGATGAACTGTGCTCTTCTTCGGAGTACTCTAGGACACACAACAACAATATTAACACTCATTGAAACAAGCAAGCACACTGCGTGTCCCGATGCCGGTGTCTAAGGTACTGTATGTCATGTTTATGTAATACTGCTGCAGAGGTCACACTCTTTTTTTGCTCTCTATATTGTGTCTGCATGCTTGTTAAATATGGTCCCAATGCCTGAGTGTGTGTGATTTGACTGCGGGAGTGTGTTTAGTTTTGTAAATACCATGTTAGGTGAAAGCAGGGACTTTGATAAACATTTTATTTAGACTGTGGTTGTTTCTTGTGAAATCCCCCTTTTGTTTTTCTCCCCCCCCCGTTTTTTTAACTGCGAGAATGAAAAATGAACTTACTTGCCAAGTACCGTATTCAAATTTTGGCCTTTATAAAGTTTTTGATGCCACGTTCACAATGGAAAAGCCGAGTCCTGAGATGAGTGTGTGGGTGGAACCTGACAAATGGCTCAGGTGTGATTTACCTCTTTTGTTTACCGAGTGGAAAACACTTGACCTTCTTCTCACCTTCTGCACATGAAATCGATGAAATTTGCTGCGACTGGAGAAACTTTAAACAGTTTTTTCTTTAATGTTATTGTGATCTGTTGGAGTTCTTTTTCTCACATTAACCACTGTTGAACTGTTACCTCAGCATATGAAGCCAAGCATCTTGGACTTTTGTTGGTGAGGGATAAGTATTGACTCAAGCATTTATGTGGAGAGAGACAGCAGGTGTGTCTCTTACCTTCCAATGTCAAATGTTCCTTGCCACTAAGGCGACAAATAAAGGAGAAAAAAACACAACCTTTCTCCTGGGTAGTGCAGAGAGGCTCTTGTGATAACAGTGACAGAAGAAGAGCGAAAAGAGAGAGGGAAGGAATGTGTGAACTGGTGCGAGGGGCAAAGAGAGTGTCATGTGGATCCGTTATGTCTCATTATTAAAGGTTCCTTTAACACTTCTCATGTTTGCCATTCAGTTTTAAAGCTTTTATCAGAGGCACTTAGCACCATTATCACATTGTATTACGGTTGTTGTGTTACTCATTATACAACCTCAGTATTAAAATTTGTCAAACAGCCAAAGTTGTCTTTGAATGGTTGGTCATATTTGTTCAGTCTATTTTTAAAAAAAATAAATTTAATTTTAATTTTTTTAAATATAAGATTAAGTTTAGTTTTTGAACTTTAGCATAATTGATATAACTAGCTTGTTTCTTATTATTAGCTAGTTAAGTCAAGCAGTGATGCTTTGTGTACTATTGCAGGTTGACCACAGTTTCATTTTATTGTCTTATTTGCAACATAAGCGTGTCTTAGGTGAAAGTAGACTAACATTCTGTTTTAGCTCTCTTACAACGCTTGTACAGTAAAATCCCTCCTAACCTCAAGCTCACTCAGGGTTTGTTTCAATAGAAAAAAAAAAGTGCATTCATGTCATCAAGTCTAGGATGTTGAGGCAAGCTGTGACTCAGTGCGTTTATGGAGTGCAAACACATCTATAAATAGCCACACGGCACATATCTACAGTGACCTTGACAAGAAGTGTAGAAAATGATGTCAATATAATTGCTGATTGATCAAGTCAGGTTGCACATCATCGTACATGCGTTGTGGAAGTACAACAGACACTGTGTTAAGGTGAGGTCTTCACATGTGTATAAGGTCTTAATCCTGATCTGAGCATGTGTCAGACGTGTTTGCGTCACCAAAGGTAGACGTCTCAGCGAGTGCAGGTTTATTTTTAAGTTATGTTATCTGTCTGAATTGGTGACACAAATATGAGGTCACAGAAGAGTGTGAATCATCTGTGGAGTCAGATTAAGCATAAGCTTATGTCTATGACCCTAATAGTATGCAAATATTATTTCCAGGGGTATGCCACAGTATGTTAGTACATAGTACTGTACATAGCAGCTGAGAACTCCTCAATTTATCTGTTTAAATATAAAGTAGAAGGTTATTTATTTATTGTTTCTAATAATGTATCTGTGTGTTTATGTGTTCTTTGCCTCTATTTAGAATTAGCAATATGAATCCAAACAGCAATAGATTAAATGTGCTCTTTGTTTGGCTGTCAGCAATATACCTGTGAAGTTACAAGTGAGTTGGAAGAAAGTTGACTGAAATAGGAAAAGAAAACAGTCAGCACACATAAACATACAGAAATCCCTCCATTTATTAGAGCGATATTATGTCCTGCTATCCCGTGCACATGTTGTAAATATTATCTGTTTAGTGTCCAAAGAAATGCCAGATTTTGGCTTTAAAAGTCAAATTTAGCTGCTATTTCTGCTATCGTACAACGTTATAGATATTGTAGCACCATCTGTCCCTCTGAGATAGGAAGCTTTTCCAAAATGACATCTTTCCCATTTCATGTATGGTTGCTCTGTGACTTTGTGGCCGCATCGTGTGTGTAAGATAGATGGATATGTTTTCTGCTGCTTGTGCTTGTGTGTGTTTACAGTGGTTATGTGTCCATTGTGTCCTTTGTGCACCCTGTGGGACCTGGCTGTAATGGCTTCACCAAGAAATGGAGTTTGGGCGGGGGGTGTGGTGGAGCCACAAATGGACACAATATGTATATTCATATCTGTCACACACATGTCCAATTATGGAGGACAGTAGAGATGAGTCAGTGTGATTGTTGGACATACACACCGCGTGTTTCTGTCTGAGCTCACGCTGCTCATTCGTCTCTTCTCATTATCGCTGTCTCCTCCCTCTCCTTCATTCCCTCTCCCCCGTTTCCTTCTCACTTGTTTGTGCAGCTCGGGAGTCTACCTTCTTAGCCTCTTGGGCATTCTCTCTTTTCTCTCTCTCTCTCTTGCGCGCGCTCTCTCTCTCTCTCTTCTTCTGTATCTCTGCACAGTTCAGTTGGCCTAGCCCACACTGACAGCATCACACACACCAGCCCAGCTAGCCAGCCACAAACACTCACACACCAGCTTGACAGAGGAAGTAGGCCACTTTAATGGGGATGTGTGGAGTGCCTACATCTGCCTTTAGTGGATTATAACCTGGAACTGCTTCCTCTTGCCAGGTAGGGTTTATATCTCGCACTGTTACTTTATTTTCCATATGAGGAGTACATCTTTTCTGAGCAATCAGCAGAGTGGTTTCATGCAAATGGATTTTATGGGTCTTTTCTTTTGCTCCAGAGGGACAAAAAGAGATTTGAGAGTATTCATGCAGTGTTTGAAAAGCTGAGATGTTAGCACTGCTGGGAGGCGTTTGGTCATATAAAAGAAACTAGACGAAAAGATGTGAGGAAAGATAGTAAAAGTAATAAAGGCCTATTCATCACATCGGGCATCTTTATGACAGGCATATATGAAGAGAGTTTGCCACTGCTGTGTGCTGTTTTGATTCACTTAACTTTTACCTCCACCTTTGATTTGCTGAGGTTTTCGTTTTCTTTCCCTGCTTCCTTCTTTGTTTTAATGCTTGTGCGTTATTTGTCCCTACTGTCACTGCATCCATTTATCCTCCTTTCCTTTGGCAGCTTTAATAGCTCCCTTAAATATTATTGTCTCTGAAATATCATCTCATCCTAAATAAGCAAGAGTTGTGGGCTCTGTTTTACGAGTAACACCCTGTTTACGTCCCCTATTTGGTGCTTTAATGTGAGTGATTTTGGCTTCGGTTATGTGCCAGTGACATATTTTAACCTGTCACATGGCTGGGGAGTGGAAGGGTGAGAAACAGAGGGATACAGAGAAAAGAAGGCTAGGAAGATGGCCATTAAGGAGACATACTCTAAATCATGTTAGAGCAAAGCTGAAAGTGATAGCAACAAGAGGAGAGAGAGCAAACCGAGGGACCACAGGGGAAAACAACAGGAAGCACACTGGGGAAAATTGCTTTCCTCTTTCCCTCATTAGGAGAATTGAGGGGTTATACTCTTCTTAGAGGAAAAAAAAAGACAGAGAGAGTATTAGATGGTGGGTGTGTGGTTTTGTTGGTGCCTGTTGATAAACAGGGATATGATTGATTTCATTACAGTGGTGTTAAGGCTTTGAATCTAAAAGTTTTAAGCACCAGGAGAAGAAAATCTCTCCACCAGTCCTCAATTTCTCCTTTGTCTTTGATCAATAGTAGACAGTGTCAGTGGTGCATCCCTCCGCTGCGTACACATGCAGACACACACAGACACACAAACGATGAATGTGATTTATCAGCTGGTCTTACACTCCCAGCTTGAACAAATGAGATGGTTGTTATAACCTGGGAACATGCATTGCAACATTTTGTCACACAGGCGAGCAGGAAACTGAAAGACAAACCCCAAATTTATGCACACATGCGTGTAAATCCTTCACACAACCATATACACCTACGGTCACACCCAGGGGACAAATATAGAGTGGAACTAGGTTAAGTGAATATGAAATCTGAACAAACAATCTCGCTTGTGCTGAACTTTATTTAACTAGATTTAAGCCTGGATCCTTTGATACTGATAGAAATTGATACATAATTGTGGATGAGCTTTTCTAAAGGAATGCTAGCTTAATTTAACTGTAACTTTCACCCAAACCAAAACCGTGCCTTTCTTCGCACTTAGGTCTAGTCATATTTAATGATTTACTCTTTGGGCACTTGGTTTTTGTCCCCAAATGGGAGGCAGCGCCATACAATGTGACTGTTTAAACTAATTTATGTCCCTACAGCATGAGTAATTGTGCATACACACACACACTGACATAAACATCTCTGGCCTTTCTTTCTGCCGAGGCCCTTTCCAGTCTTTCTCACTGGTCACATTGTCTTCAGCTGCCTGGCGTCATGGGGCAAGTTACGTCAATGGCATTTTCTCTCTGAACCCTTGGATTCTAACAATAATGTCTTTACAAAAAAAATTTAAAAAACCCTCACATTTCTGCCCGCTGGCTGGTTTGTGTGATTCTTCTAAAGGTTGTGCAGGAGCGGCTATGTGCGGTGCTATTTTTAAGTTAACTCGATTGGAGGGTAATAGGGCTGGGTTTTGTTATCCGCTTCCAAGTTGGTGAAATACTGTATTCATTCAGTTTTCACACCCAAGAAATTATCCCTCCTCAGAGGTTTTGTTCATGTTCTCTGCTGACACTGTTTTGCTTTTTCTTTATATCACAGGCACCGTCAAAGCAAATAAAAGGAGAATAACAATGTATAAGAAATAAATAAAAGAAAAATAAAACAAACAAAACGAAAGTGGAAGTCACAGAAATAATGCAAACTGTAATATTTCTAAAAGAAACCTGTTCTTTGTATGAATATTTAAACCACACGTCAGCCACAGTGTACTGCTGATTTCATATTCTGGGACCTGTCACATTGGACTCAAAGACTGTATTTTAACGATAGCTGTAGATTCTGGATCTGACAAATCAAGGCAATGCAGTAGTGCCTTAACCATTTACAAGAAACACTTCAAACTTTTATTTATTTATTTATTTATTTTCAAAGTTAGTTAAATTATTGTATAAGTTTCAATGGGATTAGGGTTGGGGTTAAGGTTGGGGTTTGGTGTTACAGAGGATTTATGGTTTATCAAGAAATCTACGCTGTACCTACGTCGTAGCTACAAAATTCCCCAAAAAGTAACCTGACCTGCACGTTCTGTTTATTAAATGACTGCTCTGCTGAAGCATCTGCTGAAGGCATTCAGCACATATTTCGCCACTGCTTTCATGCATTATTTGCAGTTGCAGAGCTAATGTCAAAACAACACTGTCATGATTTTACTGACTTTACATCGTCATTCACCAAATTCATAATTTGTGCATATTTGTGCATGTTCACAATGCATCCTGTGTTAGTTGGAGGTGAACCTGAGTAATCACAGACTGTATATAAATGATGGATACCCACTATAACATCATCTAGTGTTTTGTGAAGCTTTGTCTTTAGTATTTTGTCGTTATGATTTCTGAAAACAAAGATTGAATAGAAGAAGCAAATGACTGAGAAATTCAAAAAGTAGCAAGAAGCGCACACTAGAAATCGACTTTAAAAAATAATGAGTTGAAACCTTTGCCATATGTTATTTCACTGTAACAATAAGTTCTGGTGCTAAAATATTTAAAGCACTTCCATCTCTACTAATGACTGAATATCATTTCTTAAACATAAACATGCCCACAACCTGCATCTCCAAGGTTGAACTGGCTGTCAAGTAATCCTGTGAGATTGCTTTTATTATGCCGTCCTCCTTCGTGTGTTGTTAATGTGCACAATATTTCTGCAGCCTTGCAGAAATATGGAAATAAAAATTCGGAACATTTTATTGATGGTTGCAGGCAGCAGTAGCAGCACTATAGTTGTAATAGTAGGTAGCCTTGTAACACTTTAGGAGCTGCCCAATAATGTCACTTAATATGTTCTACCTGGGATGTTCTACCTACTAGCATCTCTTCCTTCATAGCCTGGTTACACTCGATGGTGGTTTTTTTTGCCTCAAGTGGTGAAACACACAGATTCTACCTTTAGTAAGAACAGTTTTTTTGTATATTTATTGTGTTGTAGTAGTAGTATTGTGTTTTGTTGGAGGTTGTATGGCACATCTTTGATCTACAGACACTTTTCAGTTGTTCCCTTTAAAGGCCGGTCTACATATGAATCTGCTGGTATCAGCATTCACAATCGCTGATAAATGAAAATTAAGAAAGCAGCGAAGACACGGAAGAAACACTCTTCACAACTTCACAATCCACAACTTGTTGTGACAATAAAATAAAATTTCTTTTTTTTTTTTTTACCTTATAAAATGTTAGAGAAATCTGTTAGGTTTCGTGTGTCTGAAAAAAATTGGATGTTTAATCACTGACATATTGGTACTGGTCCAAAAAAATCCTATATTGATCGGGCTCTGGTTCTCTTGCTCCTTTGCTCCATGTTCCTTTGTGTATGTTCTCTGTTTTCTGTCCCCTTTTCGGCCTGACTACAGCAGAGGGCTCTGACAGACAAACGACTATTACTGTCTCATCTGTCTTCTCTCAGTGAAATCGAGAGCAAAAGAGGGCAGAGCATTGTGGTGCATGTAATGAGGCCATTCAGAGATTGATCATCTATATGGTTAGGTCCCCTCAGTGAGGTATTCATATTACATGATCCAATAACGGCTCTTAAATCTTTCGACCGCAGCTTGTCCTGGACAATGCATGTCAAAGCTTGCTTAATATACGTTCGGTTGGCGCAGACATGGACACAAACATCCGATCAGCAGCAAACATAATATAGCTATCCAATTGTATGGAGAATGAGCTTCTCACACATAGAGACAGAGACATGTCTCTTGTAAGGTATGAGCTGTGATGACATACATAGAAAAGACATTGAAAAAACAGTCTTAATAATTAATGTACATATAAGTCTTGTAAAAGTCTCGACTCATGCTATGATTTACTTGTGTTTTTATGCAACAACCTGTGACGTGGTTTGAGCAAATGTTTTCACTTCATGCAAGTAAACAGTTTGGGCTGTGTGTGTGTGTATACGGCTAAATTTAGTGGAAAGTAATGTGGTTTACAAGTACGGTAGAAAAACAAGTTTGCTATCACTCTTGAGAGCGAGAGAGCAAGCTTTAATGGCATCACATCCCCGAGGAGGTTTGCAATCGCCCCATATGGAAAAGAATTGGAAAGAACTACAGTACAGGCTACAGAAAGAGGACTTGGTAGCATTCTGGAGACCAAGCAAAGACTCACAAGCTCAGTTTTTCAGTTGTGGAATTTTATATTCAGTAAACAATGTGTCAGTCTGTTGTCTGTTGAGACAAACAAACTAAAAAGGGAGACTAAATAGGACTGGACATATGGGACGTCTTACACAAGGAAGAGTGCTTAATGCTTGACACATAAGAAAAAGATGATCTGAGAGAGGAAGATGGTAACACACAGCTTTTAGGTGAATACAGTTAAATATAGGTGCAGCACAAATGGGCAGGAATATAAAGATTCTCAATAAAAAGCAAGGCTGTGTTCTAAATAAAACAGGAAATACCAAAAATGCAAGTCAAACAAATGTTAATTCAAGAGCTGTGGTTGGTTCTCACACAAGCACAAGTGTGTTTACAAGTGGGGAGCATTTGGTTTGAATCTGTGGACAAAGGTAAGACCTGGGGATGCCCTTTGTGTGAGGTTTAACCTTTCAAATGAACTCCTTGCTCAAGAGTACACGTCAATACCCCGGAGCTGATTTCCCTTTAACGAGTGATGCAATGAGACCACGATTATGCTTATGAATTCCTGATTAAGAAAGTAGTCATGAGTTACAAAACTGTAATTCAAAAACAAGTCATTATCGTCATCAGTGAGGACAAAGGTGGCGCTCAGTCACAAGCTTGTGCCTGAGTAGTTGTCTCAACGTGATCACCATGCAGATTTAATAAAGAGTTGGACGAGGATGATGCTTCGAGTCAGTTTGGAATAAGGTTAACTTTGTTGTTATTCTCTGTTATCACCGTATTCATTTGATGTGTTCCCTCCGGGCTATAAACAGGATGTCTTCTCTTGACTCCTCAGACCTTACACATCCTTTGAAGAAATCAATATCAGATAAGCCAGTGAATAAAGGAGACTTTTGAATAGAGATAAATAGCATCATGCAGGCTTGTTGGGTGGGCTTGCATCACTTAGACAGCCACCCAAATTGCTGTTATAGTGATCCAGCAGTGAGTATGTATGAATAAGTTAACAGAGATGGAGGGAGTGGCAAAGACGAAGGCAAGAGAGGAGAAGTCACGTTCTGTTATTGGATGGTACAAAACATGTCCAACAGCAGTGCTAATTGAGATTAGCTGGATTTATTGAGGCTGCAGTTGGATTTGGCAAGTGTGATGTTGGACACTTTAGACCATTAGCCACCAGTATGACACTAAGTGGAGTGAAGTGATGCTCTTTAATGTAATGCCTTACTTAGAAATAAACAGGAGACAGGAAATTAAAGGAAAGGGGGAAAAGGAAGGAAAGCGATGAAGATGAAAGATGGCACTTTGTAATTGATAAGCGGGAGGGGTTTGGGGAAGCTTTTGGAAAATGCACAGCACAGCTGCTCCCCTGGGATAGGTCTCCTGTTGTTATGGTAACTGTAGGACAGAGGTCACATAATTGTTTGCGGGTGACCATTCACGATTGCGTGCAGTTTTCTGTAGTATCTGTATGAGAACATAATGACCTCGAGACATGCAGACCATCAGCACAAGAATATTTACTCTGATCATATTTGCCATCATGGAAATGTGAATATAGAACCACGGTATTCACTGCTCTCACCTGGTTCATACTGTCCCACCTGGTCTGCAGCGTTAGACTCAGCTGATGGTGTGGATCACAGATAGAGTTTTGTAAAGCACAACATTTAGATCATCATTGGACAGTTTGGTGGAACATACAATCCATGTACTGACTGTAAGTATTTATGGCACAATATGTAAAGGTGGGGAAATTTGGCAGAATTGGTAGCTGTAGGCTTTTCCAAATTTCAGCAAAAAATTACAAGTATGGCAATGTTGTATGTCTGCATCAACATGGTAAAAAAATGAATGAATCAATCTCACATCATACCAATCCAGTAAGAGACAATAATGTAAGGGTTGCAGTTAAGCATATCTTTGGTAGCATTCTTTCATTCAAAGGGAGTTGCCTTTATTTACTCAGGTAAAGTAGAGTCTCTGAAATTGTTGTGTCTTCACTATTGCGAAGATCAGTCCAAATACTGTTTTTTTGTTATAGTTTTCAACTGCTTGGTTTTATAGTTAAGGATAATCTAGCCTTATCCCAAATTTCTTTTAGTTTGAATTTGATGATTGATTAATATCTTTTTCTTCTCTTAATCTGAAAATTATGGGCTATTTCCCAAATTAAAATGGATTCTTAGAAAATGGAAGTAAAAACTTTATAAATTATATTACATTATAAATGTCATCATCTGCTGGTCCATTCCCCCCTCTTTGCTAAAGGCCCACGTAGAGTCCTTAAGCCTGTTCTTAAATTCAGTTAGCTGCTCTGGAGGCTGTAATGTTCACTCCAACTGCAGTCTTCGAGAGCTACTGTCCTGCAACTTTTAGATGCATCCCTACTCCAACGCAGCTGAATCAAATGGTTGAATTACGTCTTCAGCAAGTTTGGCAAAGGCCTGCTAACAAGCCATTCATTTGATTGAGGTGTGTTGGAACAAGGATGCATCTAAAAGCTGCAGGACAGTAGCTCCCGAGGACTGGAGTTGGAGACCCCTGCTCTAGAGAAACCCAAACTCTGTGCTTGAGTTTGATGTTTAACTCTGTGGAGGAGGTGTAAACCAATTGAAAAAATGCATATTCTTTCACATATTTGCATAAAAATGCATATTTGTTCACATATTTGTTCCACCAATCATGCATGATTGGTGGAACAAATATGTGAAAAATTAGAGATGGTGATATGCTGTTTTTCATTTGCCTGGACATTTAGCCATTAGCACGGTTGTGGTCATCACGCTGAACAGTTTAAACAAGGTTTGTCTTTTCTGTCAGCGGAAAAAAGCGATGAGCAAGTACAGTTAGCTCTAATGGGAATGCCATTCATTTTGAAGTTATCTGGTCAAATGACAAATTAGAAAATAAATTGAAAGTTCGTCTTAATAATAATAGAGATATAAACCTGTTGATGTCTGCTTCAAAGTGTGTTCAGATCCATTCATCAGCTGTTGGGACTGTCAATTATTTATTTCGTTTTATTAAATTTTTACATTGTTAATTTTAGACGCAGGAAAAAAATGTATAAAACATGTAAAATTTCTTTTTTTATTCATTAATGAATGAAAACACCTGCTGGCTTCGTCTGGTTATCAAAGCATTAAATCATATTTTTTCTAAGTTCAGATTTTTGCTGTTTACAAATTCAGATCAGTATTGCTGTTGGCGACTCATTTGAATATGCCATTTCTCTTCAGAATGAATCGTTACTTTGAAGGGCCATACACATGACACCAGTGAGATTTATGAGATCCAGTTCAATTCAATTCAGGCTTATTTATATAGCAACAAATCATAACAGTCGCCTCAAGGACCCTTACTGTAAGGTAAAGAACCTGCAGACCCTACCTGGGAGAAGACGCCAACAATCACAGCAGGAACTTTGCAGTGAGGGGAAGGAAAAAAAACTTCCTTTTAACATGAAGACACCACCAGCAGAACCAGGAACAGGGAGGGGCAGCCAAATGCTGCTGCTGCTGGGGGGTGACCGTAGGGAAACAGGACAAAACACAGACTTATGCCTGATTTAGATTCCTGTGGGGAACCTTTGTACGTAACCTACGTAAGTAGTTGATGTCATTGCCCACATTTATGCTTATTTGTTAATTACTGTGACGTCGTGCCAGACGATTTTTTTTTTTTTAAAAACTGCCGGGACCTTTTTATTCGTCCTGGCTCCTCGCTTTTCGTTTTTTTTTTCCTGATATATGTTTGCCTCAGGTTTTTTTCTCTACTTTGTACATTCGCTCACATCCATTTCGGGAGTTTCAGCAAATTTCCTCCAGGAATCTGCTGACATCTGTGATTATTGTTCTTTATACTGAGGCAATGATTGTTATCATCTCATGGATAAATTCAGTGCTGCAGGATGTTATAGGATGCAATGAACAGGCCAATCACAGTAGATGTGGGCTGATTCTCCCCAACGTGTAGTTACATTTTTCGGGAGGTGCATGTCAGGTGACGTCATAAGATACAGCATACATTTTCCACTGAAGCATAAATTGGGAATAAGGGAGAGAAAAGAAACACATGGGGATTGAGAAGAGGTGTGTGGAAACAAAATGCTCAGTGCATCACAGAGCATCATATGAAGCAGTCTGAGCCTATCTCAACATAACCAAGGGATGGTACAGGGTCGTGTGATTTAGCCTCAACTATAAGCTTCATACAAAGATAAGATGTAAGATTCAGACTCCTCTCCTCAGCCCTTTTTCACTCACTTATCTCTTTTCTGTGCTGTTGCCATTCACTGACTCCCCTCCTCCTTTCCTCCTTCTGTTTCTGTTATCCACTTTGTCTCCTCCATCTATTCACTCTCCCACCCTGCATCTCACTCTCTCTGCCTTTTAGGGCTGGTTTTGTTTCCTTCCTTAATGAAGCAATGGTGGAGATTATATTCTTTTGAAACATTGATGACTGTGAAACACTTTTGGAACACGTGTACATGCGCTATATGCACACACCGCACACAGACGCAAACATAGACACAAAGGGCTTGCACGCCGCAGATGTCTCATGGCCCATTAGCCTGCGTGTTTCATTCATCTTTCAAGGCAGATTCAGGGAACAGACAATGTTAAAAAGTCTGCAGTGAAGTCAATGTCATATTTGGAAGGTATCTCAAAATTTATTGATATGTTTGTTCTTGGTCTTCGGCTTAAGACACGAGGACATGTTGCTTAAAAGGGGTTAATGATTTTTGTGCGTGTATGTGTGTGCTCGCTGTGGAGAATGTGAGAAGGAACAAGTGTATCTGACAGGACAGGTGGCTCCATTGTGTCTCTAGCCATATCTTCAATGGCCAGGGATTCGTGTGCATAAGACAGAGAGAGATGGGGTAGGCAAGGTGCAAAAATAGACTCCATATAAATCTCAGATCTAAATATGTGAAGAAACACAGAAGGAAAAAAATTATATATATCCCCAAACATCTTAGATTCCTTTGAAATCATCATGTTTATCCTGTGACAAGCCTTGTAACATGATTAAAAGTCATCCATTACTGTCAGTGACTCACTGCTATGACTTGCACAACATGAAGAATAAATGAACAGAGGCAAAGTAAGGAGAAGAAAGGATAAAGTGATAAGCTTTACTTCCAGTTTCCTCTTTGGCTTTTATGAAAGTGCATTTCATTCTAAAAATACCTCCTATATACCCTCTATCTCACCAGAGCTTATATTGGAGGTAATGGGGTCTTGATTTTATCTCTAGGCTACAGTGGACCATTTAGAAATGGAAGGTGAACAAGTCAAAATGTATAAAGAGTAGCATTAATTGTTGCATGCTCAAAAAAGTACAGTCTTTCAGTTTTAAGGTTTTACATATCAGGACATAAATCATCTTTAGTAGGTCTAAACTTGGGTGTATACAACCTTCAGGGAACTACAAAACATGATTTATTATACAGTGTCAATATTTATTCAGCAGACACGAAGCCAAAATGCAGAAGCCATGTGTGAGAAATTAAATAAGTCCTGTGATTCAGTATGTTTTGAATCGCCTTTAGCACCAGTAACTTGAAGTAATTGTTTTCATGTAATTTCATGATTCTTTCACATTGTTCTGAAAGGATTTTGGCCCGCCCTTCTTTACAGCGTCGCTTCAGTTCATTGAATGTTTACAGGTATTCATTTACACACAGCTCTCTTAGCTCTCTTCAGTCCTACCACAACATTTCAATAAGGTTGAGGTCTGGATTTTGATTGGATCATTGATTCTTTTCCTTTTCATTCATTCTTTTTCGGCTAGTGTGCTCTGGATCATTGACCTGTTGCATGACCCAATTTGAGCCTCATTGCTTCACACACATAACACACTTTGGTATACAGAGTAGTTTATGCTCAACTCACTGACTGCAAGGTGCCCAGATCCCGTGGCTGCAAAACAAAGCCAAGTTTCATACCCAGGTGGTATGAGGTGTTGTCATTGATATGCTGCGTTGGAGGGCGCTAAACACTAACATCTTCACTTTGGTCTCATATGTGCAGAGGACATTGTTCCAGAAGTCTTGTAGCTTACTTGATGCATCTTTGCAAACCTAAGCTGTGTCACGACTTTCTTTTTAGAGGGAAGGTGCTTTCTCTTAGCAGCCGTTCCAAACAGGCGATACTTGTTCAGTCTTTTTCTAATCATGCTGTCATGGAGTTTGACATTTACCATGCTAACTGGGGGCTGTAGAGTCTGAGATGTAGCTCTTTTTTTTCTTCAATTTCTCCGAGCAGTGTAATCTGACCTTGGGGTGAATTTCCTGAGATGTCTTGGGAATAATGGCTACTGTCTCGAATGATTTCTACTTATTATGAACTTCAAATTGCTTGGAAATGATCATATAACCCTTCCCAGATTGATGATTAGCAATAGTTCCTTCTCTATAAATCGTTGTGTTAATACACGCCTGAATGCTTCAAATAGGCAAAGTGCCAAAGCATCAGCCTTTACTGAAGCGCTTGCAGTGCACTTGCTGATGATCAATTAATCAAGTGCATTTGATTAACAGCACCTGGCTGCTAATTACCCTGTTAATTCCCAAAGAAGCAGTACGACTCTCTTTAATTTTCAACACTGCTTCTGCGTATTTTGTATTAGTTTTTGTTTCATATTCAGATTATTTTTTATTATGTCATGATATGTAAAAACGCTAAAATTAAAAGAGCGGTTATTTTCTTTTTAAAATAACTGTAGAGGCCAGGCACATCATCCACTAAGAAACAAAAAACAATAATGGCTGATTTATGTACTTAGTATCCATATTCTTATCTTATCTTCTGCACAAGGGCAGCAATGGAAGCCGTTAATGTTAAAACATTTTGGGATTTTGTTTATGTTTGGTGCTGAATGAAAGAGCACCTTTTTCTGTAAATATGGGCCAAAAGTTTAGACAAAAATACAACCAGGCCAATTGTTTCCGCAGAAACTAATTTGAGCTGTGTAAGTACACAAACGTCTTGTGAAATATCATGAGAACTGCCTGAGAGGAGGCAATATTATCTCCAGTTAGAGCACTGCATCTTGTGACTGCAGCTTGTCATCATAGTTTAACTTGGCCAGTACAATGAGGCCCTTCACAAGACTTGATGGAGACTTAAACAAGTTAAAAGTGATTCTGTAAACTTGGAGATCTGGGATTTAACAGGTAGATTTTATTTTTGGTACTTTTTCTTGGACCACTGTCATTGTCCTATGGTAAATTATTCTATCTTGGGTCAAGGGCCCCTCTGTATAAAGTCTTCTGGTTTCAGGAAGGTGTCTCTGAACCATATTTAGTGGTGAACACCTAACACATGTTAGGTGTTCCTGATAAGAAGAACAGAAAACAGAATTAAAATGCAGCATCAACACATCCCACTAAAAAGTTTCAACTTTGTAAATGTTTCCTATACTCAGACTGATATGTTCAGCATCACCGACTACTCTGTGACCTTTTTATAAAATGCAAATTAAAATATGCGGGCATGAATGATGTGGGCCAACTCAAAAATGATTTTGGAAGGATGTTAAAAGGGATGGATTGCCAAGTGCATGGGAGGAAGACAAGCATTGTGCTGTTACACACACATTCACATTAGTGTGTGACAGGGTTATTATGTTAGGCCTTGGGAAATGGGTGACGGCAGTGGTCATGTGGACTACAGCTATACTTTCAAATGTTTTGAAACATCGCAGGGGAGATAGATGGATGAAAAGATGGGTGGCTGTTTGTTTGTTTTTTAATGTAGGAGTAATCTCATTCGTTTCTGCAAGAGGTTTGGTTTGTTTTCTATTCCACTGCCTCGAGGGCACAGTACCAGTTTAATTTGACTGAGTCACTGCAGCAAGCTCGAGTGTAGTGCAGCAGCCAGCAGCACTGGTGAACTGAATAGTAGTATATCACAATATGAACTCACTTGCACTAATATTACAGTATAGTGTCTGGCATTTTATCATTTGATGCAATGTTGGGGACAAAAATTACCAGTGAAGTTGTTTTGTATGTCTCTTTTCATACCTTGGAAGCCCCAGAGGAGTATCTGAGATTTCCTTTGCTTTACCTTGGTCCACGGTGTGCTCTCTCTCATGACATGGTTGTAAGCATTCCAGATGTGGGATGCGTTCCTCCGTCTCCTCCAGGTGGCGCAGCCAGGTCATGATAGTCTCTATGCAAGAATTTGCAGGAGCATTATTGCTTTAAATGGCACTGTGATCATCCCAAAAGACACTGTTTTGTCTTGTCTCGTCCTGCCAGTATAACTCAACATCATTATAGGAGTATTTCAAACCAAACTGAATGAAAGTGTTAAGTGGGTTTATCCAAACAGCCTGAGGCTGACTATTCATTCTCTGTGTCTTTCTTTTTGTCTTTTCCTCTCTTTCCAGATGTTGGAGCCTAAGGTGGATGCCCCTTCATGTGAACTGGGTGGAGTAGGAGGAGATCGAGGAGGTGTATGCCTCCATCTGCCGACACGTAGCTCAGAAGGGGAGGAAAGCAGCCTGTATCCCTCCAGTCCCTCTGAGCCCCCAACGCTGGGTAGTCCTCACCCCTCAGAGCCACTCACCCCTCTGGATGAGGTCTACATGCCCCTTAGAAGTCTGGTGGGATCTGACGAGGGACTTAAGGTACCTCCAACACCACCGCCTTCCACTGAGGGTGAGGATTCCAAGAGCATAGAGGGGCATGAGATGGAACTCTGGAAGGACAGGAAGGATGAGGAGAACAAGCCAGAGGAAGAGGAGGATGAAGAGGAAGAGGAGGCCGGCAGAAAGAGTGTTGGGAGCGAAGGCTGCGAGAAAGAAGATGAAGGAGACGAGGAAGGAGAGAGGAACGAGGAGGAGGTGAACTTAAACCTGGTGGTGTCAAACACAGATGAGGACAATGTCTCAGAGCCGCCTGACACCAACGCTCCCCCTTCCTCCTCCTCATCTTCGTTTGTTATCCCGGAGCTCCGCCTTGACCGCTCCTTTAGCGCCGATGCCCTTTCTTCACCCAACACTGACGAAGAAGAGTACGATGAAGATGAAGACGAGGAGTCTGAAGAAGAAGATGATGAAGACGACAGCGACGATGCCTACCTGCAACGCAGTGACAGCAAGCGCCGAAGCATGGTAGAGGGTGCCACGTGTGAGAAACACGGAGGAGGGGGGCTGAGTGTGCAAAATTCCCTCCGCAGGCGCACACACAGCGAGGGCAGCCTCCTGCAGGACCCCCGCACACCTTGCTTCACTTCTGACAACGCCATCAACTGCCTAGAAACTGGAGGGGGATCCCACAAGGGCGGCTGGACACTCCCGTCACCTAAAACCTTGAAGAAAGAGCTGACCAAGAATGGAGGCTCCATGCATCAGCTGTGTATGCTATTTTCTGGGAGGAAGGTAAGCAACGTCACTGTGAAATACCAGTGAGGCACAGAGAGAACAGGTCACGAAGTACAAGCAACAAGAAACACACACAAACAAGCACTGCGATATTGACCAGTGGTGTTTCAGCTACTCCTCCTGAATAGCCCAGTTACTTTCCAGTGGTTTTAGTGAAAAGGGTGACATCAAGTGGTAAAGCAGAGCAAATGCATGCTCTACCTGGTGTTATAATTACATCAGCTTGTAATTAACACTTATAATTATTCACAGATTGCTCACATTTACATACAAAACACTTTAATGCTGATTGTTAAATTTTCATAAATTTCAAATGACTGTCTCATTGGCTCTCTAATGTTGTTATGTAAAAATCTGTAAAAGATCCAAGAATACTGTGAAATTATAGCATTATCTATAATAGCAGTGTGTTTCCCACATCTCATACCAATCTGTGTAAGTTTTAAGAGTCAAGAATTGTAGAAAATTGTAAAGGTAACAAACAAAAATAGAATAGTGCAATAATGAAATAATTTATGGGCTCCTATTTGAGAAGGATTTCTGCAGTTTGAGATTAAGTGCCGGTAAATGTTGTTTCACTTGTCCAGCAGAGGGTAGCATGCATCGTATTGTCTTGCCTTATGCAGCTCACACTCAGTAACAGAAACAGTTGTGCTTTTTCTCACTTTGCTCATGCCAGTGTTGAGTAGTGCTAACTGAGAAATTATTCTGTCTCATGTTCCTGTTCACTATGAAGTAATAGGTTTTTTATTTGTCCTTAGAATTATCACACTGACGGTGCACACGGACGATTAATCATCTGTGCCACCGTTTCTTCCAAAACTATTTATAGTGCTGGTCTGCACACCTGTACACATGTTTCAGAAGAAATAGTTTGGAAAAAATGAGAAAGAAAGAAAAGAAGGATCAGAAAAATGTATTAAATGGAAGGAAAATAAGTCAGTGATAGCAGAACTCAGTAGGCTCTAACAGAGCTGATTAAGTGCTTGCTTTATCAAAAATACTTCTCCTCTTTATCTGCCTCTCCCTCCACAAGTCTGTCAGCACACTCGGCAGCCTTAAATGGCAAGGTGTGTACACTGCGCAGGGAAGGAATGCAGCAGACGGAGCTGCAGCCTATTGGTCTTGGCAGATTCAAGGGTAATTTTACTACCTCTTGCCGTCATGGATACAGTTCCTTTGAGGCTTTTGTTTCCATTATTTAAAATGACATCTTCAGGCGCAGTGTGTGTGTGTGTGTGTGTGTGTGTGTGTGTGTGTGTGTGTGTGTGTTTTAGTTAAAGCTATCTCTATTTGGTTTGCAGTGTTATGCTGTTACAGTAGGATGAAATCAGAACCACTTATCAGAACCATTTAGCCACACGTGGTGGGGACTTTAATTAATTTAGAATCATTAACCTTGACATTGTTTTTGGAGGTAAAACAAAGACACAAACAGAAACAGTGTATACAATGTTGTCTGATCGTGTTTGTTTTAAACTTGCAGTGAAACCTTAGCTTCACTGATTACATTGTTTTATTACTATTTGAATATTTGACGTGCCACATCAGTTATCATACACTATAAGATACTTTGCACACAACTCAGTGCGCTGCAGGTTGGTGTGTGCGCGTTAGAAAGTGTGACAGACGTGTCTGGCCTTTAACAAGCACCAGGCGTCCTCCTGTCTTTCTTTCCGTTCTGCACCTTTTCTTCTCACTTGATGTTTTTAGTGGCCTATCATCAGTGCAAAGAGAGCCAGGGACGGACAGAGAGCAGGTCAAGAAAAATAATGTCAGTTTGTTTGACTGTGAGATTTTTCTTGCTTACTGCTTCAGTGAAACGGTAAGCAAGGACCGGACCGGTGAAAAATTTGAATATACTTTTGTCTGTTTCTTTTTAATCCTCGCATTTTTGCCTCTCGACTTTTCAACTGTTCATGTTTTATCCATGCAATGAACCTGATCTAGCTCAACTGTTTATAAATGTAAAAGTTCTTTGGTGTCTTTTCACATTCCAGTAGTTCCTGTGGTATTTTATGGTATTACATAAACTTTATAAGGCATTTCAATCAAAGACAACAGAAAGCAAAATTATAGCAATAAACATTTTAAAAAGTTTAAACCAGTAATACTTAAATTTGTGTCTTAACCAAGTAGCCAGTAGTAGTGCTCTTTCAAGGTGCTTGGTGCTTGTTTTATGTCACCGCACGAACAAAATACTTTATGAGACAGAAAGTCAAATTTTATTTCAAATAATTGTTAGTCATCTATGTAAAATAATTTTATTTTATTTTTTTTACCATGAATGTGGTAAACAATATTTTTAATTAGTTTTTTTAAAGTTTAATTTAAAAAAGCTAAAATTGTTCTATGTAAACAACCAAAACAAATGGAAACCAGAGATGATCAAATTATCCTTTTTTTTTTTACAATAGTTTTTACAGAAGGAGCTAAAACCAATAAATTGTATTTCCAGTGAGGTCATTACATTGACTCTCCTCTCGCTGCACAGACACCCACCCCCTCGCAGATGTCGCTGACATGTGAGGATCTAACCCAAGCAACCCAAAGAAAGAAAGAAAAAATCTGTTTACGGGGCTTAAATGTTTGTTTGGATTTTGAATAAATATCGCCTCTCTTTACAGATGTTGGGTGGGGAAACTATTTCAGTGTGTTTACTGAATGTGTGTGATGCTTACATTCTTGCGTTGACATAAGGATGGCCCCAGGCAGATAGTATAAAATGAACACTGATGAAAACAAATTAGTATGTATTTAACATTTAACATCGGTGTAGTTTGGCATGATGTTATGGACACCTCTGACAGTCGTAAAAATGGTCTCAGCGTACTTCCAGCCCAATCACTGAGGCCGACTTGCAGTTTTCTCTCATGCAAGGCAGTTTCTGTAGCTGTCCAGCATTATATAACATTAACTCCCCCCCTCTTACTTTTACATGAAATAATAAAAACAGTTGTTTAACATTATTTAGCATTATTTAAAGAGAGAAAAAAACATATTGTTGGCTTGAACATAACTTAAAAATTCAGTATATATGCAGATGTTTTCCAGTAATGTTTGTGCACTGTGCACATAATCAGGCCGTCCAGTTCTGTTGTGTTGGCTCCCGCACAACTAATTTAATGTTATAAAAATATATATATTTTTATAACTAATGTCTAAAATATAATTGGCAGAGTAAAGCATATGTATTATGTTAAACAGGTTGAACGCTAGAAAAACACTCATTGAGTAGAAAAGATAGTTAGGGTTAAGCACACATTAAAGAGGTTAAAACAATAGAACACACAGCTGTGTGTTTGGAGTGACGTACCTTCAGAGAAAAGATTGGCTTCTGTTTTTCTCGCCTTTACATAATACTTTCTGTGCTGTAATAATAAGCAAGAAAAACATTTACAGGAACTTAAATATTCTATTTTAGGGTGACACAGAAAAATATGAGTAAAGCCCCAGCAATTTTCCACTAGAAAAACTATTCTATTAATCCTTGTCTCTCATTATTCCTCAGGCCCTAAGTTGCATATTTGTTAATTTTAGCTCAAAGGTTATAGGACTCCATATCAAGATTTTTGTGTTTATCTCATATGGCTCAGCGCATGACCGGGCCTAAGAATAGGGTTGGTTGTGTTTTTTTTTTACTGAATGAACTAAATAAGTTATTCACGGAAACTGTTTAAAAATATAGTGTATTGATGAGTACCAGGCTCATCTCAAGTGTTTTGTTTCAGCATAAGACAAAACAGGCGCCACAGGTAATTTGCCAGGTGCCAAGGCGCACATCACAATCGGCACGTATCGTCTGTGAGCACTACGACCCACTGAACACAGATGGCGTTGTGGACAAAAGCGTGGGTTTTCTTGATTTTGTTGTACAGTAGTTGGCCTGGATGGGACAAAAGGCCACAGTTCAAATGCACGCAGGGCACAGCCAGTCCACTGCAATGCTAAATGAGTAACATGTAAATATTTACTGAGACTGAGCAAACTTACAGAGCAGTCAACACAGCATCCTGTCACCTCCTACTTATTGACAAAAAAAATGTGAATGAACTGAATGCAATGTTTTTTTTAGGTTGTGCTGTGTTACTCCACAGTTTACAGCAAACTTTAATGGTGGAGAGTCCATAATGTAAATGTAATGTGAGTGTCCATGTACGTTTCCAATAAAGGGAAAAAGGAGTTATGTAAGTCTGAACAGGACTTTTTCTTTTTTTTTAAATTTGGGAACAATTTATTATCTCTTGTTGTGAAATCAGGGACATCTCCCTTTGTCTTTCGGTGAAGTCTTCTGTGCTGTCTGGAAAGTTCCAGAGAGATGTTATGTCATTCTCCCCTATCCCTGTCTCTGCATGTTTGATTGTTCATTTGTTTTTTAAATTTTGACTTAAGCAGGAAGAGGAATGCACAGTTGGGGAGAAAGTAACTGCACATACCCACAAACCCGAGGTGGCACATATATACGTCTAAGTCTATATACATATTTCTGCATCAAACAATCCCTTAGTCACTCTGTATGCAAACAGAGAGCTTTATTTCATTCTTTCTTATTCTTTTTTAATGATTCATCTTCACTCCCAGCCATATTGTAGCTACATTACAGAACAACACACAGCCAAGAGGTCCTCTTGCATTCTCCTTCAATTTTTCCACATAACAGTTTCCATTCGTTTTATTTACAACATTGGCCTGAACTGTTTTGGCATATCACGAGAAGTTATGGCACTTGTAAATCACACACACACATGCACCCACACACAGTGCCAGTGGTTTTCCTACGGCGCACTGTTTTAATGCTGTGATTTTCATGGAGTCACTTTCTCAACTGACTTTTAACATCTTATAAAGCAAGAAACCATGTGGTAACTTAATTGCCTAATGAAGAATAAAATATTCAGGTTGAAGCTGCAGGTCCCATACAAAATGTCTCTATCCACACCAGCAGATAAAGTGCTTTGGAGAGATGAAAATTAAGTTTATGTTGTCGTGCAGAGTCCATTAGCCCAGATAATATAATGCTATCTACTTATCCAAGTTAGCCTGCCTAAAATGACTTCACATCTGCAAGCCACTTTGCAAACCACTTTCCCTTCAGCACTGGCTTTTCATGCTTAGTGAATGAGGCATGCAGTGTTCTGTGCTGGCATCTCAAAAGAGCTGACAGATATTAATAATTGTAGATTACTGACATATGATTAAATGTTGTAATATGTAAAAACGTATCTGTCTAACATAATCCTCTCTAAAAGCACAGTATAGATAAACTTGATTAAACTTGTGCTAGGCCAGCTTAGAGCATCCAGAACCAAACATGTATGCTGTGGATGTTTCAGTGCTGAGTAGAGGCTTTCCTGTTGCAATGTGCATTTTAACTAAGTTAAACTAAGTTCAGTAGAAGTTCATAATATTCTTATTGGCTTTGAGAATGATGTTATTGCTTACATCCACTCCTTAAACGTTTGTTAGAAGCTGTTTCTCGTAGCTCTACGAACACCATTTTAACATGTGGAGAAATTCCAGGCTTGATAAGTGTACTTTAACTAATTCATACAAAAGTAAAGTAGTAGAATACAGACACATAAAAAGTGTGTCTGATTTAAAAATGTAATCTTTGTTAAAGATCTCAACGTTCATACTCCAGTGCTACTACTTAACCACTCATTCATGGAGTTGTGCATTTTTACAAAACCCCCACAACAAAGGCTAGCTAATCCTGAGTAATTATGCTTGCATTATCCTTGTTTATTTGTTATCAGTTGTTTGCCTGTTTGTGACTGTGCCTGAATTTTAATGGGGTTCGTGAATAGTTACTCTTCTGAACTGTGCATGAAGGAGTGCTCTACACATGTCAATACCAATGACTGTAGAGGACCCTGTCTCAGTAATTGTAACAGACTGCCTGACACCTGCTTCCAGTACCAACACTTAACAAAGTTAGTGACTTTCTACAGTATGAAGAACCAACACGGGAGACCTAACAGACCTAACTGACTGAGAGCTAGGAAATCACTGGAGAGTATTGTTTCAGTTGTCATCAGCTTGATGACTAATACAATATCGCGTTATCACTTGCATCTCGGGAATATGCAAGACTTTGAGCAGTATACAGGAATGACCATCAGCATTTGCTCAGTGACCTATAAACTAATTACTGCGCAGAGTGTTTGATGATGCTTTTCTTTCGTCAGACACGTTGCCCTGATGTCAGAGCACTTACTAGAAGAGCTCAGTTCAGCAGACCCGCACTGTCTCCTATAGTGTATTCTCTTTGGTCGGTAAATGTTGGGACTTTGGATGCTATCACTGGCATTCTCCTGACATTCAGATGACTCAAGACAAGACAGACTCCAGAAGGCCTCCTGTTTCATAGTTGTGTCCTCTGTGTGTTTGAACTGAGGTGTTTACAGCGCTCGTTGCCATAGCAGTGTTTTGGGTGAGTCAGCCAAAAAATACTGCTATGGCAAAATATTTAGATAAATAAATGTTTATAGATGGTTCCATAAGTAACCCGTGTACAGCTGTTGTTATTAATGATACCTGTGGCCTTTAACGGAACTGTTGTTCACATATGTGTGCGTCACCCACCAGTTTTGCACAGTGAAGCTTACGGGACATTGCTCTAGTTGGTACTGTTTGTCTTATTAAAATAATTATGAGCTTCAGAAAAAAAAGCTCTGAACGTATACATCTAATCTCAGCATTTAAAGTAATGTAGTGAAGTTTTTTTTTTTAATTAATCAAATTCACTTAAAAAGAGCAATTTTCTCCATCTCCTGTTTTTGTCTCCAAATGCATTTGGCTCAGTGAAACAATACAAATGGTTAAACATACCAAAACTAAATCAGATCCTTCTTCCACCTAGCAATGTTTGGCCGACTGGGTATTTAATAAAATATTTAATAAAACAAATATTCCTCTATATTTAATAGCTTGCTTGCATGTTGGCATATATTCTACTATCCTGCAGAGCATCATCTGCAGCACACTGCTCCTCTTTTAACCACACATTCAAATCTCTAAAGAGGCAAAGGAGGCAACTCTAACTATGTTATATTTATTGAGATCAATAGTAGACTTTCTGAGTTTGAGAGTTAATGAATATGTGAAAATGACTTGGCTCTTTAAAGTGTTTTGCAGCATCATGGACCGTATTCAATATGCAGTAAATGACGATCAGGTTCATTATAAAGTGTATGACTGATCGTTTTGCTCTTTTGTGGCTTTTCCTCTCTATTAGTGCATCACAGCAGAGGCACCATCAGTTGCAAAGCCAACAAACCCTGCACATAATTTATTTGAAGATTCCCTTTAGAACTGCATGATGACAGCAGCCCTGTTGCATAGCTGTAAAAAGTGATAAGAAGCTGGATAAGTCATCTGTGTAAGGAATTCTGATGCCAATGATGTCCAGGAATACATCTAGGCTTTTTTTCTTTTGGGGGGGTGAATTTGGTTCATTTCTCACTTATTTGGTTAGGTTTGTACTCTAAAGCATATTTATTTAGTGGCTTAATAAGAGGTTGTAGTGGAAAGAATTAGATTATAGCCCCACTTAACAGGCAGTGTCATCTGTGTTGAAGTGCTGAAAGGAAAACTCACTTTCTCGCTGTGTTGTTGTTCATGCTGTAGATCGTTCTGAAATGAAGCAGTAAGAATCAGAGGGGGTAGGGTGCATTTTTATATCCCCACTGGGGATATTAAAAAAAATTAGCAGGGGGGAGATATGTAGACCAGAGAGAGGGGAAATCCTCCTCTACCCTCTATCATACCCTATGTTGTAAACTGACTGAGAGACCAGCATATATACCTTGTAGCTGGGTATAAATATAATAGCAACAAAACAGATTTTGGCCACCAGTGCAGGACACATGTAACTTCTTTCTGTCCTTTAGCTAACTTTGGTTTTTCTTTTAGCTAGTGCTGTGAAGCGCAAACATCAGTTATACATATTTCATTTTGCTGGATAAAAACCAACAAATCATTGGAAAATAGCAAGCTAAGTTGCCATATCAGCCTCAGAAATTTGGATGAATTAGCTGATCTTATCCACTCAAGACAGTATTTTGCCTAGATAGCTTGTAGATTAGCTGGCAAGCTAGCATTAGCTAGCATTAGTCTCAAGAAAGTGTGCTCAGTGGTGATTTTCATCCTCCATCTCTCTATGAGCTCAGTTGAATTTTGGCCGCAATATCAGTCACATTCACATTTTGCTGGATGATCTCCACTCAGTAAAATACTTCCAAATACTTCAAAATTTTCATCTAAGTCCTTTGCAAATTATTTCACAGATTATAAATGGCAAATCATTCAGTACATGAAACTTGCTGTGTAGTGCTAACAGACTGTACTCTGTCAATACTCTTCAAGGTCGCTATTATTGCAGTTGGTAATACTGTTAATACCAAATCTGAGCATTCATCTGCACAGTCGGTTGTCTTGGATAGACTTTGAATGAACTGTGTGTTCTGACTGAAGTAAAAGAGGGACATACATGGAGACAGACGTACATGTGCAATTTGTGCTATCAGCACATAAATCTGCCTTGCTTTGCATTGTAGAAGCATGTAAGTGTGTCCCAGCACGCACAGAAACAGGACAAAGTCGTACACTCTGTTGTACTCCCTGGGCAGCAGAAGTCAGGGAGAACAATGCTGGTGGGAGGATAGGAACACACATGCTGTCCTCACAGGATGGGAACAGAGTCAATGGAGCAATCAGCCCTGAAGGGTAAAGACAGGAAAATCACAGTTCACTCTTTGCTTGTTCATTATGGAATAAAAGATGTAATTTAGCTAATGAATAATCTTTTTATTCCTAACCCTTTTATGTATTTTCCATGGAGTTCTTTTGCTTGCTATTTTCTGTTATGACTACAATAATCTGTTGAATGCCTCACATTTAATCGTGCAGCAGTGGTACTAATTAACGTAAGGTTGACTCAGCTTGGACACAGTATAAATAATGTTTATCCTTTTTTTTTTTAACGTAAAGTACATTTAGTTTGCTATAGAGAGAGAACAATTATTAATTTCACAAAATGTATTAAATACACTGCTATAGCTTTTGTTTATTTTTAGTTGATAAAACCTTTTTTTTACAAAGCCAACCATTTCTTTTAGTCCAGATTGGAGAATGACATTTGTCTTTAGCAGGCATTTTATAGCTTTAAAACAGCCGACGCACAAGAAGCACTGATGTTCTACTTTTGCTTTCAGTTTTCTTTTTTGTGGACAGGTTACTTTTTAAGGGACTATTTGCACAGAAAATAATAATAAATAATAAATAAAAATAAAACATACTTTTTTAAAGCTGCTGATTTTCAGAACACATCAAAGTAAAAGAGTTTGGACATGGCGACTTAAAAATGACTGGGAGCAGTTCTCAGTCACTCTACACATTGAGACCAATGGTAATGCCAGATATTCCATGACTGTTGTGTGTTGTTTACTTCCCTTGGGACGGAGGAAGCATGACATTTACACAAATGGATGTGTGACCCACATCATTCCCCTGCTTCTGTGTTTGGAATCTCATTTGCAGCATTCCTTCCTTCCCTCTTGAATGCCATACGTCTCTTCCTGACCTGCTACTTTCCTAGTAATCACTTTAGTTGGTGGCAACCAGCCCTTCTGCTTGGCTGTGATAAAAATACAAAATGCTAATAACAGATTCAAGGCAGCACCTGCTACTCACAGCACTAACACTCTTGCTCTATGTGTTACCACTCTGACCTCAGGACCGTAATGATCAACGAGACTGACCACTCGTTGATGACTGGTGATGCAACATAAAGCCAATAGGACAGTGTTATCTGGCTCCCTCATATTGATGTGGAAACATTATACTGAAACTAAAGGCAAAGAATTTATTTGCACCAAGACAGTGGTAATTATTTAGGATTTAAATAACCTCCCTTTATCAGGGATGTAACGTTCTAGTTATAAAAAGTGCAGCTTATCTGTGCAAACGCACTTTAGTATGATCTGAAAGGTCTGTATTGCTGAGGACTGTAACTGCTATATTGAATCCTAGCTGTGAAGCTTTAGTAGCAGTAGTAATAAAGATGTCAGGATGTTCATCAAACATGGAACATGAAAAAAAGTCATCAGACTGAACAAGGTCAGCATGATGACTTTTTAGTTTTCCTTGCTTTGGCTATTAAAGTAATTACAAGAGAAGCTGAGATTTTATGAGACACGTTGTTCATTAGATATCCTGAAATAATATGTTGAAAAATCTAGATGGACGAATGTGGATTTTATCTGCAGCTGCAGTAGCCTTGAAGGCTAAAGGCTTATTATTTTACAAAATATACACTTCAGTAAAGACACAGTTTTGTAGTTTTGCCTCTGTATACCACCACAGTGGGTTTTTAAGACTTTCAACTTTACGTCAATGGACTTAACAAAAACAATGCTTTAAGTATTTAGGAATTATAGACCATTTTAAACATACATTCAGAGGGTTAAAGTTATTTGGACAAACTAACATAATTTTAAATATAAGGATTTTTTTAAATACTTGGATGAAAAGCCTTTCGAGTCAATGACTGCTAGGCCATTACTGCAGCCCCCTTTAGTTGCTGCTTGCTTGTAGGTCTGAATTCTCAATTCAATTTTGTAATTAATAATTGAATTGTTGACTGACTTTAGCGTTGAACAATATCCCATTACTCTGACCTGAGAAGCTCTTTGGTTACTGTATATATACATATATATCTTATATACTTATTTAAAATTAGCTCAGTATGTGTTTGTTTTTTTGACATCTTCCTAATGTAGCTGCTTCTGATTAGGAATCAGTGACCTACTTTTTCAGTCTGTGTATAACAGCCAGTTTTGGGGAGAACTCTGTAGCTGCAGCCATTTAGAATTACATGCAGAAAGGTCATCTGCTGGTCAGAAAATGTCTTAGTAACCTGACATCTTGTCAGAGCAGCTCAAAAGAGTGACGTTGTCCTAGCATTGTTCATTAACATACCATGACATGGGAAGTACTAATGCAGGAAAGCAGCCATCTCCGGAGAGGTGCTGAATAACAGGAGGCAGGGAAGAATCAGATCAAGCATTCAATATACCCAGACATCCTCACACACACACACAAGCACAAGCACACACTCAGACAATGCACCTATTGTAACCACTTTCATAATGTAGTTAGAGTAGGAATGAGTCAGTATCCTGGCTGCTGGTCACTGAGTTTGTTCAGAGATATTTCTGATAATTGTAGTTGTCCCATTGTACTGTTTGGATGCGTGTGTGTTAGAGTGTATGTTGCCGTTCGGTTACACCAACAACTGTACACATTCTGACCGATGAATGCAGATAAACATCATGCAGCCACTGGGAAGACCACAAGATTATTTCCTATCATTTATAAAGGAAGCTGGAAAAACAATAACTGAAGCAGTTATATAATAACGCATAAAGAATTATAGAGGCATCTAAAAATGTTTTCTCAGAGCTTTTAATACAAAGCCATAAAAGAACTGTGGAAAGAAAATGTCATACCAAAAGAAGCACTGAAAGCATCGTGTGTATGAATATGAATAATTGTTTACAATATTCTCCCTATCTTGTTTTTCTCTTCAGACACAGGTCACCCAATCAAACTTAACTATATAAATGGTTTAACATGCCAGAATTAAAGACTCCATCTTTTTTAGCACTATGTTGTCAGTTGTAACATTTAACTTTAGTGTTTAATCTGAAATGATCTCTATTTTCCTTATGCTCTGAATTCAGTTCATTTCTCTTTTATTTAGTTTAGGGTAGTTTTCACTCTGAAAAGGCAGTGGATGTTCACGTAATGAAACGTTGACACGGAACACGATCTGAATCATCCCTCTATACAATGTCATCTCTGTTGTCACTTTGAGTTCTTCCACTTAAACACTTTTCAACAATTTTTGCAGAAACAACAAAAATACACCTTCAACAGCGATAATTGTTTTGGAGCATAACCAGTTGTCTTTTATTATACCTTAAGTCTAATGCAGCGTCTAATCACTGATTTCCTTTCCAGAGATGAAAAAAAAAGTAAAATAAAATTGAACACGTACGATTACCTTATAATATCTTTTCGCCAAATAGCCTGTGTTGCACATGAAGGAATGATAAAAACAGTCTAACAGCAGTGCCAGAGCACATTCCAAATGATTATTTTAATCAAAGCGTGTTCATTATAATTTTTGACCTCTAATTATCAAGTATGATTTCTTTAATTGAATTTAGATTAGTTTTAGATTATTTGTTTTCAGTGTGTGTTGATATTACACTACAATTACTGAGAAAACCTACGAGAGATAATTAAAAAAAATAATTACGATTCGGAGTGATAAAATGCGGTCATCTGCCTCAAATTAAGCAAAGCTAATTGTCGAGTAGTACTTTCCTGTGGAGGTCCTGGAGTTAGAAAATACATCTTTACGCAAAGTAGGGACCTTTATGTGAAACTATCTTCAATACATGTTTTTTTTATATACTTGCATGAATATAACTGTGCGTCACTCGTTCTATTTTGAAAAGTAATAATAGGCCATTTGCATAACAGGCTTTCATAACCCAGGAAAATCACCAGACACAGGCTGCTTGTTTGATGATTATCTTGGCCATTTTTCTTGCCCTTGAAAGTATCTGCACAGATTTATGCCAGAGACTTGGAAAAAACATAGGTGACTAGAGACAAAAAACAGCAAACTCTGCTCTCTCCAAGGACCACTGAAGGAACAATGGATTGTTTATATCAGCCAGAAAATACAACAGTATACAAAGGGAAAAAGGCAAAAGCTCACATTTAACAAAGAAACAGGAGACCAAAAACCACAAAACCAAATGCCTAATATGCAATTTTATCCAGTTGCATGAACTACATAAACCGTTTTTCCAGTTTTCCAGTTCCCTGAAGCAAGCGTTTTGCTTGCCAGATGAGGAAGGCTAATGAATGAATGAATTTGTAATATAAAGAAGCATGCTGTAATTTTGCATTTTGCAGCTCACGCTATTGATGTCTGACCCTTTCCTTTTGTCTGCTTTGTGCTCATTGCTACGTTATCACAGTGAAATCAAAAACAGCTTATAGAGTGATTTTAGGTGAGGGCTTGAAGATAGAAATACATTCTGAGCTTTATGTTATATTCATTGCATGATTGCATTTTGGTGTTCAGATAACAACTTTTGAATGCACAAGTAGGATTATACCAATAAAAGTCAACCCAGATTGAAAACTGTGCAGACTGGTCTGAAATCAGGCAGGCAGTCATGTGAAAAAAAGTCCTCTTTTTTCTGAATTCTGTGGCTTTCGTGTGCTTAAAAATAACAATTTAATCTTCAGGGAATCTTTTTGTTGTTACTGTTATAGCCTAAAGCCTACACCAGCCCAGCTATCTAAACCGTTAATATTTTAGTATCGGTAAAACTGTGTTTACTTATCAAAGCTGGCTCGCATCAGAGCTTCTGGAAAACCAGGTTCAGAGCAGGGCAGTGATGCAAGGTTTTAACAGCATCATTAGATCACTGTGAATGGGGTATGCCACATAAACACTGCCACACAATGCCAGGAAGCGGGGCTCTGACACGCAGCACCAATCTAATGCTTTACTAGTTGGAGTGGATTGCTCAGACACTGGCTTGTGAGTTTGTGGTCAAACAGACAAAGAAACAGGGGGCTGAAATGGATGGAAGCAGTCTGAAGGAGGCCTGATGACGAAAAGGCAGCAGGGCATGAAAAGCCAAAAAGTAGTTTGAATACACAAAGAGCAAAATACATTTATTCACCTCTACGGTTTTAGGTTGGGGGCGGATTTGGAGTCTGACCTGAGTCTGGGTCAGGAATCCTTCTGAGCTGTGTTCATAATATTGTTCTTACAGTGTGTTTGTCGGTGGTGTGGAGTTAAAGAATGAACAATTTATTGAACTGAAGGCAAATAGTTTGTGTCCTATCCCAGTGTGGCACACACATATTCTCCTTTGATGTTTACTGAACAGACATGCCACGAGCATGGGTGTCTTTTTATAAACATTTGAAACTTTATGTAGAACATGCATACATATATAAGTACACACAATGGCCTCCAAAGGCACATGTGTCACGAAGTCTGTTAAACTTTGTATCTACACAGCTGTCCCGCAATCCGTAACAGCGTGCCAACATGTGCATCCCGTGCGTCAGGGGGCTATGTCGCCGTGTGGTCTTTGGCTAATGCTGTGTTTTCTTGCTGTCTTCAGTTAAGTTTGTTCTCACAGAGACTCGTGCACCAAGGCTATTTTTAGAAAAGCCTCATACTTTTGTTATCCTCTACTGACCATTGCCAGGCACACAGTTGTGTGTACATGTGTGTGTGTACCGTGTGCGGGCGTGAAGCTGGGCTTGGGCTATCAGAAGGAACAAAGAGGAAAAGGAGCAAAACAGAAGAAAAGTAGAACTAATACCTAAGAATACATTTTTAATGCTTTTATATTATATTTTTTACTACTCAAAACTAAATTCTTTGTATTAACAGTGCTATACAGTTTGCTGAAACTCAAGTTTTGAGGCTCTTTGGGAGTTACACATAAAGTCAGATGGTGTTTGGTGCTAATATTCCACAGGTTTGCAAGTAGCTTATATCAACAAACTGTAATAATATTTTTCACTGGACGACAGGACCATGGCCTCATAAAAAATATTTCCGTTTCATTTATTTAAAACATAGGTGTCATAAACGTCCCTGTTGCTCTGACGCTGTTTCCTATGAAAGGCTTATATTCAGGTAGACCAGTGGTAATTTGTTGAAACCCATAATGACTTCCTCTTATGTAGAGTTTAATCAGTGTGTTCCTGTAGATTGCACCCTCACCCTCATGAATAGAAATTAAGTGGAAGGTAGAAGGGCATTTTTATCCTGTGTGAAATTATGGTGTTGCAACTGAAGACACTCCTCCCTTTTGACTAACTTTCCACTGACATCACAGAGCCATATTTCTTGATTTGCAGTGCTGCTGTTGGGTGTAGACAGGAGGTTTGGCACTCCGTGTGTGTGTTTGTGTGTGTGTGTGTGTAGAGGGAAGGTAAGAGGTGAAAAATACTTATCATTTTCAGGTGTCAGAATATATTTTATTTTATGATCTATCTGTGCTCATGGCCTTTTTTCCCTGTTTGAGCTTGGATGCCATCCACATTAATGTTTAAGGCAGACTACCTCTCCAGATATGTTCAGCAGCAGGTGCTAATTAATTTAAAGGGTTGGCATGTATTTGGATGAAACATCCAGATTGTAGCAAAAGCTCACATATACACCCCTCTGCACTCATTTAGGTGAAACAGTAGTCTAGTTAAACATCACCTGGCATGAGGACAAGTTTCTTTGAAGAGGGCAAAGTCTTTTTCCAGTTGTGTCCTGTACTTTCAGGGGGAAGCATCATTGATGGCTCTGTGGAGACTGGGGCTGCCCTGTTGTTCTCTTACTCTGAGATTAATGATTAGATTCTGGTTTCTCCCATGAACCTCAGTGACATAGTCTCTTTCCAGACTAAATAAATAAATACATAATACATGGACTATGTTTGTAGTTTGATTCTGTTGTGTAAGTTTTGCTTATCACAGAGTAAACATCACGGGTGTTTACTGGTATTAGATGTTGAATGACATTGAACAAAATGGACATGAAGTAACAATCAAGACAGACACTGACTAAGTGTCAGTTTAATATGTAAAAACATGTTTGCGTGATGTTGAAATCGATCAGTGCCCCAGTCTACATAACCAAATACAATATTCTTATTTTGCCCATAAAATGAAGCCTTAAACAGACGCACATCACAATTTTGTCTGTGCTCTTGGATTGTGCTTATTTTTAGATATCTCCTACAACATATTCTCACTCACCTTTCACATTCGACTATGACTTTAATCTGAATGCTTGGAGTGCATCACTCTGCACTGCACACAGTGACAACCTTAATCTTTGTTAAAGGAAGGAGTTATTAAAAGAGTGTAGGAGACATGTTCCATCTGTAACTGGAGCTTTGAGGAGACAAATCCACTCACAGGTACTAAAGGTGATTAAAAAAAAAAGCTATGCAATCTGTAGTATCAAATCTGCTCTGAGGGAAGGAGGCACTGACACGTTGTGCTCACTCACATCAGCTTCAGCAGTTTCTGCGTTGTCCTGCTGAAAGCTGAGGTTGTCAGAATAAGCTACCAGCTAGAAAAATGATGTACAAACGCGGTTAAGTTAAATTGAGCGTATTTCTCCGCCTTTTTTTGGCAGTGTTTAGAGTTGTCAGTCACTTCAGTAGATCAATAGATTATTCCACTTTGAGCAGAAACAATAATGCAAAAGCACGACAGGATATAGTTTGGCAGCTGGTATATGTAGGGTGGTTCAGTGTGGAAGGATGCATAAAGCAGGAAGTGTTTGCCCTTGAGACTATGCATTATTGTTAAATACAATAATAACGGTACAAGCACAATGTAGCCATTCTAGCTGTATGCACGCAACTGGACAGACAGTTTGAAACTAATCATTTAATAACACTACCACCAGTATGTTTCTGTCATACCACCGAGGAACCCAACTGGTTTATTACATTTTTAACCTTTAAGTAACCTTGACAGAAGTGTTTACGGATATGGAAAGCTATTTCGTTTAAATTGCAACTTTGATTTAGCACAGGCTTGAAGGAGACAAAAAAATGTGTAGCTTCCTCGATTGATAGGAAACAGCTGCTGTGGTAGGCTTGAGGTCTGACAGCTTATAAGGGCTCAAAAGAATTCATGGTAGGAAAAGAAAAAATACAAATGGTATGTCTTTAGTTTTGTTGCTGCATTTCTAGAAGAATTTCTTTATTTCACCAAAGTAAAAGCTTCACAAGACCTTTAAGAACTGTGGCACTGCCAACATTTGTAAAGAAAAAACAAAGGAAAAGAGAAAAAAGCCCTCACTCTCAAGGTTGAAACGCAAGCTGGGGGTCTTCAAAGATAGAAAACACACGCCATCTGTTACCAGCTGGCCAGTATCTAGCTCGGATGTGTATTGCTGTAATACAATGGCTCATTATTTAGAGCCTCACTCACACATACAATGGGGGCAGTTTCAGACCATCAGATTAGTGGAGATTGACCCCTTCTCCACCCTGAAGCAACTTCCCTTTTCCCTTAACCAATCAAAATGGTGGGTTGGCAGAATGTGTCATGTGAAACCCGGAGTCTTGGCTCAACACTTCAAACCTAGGGCACAGTTGGAGGCCAACAGAAACAACAGCTGTAGTCTTTTACACTCTCCCACTCTCACAGATTTCCTTACTTTGTTATGCCCAGACAAACACCAAGTGTACCCGTGAGATACAGGCACACACCTCAGAGAGCACTGTGGGATTTACAATGTGGACTGCTGCTATGGAATAACCATTTTGGAGGCTGGCTGTATGTGTTACCTGGACTAGCCTTGCTTTTGATAAGGACACTCCACGGACTTACTTGCTTCCTAGCCAATTGGGTAGTCATAGCCAATTGGAGGTAGTCAGAGCTTGCTACAGTCTTTGCAGGAGCCTGCAGGGCCCTCTTTCTGTGTGGAGGGTGGATGATGCAGTGTGTCCTCTCCTTCCTCTTCCCTCAGTTGAGTGCCGGATCCCCCTGTAGCTGCGAGGTCGGCCCCGGAGGAACCAAGAAGAAGAAATCCAAGAACCTGTGAGTATTCAAATCATATATGGATATGTCTATCGTGTTCCATTTATTTTGTCCCTTTGTGTGTTTGCTCATTTAGGAATTTGTAAGGATTTTCTTATCAATTACCCTGGTGCAACATTAAGACAATACACGAAAAACAGAGCATTGCTATTTAGATTTTAAATGCAGACTTTATTTGTGTATGAGAAGGAGAAGCGATTTGAGTGGTAATTAAATGACATGACAACACAGATCTGACAATTATATTAAATTCAGAGTTTCCACTTGGATGTGTCAAAAGAAATGTCCAATCAATAGTAGCTCTAAAGCTTACCCAGTACTCAAAGTTGGTAGGATGCAGTGGACATTTTGGTACATAGTCAAGATTAAAGGCTTGAGCCAACCTTTATTTCTTTATATTTTTCTTCCAAGGAGCCAGACCTTCTTGTTATTTTTTAAAATAATCTTGAGCATTAGTTCTTCAGGCTTTCTGAAGGTCTTTTGAGGTTTTTCCTTAGATGTCGGCTGCATTTTCACTCACCTTCAGTCCAGTCCTTTCAATAACGTGACATATTTTCAGAGGAATGTTTTTCTGTTTATTAAACCACCTAATGTTGACTTATGAACGATCAGGATAAACAAGGCACCTAATTCAAGGGATGAACCAGTGTTGCATCTACTCACAAAAGACATCTTTAGAAAGAACCAAAGTAACCTGTTGCAAAGACACTTGAATTGTTTCCAATTCTTTAGTTGAAGTTATAGAAAATGCCAAAGACTGACAGGCATAAATTCATATTTTTTCAGCAACAAGGTGATTTTCAAATAGCTACTAGCCAAAATCTTGGCATATCTTAGCATTAAAGCCTCATCAGAACTCATCAGAAGTTGGCCATCAAGAAGCCATTCTTAAGGAAGCAAAACAGGGAGAAAAGGCTGCCAACTTTTAAGAACTGGGCTGAAAAATCAGTGACAATAGGTTTTATGGAATGATGAACCCACATTGATCATTTTTAATTCAAATTGTCATCATTGTATACAAAGGAGGTCAGGAGAGTAGGTGTCTAAAGCCATCTGGGAAACACGGTGGAAGCTCTGTCATGGTTTGGTTTGGGGCTGCATTTCACCCAGTGGTGCTGGAGATCTTGTCAAAACTGATGGAATAATGAATCCACAAAAGGAAAGTCAGATTTTTATCTGCCATGCAATACCTTATGGAAAAAATTTGGATGCCAACAGCTTAGTTTTTCAGCATGGAAATCATCTCAAACGTATTGCTAATGGAGTAAAAATGTACCTGGAAAAAACAGATATGAGTCATGGATTGGTCTCCCCAGAGCCCAGACTTCAACATTACTGAAGCAGTGTGGGATAATCTTGTGAGAGAATTGAACCAAAGGCAGCCAACATACAAAGAAGAGCTTTGAATGTTTTTGAAGAAGCCTGGAGAACTTTTCCTAAAGACTGCTTAAAGAAATGACAAGAAAGCTTGCAGAAGAGTTTATGCTACTTTGAAGAATAATTGAGCTCAAGCTCAGTAGAATTGTATAACTCTGTTTTTACCTAATATATTGTACTTCCATGTATGTTTTTCTTTTGCCAAGAATAAAAAAAAAAATCAGCACATGGCGACACGTTTCCCAACTCAGCAGAAAAACAGCAAGTATGGCAGCCCTCCTGTTCATTCACCAGCCTTTTAATGCTAATGTAATCAACAGAGTGTACAATTTCACACCCCTCTGTAGCGTGGAATGTATTAAACAATCCATCAATCCAGTCACACCCTTTGTGTGGCTGGATTGATGGATTGACGACTGAGAGTGTTAGGACAAATACCCAGTAGATGTCGAGTGTCATTTTAAAATTTAATTTAGATGAATTAAGGCAGATAGGAAAACTGTGGATGTGCTTCTCGGGTGTAAATGTGACTAATTAATGTTGCACGCATAATATCTACATGTTCACGGACCTGCAAATGCAGAGATGTGCTATAGACTTTGAAAGACAAATGTGAAAGTTAAAGCTCATAGTGTAATGCTGCTCATCAACTGCTTAATGAAGCGGTAAATGAGGTGTATGGAACCATATGCGCGTTTCATATTCTCTTTGAGGTGAGAAGTAAGGTGTACATGTTGGGGATGCACATGGGCTCAGCAATTCATCGGCTGCTCGTTCTCTTCTTTGAAAAGATGAAAGCACATTTCTTACATTGCATACAATAAAACAGTAGCTGTCCTTGAGCCTGTTACTTTTTTGCAGTGTTTAGTTAAAGAGCAGATTAAGTGATTAAAATTCCTCAGCTATTTTTTTCCCAGTGGTCTGGAGTATGTAGCCTGTTTGTCAGCTGTTGCAAACCTATTCAGCTTGTCTTCAATGTTTGAATAAAACAGGCATAAAAAGAATACAATATGGAATACAATATACTTTTAATGTGAATATATCGGGTGTGCCTATTTTACAATTCAAGACCCCAAACACAGAGCAAACTGATAATACTGAGCAATGTGTGCCTAAATAGATTGGTTAGAAAAAAATGTGACAGCTTGATTGACTGCAGTAGGTAGAAAAAACCTTTGTCATCTAATACTACACATGCTGTCTTCTGGCACAGCCAAGGCGAGTGCAAGCTTGAAGCATGGTCTACAGGCCAGTGATAAAGTACTGTAATTTTTTTTAATCAATATGTAATGCAGCGCTCTTCATTTATTTGCAGTTCATATTATACTGCAATATTGCAACGACACATAGGACTACATCCATGCAGCATTTCTCTTAAGTTTGAACTCTTCTACACTGGCCAACAATCACACTGACATATTAGAGCGTCAAGGAAAGTATATAAGGAAAGTTAAAAAAAAAGAAAAGAAAAAAAGATTACAGGTAAAAAAAATACTAATTCTCAAACTGCTGCTATTGAACCATAAGATTTGTACTTGATTTTTCTCAGCTGTAAGGTGGGACGTTAGGGCCACATGAAGTAAACAACATTAGTCAAATTGTCAAAATGCGGAGATTAATCTTGCACCAGTCTCTGCTTTTGTCCTTGCTCTAATAAAAGGATGTTGTGCTTCTTGGGTGCCATGGCCTTCAGCTTAAGTGGGTTCATGCTGTGTGTGTTAGAGGCTAAGCAAGTAGCATTTCTACTACATGGTTCTGACACTGTTGAAGGTTGCATGAAAACAAAAGAGTTTTTTGTTCTTAAACTGTATGTCAGTCAGTCATGAAACTCTCTTCTGTCACCATCAGTCAGTAAAATAAGGATGACTCTAAATGTTCAGTGATGCGAGCCTCTTTTTGAATATACAGTTTTCACCCACTTCCAGTCATTTACCAATATGCCACACTGCAGACCAGTAGCAAGGGAAATATCTACTCATTAAGAAGAATTCACCAAAATTCTCTGTGCTATAGATTAAAATATGATGCACAAGCATGCTCGAAAGAAATTAAATATCAAATTACTTCGCTTGAAAGTAGGAGACTGATTAATAACATGGGAGCCGCTTGAGCGAGTAGATGTAGATTAGTGTAAAGCGGAAAAATTACATCTGACATGGCCAAATCATGCCAAGAATTAGCCATTTAAAACTTTAAGAAGGGTCTCTTTGGGCAAGGAACCAGAGGAGAGACGGTTGGGAGTGATGTGCAGCAAGAGGTCTTGCAGCCACTCTGCCTCGCAATTCACAGGACTTCTGCTACTAACATCTAGGTGCCAGATACCACAGGGGACCTTTAGAGGTCTTACAGAGTCCATGCCTGGCTGGTCAGTGCTGTTTTTGCAGCAATACCAAAGCATATTAGGTAAAGGTGTTCCTAATACTTATGTCTACATATGGCTTATGTATCTATACAACTTTATCTTGATCATCATTTATAGCAAAAAAGACACAAATATGGTCTTTCTTCAAATAAGCATTCTTTCTAGCATCTTTATTCCACAGACAATGGATCACTGCATGGTGACAGCACTTTCAAACCAGCAGCAATAAAATCCATAAATCTGATACATGTTGATAGGTTCAGGATCAGAATACTAAAGCGTTAAATTGGTAATCCAACTTCACTTCAAAGAGATGCTAAATGCACACACATGGAAAAGGCACAAAAATGAAGAAAGATACTCAACAACTGTTATTGGAAACACAACGCAAATGAGCATCTGTTCATTTCTGCCATTCTGTCTGACTCATGTATAGATTTTACACTGAATATATGCAGTGTTCTCATTAGTATTGCTGGATAGAGATTGGCCGTCATTGAAATATAATACAGATAAAGCGGTTTCCTGCAAAATTATTAGTATCCCTGTAATTGGTGCCAAGGTACAAGAACTAAGTCATTTTTTGTGGTGTGAGAATTGGCCAAGTGTCCACTGAAATGCTTGCAAATTTACTGCTGAGATGAACTACTTAAAGTTCCTATTTTTGAAGAAAAGTCCAAGTTATGCAGATGATATATATTATTACACTAAACTATATATTTCAGCTTACTAAATCACACTAAAAAACACAAAAAAAGGCATTTAGATGTCTGGGGCTCTTTCATCGTACATTAAAGTGATGAAACCTCAATTTTCCATTGCCCTTGAAACTATTTACAGTTTATAGGTTCATGCAGTGATAGCTCTACTGCAATGCTGAATACTTGTTAGTTCTACATGATCAGTCAGTGCTATGCTGTATGAGTCCTGCTACTGTTATAGCGCTCCATACAGCATTGTGGGATTACACAAATTCTTCTTTCTTGTCCACATTTATTCTATATTAGCCAGTACACAGGACAGCTAGTGTGCAACTGTTTTCTACTATCACGGTTTTTAGGTCCAAGCGACACAGTCTCAGAGGCCACTGTAGCTCCATGCTAAGAGAAAAAAGGTCTTTAAGCAAATTGTTCTGATGCAGCTCGTCACCTTGGACAGAAGACCCTCTCCCATTGTAGTCCAAGCCTCTCAAACCCCAATTGAGGGAATCTGCCTTTAAACAGTCCATGTGGATTGAGTGAGCCCAGGGTCCGCCTTCTCCAGACCCTCAGGGCTATATAAAGCTCCACCAGAGCCTCTCAGGGGTTAGAGGAATGTGATTGCCAAACAGAGCCCTGGACTTTTGACACACACTCACATGCAGTACATACTGCCTTCATGCTGGCACCCATGCTTCACACGATGGTTGATTTCTCAGAGAAATACCTGGAAAGGTAAGAGCAACTGTGTTGGGCGTGTGTGGATTTAACTGCGGTTTGAATGTTGTTAACGAGAATTAGAAACATCAGCAGGGAGATTGAGAAAAGTGTGAGCAGGGGCTGGTTTGAGTCTCACATGGATTATTGCTCTTAGGCTGGTAGGAAGCTATCTGACCTCTACATGGATCTCATTTGACAGTCACAATGAGGGAAAAGAGTCCCCCACGAGGCTGAAGGACTGAGACTATTTTGGAGGAAACAGCTTTTACTTCTAACTTGAGGCTGTCCCTTTTTCTTAATATACGCAGCCTGGATTTCAGGAATAGGATTGCTCATGTGGTCTTTGTGGCTAGGAAGGTGAGTTTCTCTGAAATAGAGCTCTTTTTTTAGCCTTGATTGAGGGAGATGGTGGACGTGATGGTGTTATATTTATAGACAAAATTTAGGACAATTCCCTTTTTCATTGTTCTTCCAGGAATATTCAAGGGCTACTTCCTGTTGGTTACGATTCCCATGATTATTATCTTGATGAATGTGGCTTGTGTTTCTGGACACCACTGTTTCGTGAGTGAAGAATCTACAATGCAAGTGCTTACAATTTCCCCACATAAATCTCACAGTTATTTTGACACAACCCTTGACCCGTTATAGCGACACACACACACAAATACACAAACAGGCACATGTGCCAGCACAGCGTTATTTGTGTGTCATGTCCAGCATCTAGTTCACAGGCAAACGGCCTTGAGTAAACAAGATCTGCTGGACACAAGACTGTGCAAATATGGGCTTAACAAAAGTTTAAGCACAGTTATTATGATAAATGTAGTGAGCGGTATACTGCAATGAAGTGGAGGATTGGATTTGTCTTGTGCTTATATGGTACACTGTGCTCTGCAATATGTCTGTCTACAGCTGTCTCCCCATGTGCTACAAGAGCCTTTCCCAGAGAGTGCGGCCTACTTTCAAGAACACCAGGAATAGCCAGGGGGGTGCTATTAGTACGACTAATGTGAGCCAAGCAAAGAGGGAATAAAGAGCATGGAAACCTGCAGATAATTGCAGCGCAAAAGACCTCTTGCTCCTTCACTCAAGCACGTAAAAGTGTTCTCTCTCGCAGAGAAGCAAGCAGGCGCATAACGTGCGTACACATTATACCTGCGCCTCACTTTTTGCAGTGGTCACTGTGTTTAATAAAGCAAAAACAGCAGCATAGATATGGAAAAGGACTAGGGGCCGATTTAGAGCTCAAGAGAGGCAGTAAAGAGGAACTTTAAATAGAGAGGTACTCAAGGTCAGAGGCTGTGAGGACTGCGACTGTGTATGTACCATTAACACATAAAGAGCAGAGGTACAAAGAGCACCGGATAGATAACTGTTCAGCACAGTATTATGGTTAAGTGACTTTTGTCAAGTACAAGAAGACTTTCCATCTCCAGGACTGAACAAAATGATATGTAAAATTATGTAACTGCACTTTCTTCTGCCTTTTTATGTGAGAAGCAGCAGGCTTTGCCAGTATTACAACTGCTTCATGTTTTTATGTTGCTCTTTTATTATTTTTATATGTGTGCTAATGGTTCAAAGGGGCTTTAACCAGGATGTTCTTCCTTTGTTTGGGTGATTATTTACATTAATGTGATTGTGAAGAGTCGTCCGCACAAATCACTTAATCTAGCTCTGTAAGATAGTGAAAACCAGGACTATGAAAGCCTTTCTTGAATTGGTGGAAGTGGTGTTTACTTCCGTTGACCAAATAATCACACAGGCAATTTATTTCATGGCTGCAGCAGCAGAGTTCCTGCAATTACTGAAAGGCATACACAGAAACAAAGCGTTAATGCACTCCAGGCTGTGTTGATTTAAATAGAGAATGGTAACATGTGTCACTTATTCCACAGCTGGCATTGTGTTTGAGTTTGTTTGTTGTTGTTTTTAAATGGATGGAAAGATCATTTAAGAAGATGATGTAAGCTGCTTGGGTGTGCAGTATCCAGTGGCATCCACTTGGTGGCAGAAGAGAAACATACATTTCCTTTAGCTGTTGTGACATCATTGTCACATTATTGACACATGGGCTCAGCTTGTATAAAACCAGACAGAAATACATAAAGCAGCTTTGTGATGGGAAGAGTGAACTTTTCAGCTCTTATAAAACGCTCCTTTCTTTTTTTTTTTAAACTCACATGCACTTGCAAGACAGAGCTTTCCTTTATGTTAACACATGCCCAGCTTAAACGTAAATTGCCTCGGGTACAAACTAAATATAGAACCGTCTAATAAACCCAGCCCTGATGTTACGAGTTTATTTAACAGCACAAGGTTTTTCTTTTTCTTTCCCAGCAGTAATATCCTTCAGACTCGAGCGGTTCACGAGGATGCCGTGTAAGAGCCCTGTACAGCAGTTAAACATCTGGATTTGAGTCTGTTTCACGCAGAGCGCTTGTGCTATAGCAATCAATGGATGAGTCATCTTCTCTTAAAGATATTTCCATTTCCCCGGTTACCTGGCCTGAAAAAAAGGCTCTTACATGGATTTTTCTAGATCTATATCTCAGCTACAGGGCTTTTTTCATAGAACATTTGCATTTTTCACCATTTTAGCATTAAAGGAAGTACAAAGGAGCACAAGAGTGATAAACACAGGCCCTTTTAGTTCCTGTTAATTTCACTGTACCAAAGACTGGCTGCATTTCTCCATCAGGGCACTTATTGTGTAGTTCTAAATTAATGGGAGGGAATGTAACAAAGCAGCCAGAATTTTAATTTGCATCTGATTTTAGACAAGAAGGGCAGGTGCTTATATTTTCAAAAAATATAGGGTACCGGTATACTAATGCTATTAGTTTTTCTAACAAGGAAGCCAGTTTTTCCACAAGAAATTCTCTGCTGCTGCTTGTTTGCATGAAATCAGCATGCCGTGTGATTTGAAGCAGCTTGTGATCCATTTATTTCCTTCTGCTGATCCAGTCCTGGGTCATGGGAGACTAGAGACCATCCCAGCTGCAAACTAAAATAAAATTTAAAAAAAATCTAAAACAGGAATATTACTATCTCTAAACATCTTCCAGAAAGATAATGAAAGAAAGAAAAACATAAATAGATAAAAGATCTCATCAGCACTTTCTTTTTCAGGTTACAGCTCTTTACAGTTTCCTTCTTTCTGGACTATCCCACAAGCACCCCATGTGAAACCATAAGTCTGAAAAGTGCAAATACTCCTTTTTTGTGGTCACACGATCCTGATTTTAAAGGAGCGATTAGCATTTTGCCAACCGTTCGTGCACTTGTGTGGTTACATGTGTACAGGCATGTTTCTACTTCACCTGTCCTGCAGCCTTTGGAAAAACGCAAATCAGCAGCGAACTTTGTTCTCTGTAGCTGCGACGCTACTTTTAAGCATTGCAAAAATTGCAAAAATATACGCAAACACACTGGTAGAGACTTTGAGTTTTCCAACACCTGTCTGGCATGAAAGCTCCAGTGAAGTGGGCACGAGCTGGCACAGGTGCAGAGGGGTTCTTTGAAATGGTTGTATGTCTGTTCTTTTATTACTCTCCATGAATATTCACGTGCTATATTTGTGCTAATCCGCAAGTGCCGGGCTCTTCCGTCCTCCTGTGTGTGCATGTTTGAATGATAGCTGTCTATAACTGGAAGCCCTGTTTCTTAATTTGGGGTGTGCATGCTCTCCTGGGGGGGTTGTCAGTTGGCAGGGGGACAGTTTGCAGTGATTAGAGCCAGCCCAGCGCACAACGTTGTGCTGCATTATTAGCAGGCCAGTCAATCCACAGTGGAAATCAAAAGCAGGGACTCAGGAAATGGGTGTTGAGTGAGGTCACATCCCAATGAGGCAGCACGTGCTCCAGGTCAGGAAAAGCCAGGACACGCACCATGGGATTATGGGAATACGCAGAATCCTGCTGGGGGGGCCCATGGGTACAGAGGACTGGTGTGCTACCTTATCTGAGACTCGATGTGGCGCATGCGCAGCAGGGCGTCTCTGTGTGTAAGATGGTTGGAGAAAGGTGAAACAGGTGAGGTGGGCGGTCAGGAGGGTGTTGGGTGCTGCTTCTGGATGAAAGCAGCAGAGCACTTGGGGATGTCACCGTGCGCCTTTGGCCTAGGTCAGTTTTCTCTCAGAAACCCCTCAAGGCACACGGAGAATGGCGTGATGAAACAGAGGAGTGAGGACTGAGTCTCTCTCCTCCTTCTCTGCCACATTCGTTTAGTCCCTGCCGAGGAACCTGCCAGGGACACATCTACAGGAAAGGCTGTTAGAGAAATTAGATTGACACGAGAGGCGCTGACAAGAAGCGGCGAAAAAAGGAAATTGACATCTGCTGCTGGAGAATTCTGTGCCATCACACCAACATATCCGGCTGACAACTAGAATGTACATAATGCTTATCTCCTTGTTTTTCTGGCTTTTGATTGGTTTGCTTTTGTATGGATTGGATTTACAGCACCGTGGAGCTTAATTGCTGATTCCATGCGTTGGATTGTTTCAGTTATGGATTTTGGACTTGGAAACTCAACAAACTTTCTTCCCATGTCTCCTTTTTTTTGTCTTCCTTCTCTATCCACTTTATTTCATTTTCTTACCCTTCCTTCCTTCACATCACTTCCTCCTCTCTTCTACCTTTCTTTCACTCAGGGCCAAAGACATGAAGAATCGGCTGGCTTTCCTGCGGAGGAGGAATGAGTCCCCAGGAAGCAACCCAGCCGGGAAGTTAGACAAATCTATGAAGTCAGTCAAGTAAGTGGCCACTTCCTGACAGCGTGTGCTTGTGGGTGCGTGTCAGACGGTTTTCTGGATCTCACCACAACTGGTGATGACCTGGCTCTTGGAAGACAGATATGTGGGCAGAGATGGGAGTGTGCTTGCAGTTTGGCATCAATTAAATGAATGGGAGAGTGTGTGAGTAAGGCTGGCATGCCAGAAGGAAGGAAGGCATAATGCTTGGATGCAGCCCTTTAACTTCTCTGTGAACTATATTCATCGGTTGAGTAGATTCATATTTATTTGTGTGGATCATTTGGCATCAAGTAGGCAGAGTAAATATCCATCCCCAATGTATTCAAGGTATAGCTAATATAACCATAATAATCATAGTTTTTGTGGCAGTGCATCTTATCTGGTCTGCTCGATTTAAAAAGGAAGTTAATCTGTCTTTATGTCATTACTTAGAAGATGTAAGAACAAGGAAAAAGTGTAATATGCAACAACGTTTGTTGGCGAGTCAGGTGAGGTAATAGAATATACTATGAAACTAAAATATTGTCCCAAATAAGGCCTGACACGTGGATTGCAGCGGGCTAAGATTGGCCGTTAAAAAGGCATACTTCATTGCAGGATACAAAAAAAGAGGCAGCAGGGGGCAGACAGATACCCATATGAGTAGGAGGTCTTAAACCAGGCTGCGCATCCTCATTGGCTGTCTGAAGCCACTCCCCCTCTCCACTGCCTTCCAAGTTGCATTGAATGCAACTATAAAAGCCTCCCCCCACCACTACAGTGGAGCAGACTCATGGCTCTCGCTGTTGTGACCATTCATAAGGTAGAACCGAATGTGAGAGACTAGACACAGAGTGGAAGGAAGCAGTGAGAGATAGAGAGATAGAGGACGTGTCTGCATCTGCATTTCCTCTCACCTGCCCAGCAAAGTTCTGCGGATGGGTCACACAATGAGAAACCTGGCTGAAATGGGCTTGTTAAAGAATCGCTCTGCTTTCATCTGCAGGCCCACCCCAGAGGAAGCGCTCAAATGGGGGGACTCGCTTGATAAGCTGCTGTCTCACAAATGTAAGTGGCTGGATTCTTTTCCTTTCTTCTCTCGACTTTTGCCTCATGTGTTTTACATTCTTGTGTTTTACATTGCTGTTTAGTGCAGCATGGTTTTAGACTCAGAGTGCATGCTTAAGGTAGAGAAGGAAGTAAATGAGCACCGAAACTATGCACTTACTGACATATACATGCACACACATACACGTTGTTTATGTAAATGTGCAGCTTTCAGCAAGTTTCCATAACCTAAAAGACACTATTCATAATTGAGACAGAATGACAAAGTGAGACCAACACAGGCATCTCGCTCTTGTGCTGCTATTCTGAGGTTTTCCACAATTCATCACCCACAATCTGCTCCCGATTCTTTTACAAAAGCTGACACGACGCCAGCGCTACATCTGCTAGTCATTCGGTTTTGCTGGCCTCTTTATTTGCTCTCTTTTAATTTCCTTACCTCATTCCCGCTTACCAGAATGAGGTAAGAGATGACTGCGTGCATTGGCTCTGCTTATCAGCGTGGGTGATTCATGGGAACGGAAAGGTGCAGACAGGAGCTGTGGGAGGACAAGGTTTCCTGCTATTCTCTCTCCTGGATGCCTTCTTCCTTAAATCATTAACAGGACCAAAACTTTAAAAAAAAATCAGACCAAAGTGCCTCATAGCCCCCCCCCCCCCCCCCTTACACTGAAACAGTCACTTCTTTGTTCATTCGCAGCTTGTGCACAGGAGCAGCATTGCCATCATGCCCCAAATATTAAGGAATTACAGAGTCACAGGGGTGATGTCACTTAAAAGGCTGTTGAACAGTTGAATGTGCGCTGCTGTATTCAGGTTCTCTTTTTTTTTTTTTTCACGATTCACTTTATTCCAACCACATGACTCAAAAGGCCGTCACCGAGTTATTTTTAGACACTGAAACTCTGAGGAGGGCTTCAGCTTTGAGGTTGCCATGGCACTTTAGTCAACTCTCGCCTTGTTTATTCTCCTCCTTCCCCTCCCACCCCTCTGCTTTCCCCTCAGATGGTCTGGCAGCATTCAGAGCTTTCCTGCGCACAGAGTTCAGCGAGGAGAATCTGGAATTCTGGCTAGCATGCGAGGAATACAAGAAGATCAAGTCACAGTCCAAGATGGCCTCAAAAGCCAAGAAAATATTTGCAGAATACATCGCTATCCAGTCTTGTAAAGAGGTGAGTGCGAATAAACGCAGCCTGTAAAAAAAGGGCTTGAAAATGGTAAAGGAAATATGCATTTATTCCTGGACTTATTCTCACTTATTTTGGTTCTGCAGGTAAATCTGGATTCATACACTAGAGATCACACTAAGGACAACCTGCAGAATGTGACACGCTCCTGCTTTGACCTAGCTCAGAGGCGGATATACGGGCTGATGGAGAAGGACTCATACCCCCGATTCCTGCGCTCTGAACTCTACTTGGACTTAATCAACCAAAAAAAGCCTAGCTCCACTTCAACTTCATCTTCATCATAAGAGACTAGAAAAAAAAGAAGATGAAGAGAAGAGAAAGATGATGAGAGTAAAAAAGAGGCCAGACTTGAAAAGTTATACGTAGAGTGGGTGGGATGTGCGCTTCTTTGTCTGCCTTTATTTTTTATTTTTGTCTTTCAGTCTGTTCATTATTTTCTGTTGTGGTGTGAGAGGTCACGGCAAACATATGGCACTGCAAAGGAATGTAGTTTACATAGTTATGGGTGAATGGCTCGACTGATGAGTGGATGGATGGATGGATGCAGACGCCCATGAGCAAGGGCTGGAGCAGGAGCTGGACGCTTGTCTCATCACTGATTTTTGTTCTCCTTTTTTCATTCATATTGTCAGCAAAAAAAATATCAATTTGTTTTTGTTTTTGTCCAGTTGTACTGGAGTAAAGGAGGAGTTGCATCATAAAAAAAAAAAAGAAATCCCTGCGACACGAAGACAGTCCGGTACTGTTTTATCACTTTTCCGCCCCCTTCCTTTATTTCTTTTGAGAATTCCCTGCTTTGCTCCATCACGTCTCTCTCTGCGAAGCAACTTCAAAGCTGTCGGTACGACGCGACGTCCTCTTCCTTCACGTTCTCTCATCAGACTCTGTGACAGAGGAGGAAAAATCAAGCTGATGTCTGAATGAAAAGCCACCGGCGTGGCTCTGGTTTCACGCGCATCCGTTTAAACCCTGCTTCCGCTCGAAGCTTCTATAAATGGCTTTCACCTTAGTTTGTTCATAAGACTGTGGAAAGACGACGTGAGTGTTCAGCACAAAGACGGGCAAAGAACACAGACGTATAAGTAGTAGATGGACTGGAGCTGTGACAAAACGCAAATATGTGTCTCACATTAAAAGACATTAAAATCTACAAACACACAAAAAAAACCAAGACGACTTGCTTCCCGTCTCCATAGACTGTTTACGACAAGGAAGGAAAATCCAAGAGGAAGAAGATTAAAAACATCTCCTTTAACATTGTAGCTCATGGACTAATCAAGGAACCATTCTCAGGACATTGCTATGACAGGTTACTGCTTAGTTTATGTGCTTTTCTGTTTCTGTTTTTATACACAGTTGTTTTTTTTACATGCTTTAGGGTTCCAACATGCACTCCCCGCTCTTACTGAGCAATACACGAGAGGTTGCTCGTTTCACAGAGAAAAAAAAAAAGCTTCACATGTACAAAGGTTTGCTATTTATTTAGATTAACTTGCTGGATGCTTCTGCAGACTTCCTCACGTCCTCCAAGGCACTCAGCTGAAAGCTCTCACTGTTCAATTTAACCACCAAACAGGTCCAGTGCTGTCCTGAACTTTTAAGTGCAATATTTTATTGTTTCTTTTTATTTTTTATTTTATTTTAATATGATATTTGGTTTGTTTCTTTGGTCGTTTTTTTTAATGGGGAAGACGGAACAGTTTGAGCTCTGTATTAACTTTATTTGTTAAGAGAAAAAAAAATACTTAGAGCTATAAGGTTGACTTACAGCGTAAACTTTCAAGAAGCATAAGTAGTTTAAGCAAGTGATTCTAACTATGTTAACTCTCCCCTCCCCCCCAGCAGCAGGCAGCTGGGGGAAGGGGGCAATATGGTTGTAAATATAATTCTTTAAGAAAAATATGTGATAGCACATTAAAAAAAAAAAAACGAAACAAAAAAACCCCAAAAAAGCCAAACAAGTCCCTGCTGGTGATGAACGTGGGACCCGGCTGTATCTATGTAAATATGAGAGACTCAAAACTATAAGATGACATGTATTGTTTAAAAAATAAAAATAAAACATTAGGTGAGCGAGAGCAGGTACAGTCTGCTCTTTTCCCTGGTCATACACTGCTTGTAAGGAGTATCATTATCACTGTTTACAATTCAAAATGCATCTCCGGTAATAGCAAGTGAAAACAGTAGAGTACATGTGGTGTCATTGCTAATGATAAATAAACCAACCAACCGATGACATAAGATGTCTCTTGTCTGTGCATTCTTTTTCTTTTTTATGTTATTTTGTTTTTAATGCCTATCTGTGTTGGTCACAAACATGCTGAGATGTAATGTGATGTGCTCTTCAGGTGGTCCGTGAGCTCCCGCGCACTCCCAGAGAAACAAAACACATGCATTAAGCCTGAAGTTTCTCGAAGGAAGTGTTGACATTTTGGAAAATGCATTCATTTGCCTTTTTGAAGCTAGCCTCGGCACATAATTATATTAGGTGAGCATAAAAACTGGATGACATTTAGTCTGGCTTAGTCCAAGCACACACCAGACGTCTTTTGAAAGGAAGTTGTAATTTTGGGCAGTTTTTTGAGTTACATTAATTTCTTTCCACACACCTATCAAGTCGCAACTTCAGTTTTTGATATGTAACAAGTCTTGAGTGTTTGAACTGAAGGCTCATCCAAGAGGCGATGCTACTGATGGAAGTATTTAACCCAGAGTGGGGCTGTCCACTTGGTGGTCCTGAGGGTTCAGTCACTATTAAAAACGTGACTGAACTGTGAAAAAAGAGGTGGGAAATTTCCGATGTGAACATTATGGACTGAGAAGATCAAACTATCTGGAGAGGAGTGAAAGAGGTCATCTACGTCCATTGTGAACGACCATTGTTGAACAGAGGTGGTGGCTTTTGACACCAGCTGTCAGCCACCTACAACTCAGACTTCTCAGGCGATTCAACCCCCACTCACCCCTCGACCCGTGTGACCTTAATAACTCACATGACGGCAGGGTGGGAAAGAATTCACTCCTCGGCCACTGTGGCCATAATGACCCACACCTTGTTTAACGCCTTTAAAAAAAGATCCTTTTTATTAATTTTTTAGTTTTATAATAAATATTTAAACTGCCAAATATAAAACAATTAAAATAGACAGTTGTTTTCAAACCTTGCAAACGCTCAAAAAGTGTGGCTTTAGAAAACAATTTGGAACAATGATTGTGAACATTGAGACTTGCCCTGATCCCAGCTGTCTTGTTTTCTTAAAAAAGGACGGTGTAAATGTGACACAGGGTCGATGGCTGGCTGGGTTTTTGGGTTGGGATGAGAGAAACAGTTGGAGGTCTATGAGAGTCGTGTGTGTGTGTTTGTCTGTGTTTTTTGGAGGGGGGTTGATCAGTCTGAAGAGGCGTTGGAGACAGTAGTAACAGCACCTAATCCTCTTTACCAGTTGCCATCTGTTTTGACAGACACAGCTTCTTTTTTCCAAAAGTGCTTCCTCTCTGAAGTGCTTCCCCTTGGCCGTCTCTATGTATTGAAAACATATACTTTTGTTCATTTTCTTTTTTTTTTGCTCATCCTTTCTACCAAACAAAGTTCATACGCATGAGCTACTTTGCCAATTCTTTTTCCTTCCTTAATGTCATTTGTGTCACTGTTTTTAAATTCAGCTATCAACTCCAAAACACATCCATCTCACATTTCCTGCCCAGATCCCTCATGTCCCGCAACCATGTCTCTCAGTCTTTCCTCCTCTGCGACAGCCTCTTATCGCACCATTCCCGTCAAGTGATAACTTGCTACCAGGATATTGCATGACAGCTAGTACAGTTAGTTTCATTTTTTTAATATCATTTTTTACTGTACTTTGCTTTTCAGTTTACCAGCATGCACAGGCACACATAAAAAAAACTAGAAAAAGAATGATATATAAAATTCCAGTTTCTGACTTTAACTTTCCCGCTTCTTGATTTCTTAGTTTTTTGCATATATTTGTCATACTTGCATGTTTCAGATCATCAAACTAATTTTAAGAACTGCAGGTCTCACTTCCCTCAGTTAAGGTCAGTGTTCATGACTCACAAAAGGCTTGTCTCACATAAACAAAAAACATCTTAATGATCCACAAGACTTTGGGGAAAATATTCTGTGGACTGACAAGACAACAATTAGACTTTTGTTACATCTGGTGTAAAACTAACAAAGAATTTGTTGATGGCTATTTAAAGCTCTTCTTTGGATGCTGGCTGCCATTTGTTCCATTCTCTGTCAGATGATCCCCCACTGCATCGATAATGAATGATGGATTGGACTCCTGGGAGGCTGATAGTGTTATATTGTGTGTTTTTCTATCTAAATATGCTTTTACTATATTGCTACCATGGATGCAGCCACTCCCAATCAATTGCTGGGATGGTGGATCCAAATCACATGGTGCTTTCCTGCCTTCATAGTTCCATCTGTTTTGGCAACATCCCAAACCATGACAGAGCCTCCACCAGTCCAGTCCTTGAACCTGAAAATAGTCAAGTACAAGACCAGACTGACACTAAGTGAAAAAGCAGCCACTGTCCAAGAAAAAGTTTTGAAAGACTTTCTTAAAAAAAAAACAACCTTGAGAATTATTGCTCAAGATTACTTTATGAAATTTTTAGCCTGTATTCTTGTAAACAAAATACTAAGAAATGAGGGGTGACTCAATACTTGTTCACAGCACAGCATCACACAGTAAGTGACAAAAGACGTGAAGCACATCAGACGTATCCATTTATGATTTGAGTACTCACAGGTTCTACTTTTGGTTTTTCTGGGGCTGACCTCGCAGCTACAGGGGGATCTCACACCAACTGAGAGGCGAGCAAGAGGAGGACACTCTGTATAATTCACCCTCCACACAGAAAAAGACTATAGCAAGCTCTAACTACCTATGCAATGACAACCCAAATGACTTTCTAGCTATCCAGCAAGTAAATTTGTGTCAAGCTAATCTAGAGTGAGGCTAGTTCAGATAAGACACACAGCTAGCTTTCTGTTGCTTATTCCATAGAAGCATGACACATTCTAGCTAGTTTTGCACAGTACTGCATATTGCTGCTGGAAAAAGTTGGGAATCTCTGTTTAATTTGGTTGCTTCAGCCACTCAAGGAAGTTTATGTGACTTGGTTTAAACTTGGATTGCCAATGCCGCTTCAAATAGCTTTATACACCATTCATAACAGCATTTCCAAGAGTGTTTCAAGTTCATACAATTTATGTCAGAAATATTAAAACATATGTTTAACATCATCACTGGGCAATCACTGGGTGATATATATAATATATGTTGGATATTTTGCATAGTGAAGAGAAAGCATGTGAACTAAACAGCATCATGACACACTGTCTTGCTGGATTCAGCGGCGGTTCCCTGCTTGTATCCCATGTATCTGTGCAGCAGTCACAGGGGCTTAAGCCTCACTTAATCCTTAATTCTCAGATCAGCCTATCCTTTCAGCTCTGGCACGTTTGCAAAAGAAACATCATATCTTCCCTTCTGCACTCGATGACTCAGCAAACCCCTCAATCCTGGATGCTGTTGAGGGACTTTAATATGCGTTTATTTGTTCCTTACTCCAATGTGCGCATACTTCAATAAACAAGCCTGTTATGTTAACACTATTAGCCCAAGTCCCAGCAGTTATTTTAGAACAATGATGCAGATACAAAAGAGGTATTCATCCTGCTACATTCACTGCATTTCCTGACCAAATTCATGAGAGTCAATGACTCTGGAACCCCTTTGCACATGTGGATGGGAGTAGAAAGAGAATAAACTTTCTTTTTGTCTTTTATATCATTAAACTACATAAAAAAAAAGTGTCAGTGCATTTTCCCTTGTGTCTTATTTAATTTCCTCAGAAAGATATACAATTATCTTCTGAGATTTTATCCTTATCGAGCTGTTTTCACGTGAACCCGATTCATTGTCCTAAAAAAGCTAATGAGATGGAGAGCAGCGATGTCCACAAGTGAACCTGACAAAAACAAAGATTTAAGGTAACCCCTGGAGGTAAAGAGGAGAAAAGGCAGGTGTTCCACAACAAAACACTTTAAATGATGAATGCTGTGAGTGAAGTAACGCTAATCCTAAATACACTTCACTAATAGGATTGTAATCAACTGAAAACCCACTGACTTCATCAGATTACAAGCCAGGAAAACCATACAGTCAGTGTTGTTACCTGAACCTGCTTCTTGAATAGAACATAAGATGTCTACATTTAGATACATCCGTAATTACGTCAGTGCCATGAAATGCTTTGTTCTGTTGGTTTTATTAATTTGCTCATCTGGGATAGGCTCCTTGTCCCCTGCTAAGTTGAACTAAGTGGAAAAACACGGATGGATTTCTGTCTCCCCAAAAACTGCTTAAACCAACAGGGAAAAAATTCCCATTCCCCTCTTTTCCTGCTCAGCATTATCATGACTAAAATATTGATGAAGTCCCTTTTTTATAAATGGAAAAAATTACGTTTAGAAAAACGTTTCTGGTCCCAGATTTGATTCTGCCAGCTGGTGTCTGCCTGTGTGGGCTGTTTTCAGTAAGGTGGGGCTTTAATCTTTACAGATAACAATAATTAAAAACAAAAAACACACACAACCCCCCCTCCCCCCCCCCTCCAAAAAAAAATATATATAAATAAATAAATAAATAAAAATAAACACAGGAGCAACAAACAGAGATAGTCAAACTAAAATTAATTTTAATACTTCCATTTGGCAAAATAGAGAGAACAACGAAACACAAAGGGACCTTTACATAAACACAGATTGAGACAGAGGGACCTCTACATTGGAGAGACCAAACAGCCACTTCACAAGCGCATGGCACAACACAGAAGAGCCACCTCCACAGGACAAGACTCAGCAGTCCATCTGCATCTTAAGGATAAAGGACACTCTTTCGAGGATGCCAATGTTCACATTTTGGACAGAGAGGACAGATGGTTTGAAAGAGGAGTGAAAGAAGCCATCTATGTCCACTGTGAGCGACCATCTTTGAACAGAGGCGGGGGTTTACGACACCAACTCTCTGCCATCTATAATCCAGTTTTGAGTTCCCTCCCCAGACACCTTAACGCCCACTCACATCCTGGGCCATCTGACCTCAGGAATTCGCATGATAAGGTGGGGCCAGGTTTCACAATGAACACACCCGAAACTCTGGCTGATTGGAACCCACGCCCAGTTTCCCACCTTGGCTCAGGCGATTAGAGGATCATCAGGGGGTCCTTTTGTCCCTCTGTGGGGGGTCACTCCCACTAGGTTTATATCTGGGACTCTCCACCATTTGACCTTAGAACTGAAGAAGCTTCTCGGATGAGAGGTGAAACGTCTTCAAGCAACTTAAAGAAGTCCAGACGCTTTCCTTTGCAAGCTCTATTGACGAGAGAAGACACCATACTAGCATCTGGTTAATGTGATGCAGTGGATTATGTCATTGGCAAAAGAGCCGGCAAACTAAAGTTAGCAGTGCACTTTCTAATGTCGATATTTGTTTGGTGGAAGCAGGATGAAAACAGTGTGGGTATTTGAATCTTAGATAAGAACTATAGCAGTGGAGCTAATGTGTGCTGCTATTTAAAGTTTGTGGCTTTTACAAGCATGCAGAGGGTTGCTACCTGCTTAGCATCACTGTAGCGATAGTCTGTAGTGACATTACCTTGTATTTATGCAAATACAAATTTTCTTTGATATATATATACACATATATATTTAAAAAAAATTCCCCGCTCGCCCCCGCGGGCGGTCTGTCCTCCAAGCTCTTCTCTGAGCCCTTGCTATTTCTCGAGCTTCTCATGTTCCTTCTTTCTGATGTTGCTGTCATTGGGAACCCACTACATCGATCACTACGGCCGTCTTCTTCTGTTTGTCTACCACCACTATGTCCGGTTGGTTAGACACCACGATTTTGTCCATCTGTATCTGAAAGTCCCTCAGAATCTTAGCTCGGTCATTTTCCACCACCCTAGGGGGCATCTCCCATTTTGACCTCGGGACTTCCAAGCCATATTCGGCACAGATGTTTCTGTATACTATGCCGGCACGATCTATGTGCTCTTCTATCCAGGTATGATTATTTCTGCATTGGCAGCGTGAGATCAATATCATGCTGAAAAATGAAGCTCGGTACAGTTAGATTCTCTCTGACGGTATTGCATAGTGAATCAGATTCAGAGGGTATATTTCTGCATTCATATTTCCATCAGTTTTGACCAGATCCCCAACAGTGCTGGCTGAATTCCAACACCAAACCATGAACAAGTCTTTACCATCTTACCAGTTATCCAGTTTCCTTAACTTTGTAAGGAAAAACTCCACACCATTGCTGAGGATATGCAAATTTTTGGAGAACCCTTTGGGAATCAAAGTCCAAAAATTCTTGAACTTTTTGCAAACAGTCTGTTAACAACAAAGTTCCCAGAGATACAATTTAATTTAAAGCTAGTTCTTTGCTAAGTTGTTTCCCTGCTGAGCTTTGTGCCTTTTTTATGCTTGAATGATTCATAGGTCGGTGTCAAGTGGCCTAACAAACAAAAATAATTTCTTTGAAAATGTTTAGGTACAAAGACTGGACTGACAATCAGTGAAAAAGCAGCCGAGGTCCAAAGAAAAACTCTGGAGAACCACTGTTCAAGAACACCTTTTAAAAAATTACAAGGAAGTCTGGCTCCTTGGAAGCAAAAGATAAAGAAATGAGGAGTAGCTTACGACTTTAGCTCTGCACTGTAAGTACCGTGGATGCTTCAGTTAATGTTCACATCCAAAAATCAGAAAAAAATAAGCTATTACGTCAACAGGCTATTTCTCAAATTGCTGATGCTTGGAATACTTTGAGCGGCATAATCACTAGCTCTGAGTCTGACGTAACACCTTTGGGTTGTGGTTGAATAGCACGAATGCGCAGCGGTCAAAGCACGGATCAGAGAGGTTTCCCCACATCTCAAACACCATGGACTGATACTTGTTAGAAGGAAAGAAGGGCCTGCCTTATTTGGACATGCTGTTCTTCATAAAGGTCACAGTGAGTGATCACGAGGAAATGCAACAACAACAAAAAATCCCATACGCAGGTCCTTCACCAGCAAAAATGTTGAGTCATTGGAGGAAAAGTAAAAGTGTATGTTTATTAGGGGTGCAACGATATTCGTATCGATATTGAACCGTTCGATACAGTGCTTTCGGTTCGGTATGCATATGTATCGAACAATACAAATTTTTTTATTTATTTTATCAACTTTCCTTCTGACGATGCTGTCTGTGTTGAGCGCTCAGTGGATCTGCGCTCGACAGTGCAGCCTAGGCGGAGTAGTCGAACGCAGATTCACTGAGCGCAGGGCAAGCTAGTCAGACAGAAGTTAAGCTCTCCTTGCAACATGGCAAATTGAACCTCCCCCACCCTCATTCAGATCTGGCCTTTGGAACTATTTTGGTCTTCATGTGACGTATGACCCTGAAGGTAAGCGCGTCATGGACAAAAGTAAAACACTATGTTGGATGTGCCATGCAATGCTCAATTACATGGGTGGGAACTAGTGCGTTAGCGCAGTTAGCTCGTTAACGTGTTGGCCGTCCAGCCCCACGCATGGGACGATCCGCGGTAGCTCGTTAACGGAGATTTACCATGTTGTGGCGTTAACGTCATTTCAGATGAACGCTGACAGCACTAGTGTGAACACAATGAATATGACTGCACATTTACCCGGACATCATCCTAGTGCAAAGACCAGTGGAAGCAGTCAAAAACAACAAGCACGCATGCTACAAACTTTACCCGAGTCATTTAGACAGCCGTTAGCACATGATTCTCATTATGGGGACCTGATATGTTTAATATGCTGCTGAGAATATAGCCCAGAAGAAGCGTATAGTATAGCTTTTATTTTGGAAAGAGCCATTTCTCTGTAATAAACTCTCTTTTCCAAAGATGAGTGATTTCTCGATCAAATATATTTATTTTTTTTATTACTTTGTTGTTTCAGCAACATTAAATTTAAAAACTGTACTTTTGAGTTAAAATATATATTTATAATTTTAATAAATGACAAATTAAAAAGGCATGAACATTTTTTTGTATCGAAAAAATATCGAACCGTGACACCAAAGTATCGAACTGAACCGAACCGTGAATTTTGTGTATTGTTGCACCCCTAATGTTTAAATAAAACAAAAGCCCAATCTAGATTAAATTTAAGAAAAAATCTAATCACAATCACAGTTGCTTTTAAAGCATCTTTATAAGTGTTGAGCAGTGTATCAGAGCTCCTCAAATTCTTTTTTTGTGTTCTTTTATTCTTATCAAATCTGGTCACCTCTTTGATTCCCCCCCATCTCTGCATATCCTACTTACTAGACTGCTGGTGGCAACCTCACCAACAGTTACACAACTTATTTCCTTCCCCTGTGCACCTTAATTCAGATTAATGAGCCTACTGTGTGGAGCTGGCATTAGTCTGTGTGTGTCATCCAAAGTCGTTATGTGATACAGGGGAAATGCATCAAGCTTGTGAAATCACCGGGGGCGCGTCACGCCGAACTCACTGCCCCTAAATCTAGTTTGACTCATGGGTAGATTAAAATGTTTCATCACCAATTACTGTTGGAGTAAATCTGCATGGGGGATGCATTTTTCCCCCGTCATTAGATCTTGGTTATTAGCTTTGTCACGCTGTCTTTTATGTGAGTTCTGTGGGTTCTCGAAGATCTGGATTGTACCTGTAAAGCAATGTAGGTCAACTTCTGTTGTTTTTAAAATGTGCTGTATAAAAGAAATTGACTCCACTTGACTACACTCTAAGAAGAAGCAGATTTCTAGAGGGAGCGAGGTTTTAATCGCGGGTCTTCATAAAAATGGGGATTTACATAGTTGCTGTAGCTGCAAAACTTGTGCTATTCATGTGACAAGAAAATACTATACATAAAAAAACAAAAAGTGGACTGAAAGCTTTTGAGACAGCTTCACTTTTAACCTGAAAAGAACGTGATACTTGAAGTTTAGCAGGCATTTAAAAAACTGAAAAACTAGCGAAAACTGAATGATGACCCATAATGGGGAAATGGTAGCATGGGATCATAAACTTTCTTTGAGCTGATTGCTATCTGTCTTCCATATTTGAGGACCTCAGCTCAGAAAATGACCGAAAACATGTTTCATGCATTGATGAAATACCCATAACAACTCAGTCTTGGGCAACAATCCGAACTGTACCTCTCTTTTCACCAGACACACAATTCAATCGCTTGTCATCGCTTTTAGTGCTGTACTTTTCACCCAGCTTTGTTTACCACTGTATAGTACACTCAGATCCTCCACTCCTCCTGACCTTGCCAGATAAGGTCGAACTACTCATCTGTCCGCTGCTGCCATGTGGTTTTGGATTATCTTAAGGCCACGGCTTGGAACATAAGGAGAAGCTGGGACAGAATTGAGGGAAGCTGGAAGCAAAAGGATTGGGGCTGTGGCAGTGTGCACTAATACACAGACTCAATGAATGGGGTTTCCAGTAATTTTTCTAAATGTGGAGTATATTTAACTGCTGATTTAATTTATGATCCGACAGAGGTGGAAATTGAGGACATGGAAATTAACACTGCACTGTTACTATGGGTAACAAAAGTCCGTTTAGTAGCCCTGTAAAATAGTTCCCCTTAAATGGAGATCAAAGTGCATTTTCAGGCATAATGTGAATTCATTTAGCCAGCTTGTATCAGCTGATCATCAGCTGACTTCTCTGAATAGACAGATTCACTTTAGAGGGGTATTTTGGAAATCATATTATTTGATTTGTAGCTGCTATTTATAGCGAGCAGAAGTCAAACCATTTAACATTCTGCATTCACTCACATAATACAACTCATGTAATCTGATTTGATCACAGACAACATTCACAAAGTTAACTGATGAATTTCAGAATGTCGATTTAGACTGGTTATTAGTATTTATCAAACTGTCTGGTAAAGCGACTGCACTCTAACTGCAACACAGAAAAGATCAGAAAATGTTGCCTGATCTGATGAGTCTCGACTTCTGCCATGATACGATAGGAGAAAATGAGAGCAGCTGCTTTCAGTAGGTGCCATCTAGGACTACTGAGCAAAGACTCATCTCCACTAATCTCTTAACCAAATGTTGTGTTTACAGTGTAGTGTATAACAAGGAAGAAGAGCTTTTCCTAGTATCAACACTTCCACACCTAAGAAGGAAAGTGTTATAATTTGGCTATATGTAAACAAGCAGACAAGCGTTAGCCTGATACGATAGGATGGTAGAGAGAGAATTTGGTCTAAACAACTTGAAATCATGGAGCCATCCTTCCTTGTATTGACAGTTCAGGTATAATGCCATTGGTGATATTTCCTCGGCACACTTTAGGTCCCTTAGTACCACCTAAGAGTTGTTTAAACATCTCAGTCTACTCAAGTATTGTTGCTGTCCAACCCTTTATGACCACAGTGCACCCATCTTCTCATGACTGCCTCTCACAGGATAACACACTATGTCACAAAGCTGAAATCATCTCAGAGTAATTTGTTGACATGACAATGATGTCAGTGTACTCAAATGGCCTCTGCAGTAACACATGGATGCCCAACCTGGTACTGGCAAGATGTTCCAAAAAAGAAAGGTTTCCAGTGAGATGTGTCTACTATACCTTCAGATTGATCACAAAAGGTTTAAATCCAGCTTCAAAGTTGTTATTTTTTCAAATGTTTTATGGAACTTTGAAAAAAAGTCTTAATGCAACCTAAGAAAAACAAAGAAATGAAATCAGTAAAAGAAAACATATCATTATCAATCATAGCACTTCATTTAACCTTCTTTTATTCAAATTGATTTCTTATTCATTTTCAGGGTTTTTTTCTTGTTTGTTTCCTTGGCGATTGTGTGTGATGACACAAATTTGATCCCCTACATTTCCTGCCTAACAAACCAAAACACAAAGACACACATTAGAAACTCCTTGGCACACATATAAACCTGGCCCACACGTACCAATCAATACAAAGTTTACACATGGATTAAGTGTACTGAGCTGTATCTGCAGGTGGTTGCCACAGCTGAATGATTTATCCACTTTCCACTTCTCTGTCACAGACCCTTGGTTATGCAACAATTTAACACTAACCAGACAGCCTTTCAGCTTTTCTTGCTTTCCAGTTCTTGACTTATCTTCTCTGTCCTACCTTATTTTATGTTTCCAGTTTGCTGTGTTTGTTCATACAATGCAGTATTAAGGCAAATCTCAGCTGCAGCCAAGAAGCATTTTTGCTCCTCCTTATAGAAACAACACAAATAACAGATTTCAGAAATAACAGAAAATGGCCTGGGTGGGCATGTGGGAAGCAAAACAAAATCGTGACCACTGCCTGTATGGAGGATGCCTGATTGCAATCAGCTATAACATACAGTAACAAGCATCCAAGATACATTTGGAAAAGATCTCCCCTACTTATAAGGCCCCATTTGCAGAAATAGAAATATGTTGGCAGCACGTATGACTCTGAGCTCAGTTGTATAAAGTTTGTCCTCCATCAGCAAGAATGATGAGCTAAAGGGGGTTTACAGTAGTTTCCATCTTGGCTGTGAGTCATACATCTGCAAACTGGATCTCCTTGAGATTTATGTCAGCCAAGTCTGTGCAAGTTAATGCAGGAAAGCCACAAAGAGAGCGCAGAATGAGTAAGTATAATCATAATGGCAGATGAACAGAGATATGATTGCCGGGTTTTCAGAACAAATCAGAATATTTATGATAATAAAAACATAACGAATAAAAGTTTACATTGTATTTTTAAAATTATATTAATAGAAAAGTAAGAAAAGGCATGGTGATAAGAATAAATAAGCAAACAGGCATTAAGAGGATTAGGGATCTGAATGACGATGAACTCTTTCCCCTCTAATTAAGTTCTCTTTACAATGTTCTGTTTCTCTGCATTTCTACATCCACATATTTAACTGTTATGCATTGATGCAAATGCTTGTTTACAAATTTCATGCTGTGCTCACAGTCAAATGCACTTACATATTTCCTAGAAGGACAAAAATCTATTGAAAAGTCATTATACCGTGTGTGTGTGTGTGTGTGTGTGTGTGTGTGTGTGTATGGCTGCAGAATGGAAAACATTAACTATGAGCTTAACCACAGCTCGATGCTCTCCAAGTAATTTTTTACAGATTGGATCAAAAAAAACCCATCACAGTAAAAATAGTCGATCACAGTTTTAGGTTTGTGCAACCCTCAACAACAGCTTAGGTATTAGCAAGTATTTCCATCAGACGCCTCCATATCTTCAAGAGCCAAAAACAAGAGGGAGAAGTCAAACCTCTGAGTGATAACATCCATTTAGAGCAGCCCTGGATTTGTTGGGGCAGGTTACTGTCTGACATTAGAGTGACTAGCTTCCTCTCCTGTCTGTCAAAGTCTGATTACTTAGTGTGAAGTAAAAGGGGGTGTCAGTTTTGGGGAGTGGCACTGTCATACAGGCTGACACGTCAACAGCTGTTCTCTGTTGGCTTCAGGCCGCATTCGGTGATTGCAGACCATTAATTCTTTGATGGCTGTACATTTATAGCCCCCTATAAAAGTGGATTGTAAACATGAGGTAAAAATATAACAGAGGAGGGGCTGGGGACATGAAAGGAGGGACGGTGCAAATTATGAAATAGAAAATAAGAGCTCAAGGTCGAGGGTCGGACAATCACAGTGTAGCATATGTAACTGTTCAGCGTGCAAGGAAGTAACATAAACATGATATTGCATTAATGAGCTTGTTCTCATGATAAACTCTCATGTTGGACTGTATAATCTACAGTTTACCATTCCAAATGATGCGTATAGCAATAACCTGATGGTAGCAGTAGTCCATTCATCACAAGTAGCAAATGGCTCACATCGAAGAGTGAAACTCAACATTTTAAATACAAAAAAATCAGAATAAAATGAGGTGATTTGCAAGTAAAGTTGCTAGTGCAACATAATGAGCAGCATTATCTGCTGTTCTGTATTACGGAGCTTCACTGTGCCTATGGCTGATCTGCTAAAACACTTTAAACTTGGGCCTACTGTGCTCACTGAGATGCCTGTTGCTGCTTGTCTTTTTCCCTGCAGTCATGTGAAAAGACTGAATAGACTCCTGTGAAAAAGCGAGTAGACCCCATGATTCAGTAGCTTGTAGATCCTTTAGCAGCAGTAACTTGATGTAATCATTTCCTGTATGACTTCATCAGCATCTGAGACTGTTGTGGAGGAATTTTGTCCCATTTTTCTTTATAACATGATTCAGTTCATTGAGGTTTGTGGACATTCATTCATGCACAGCCCTCTTAATCCTGTCGCAGGATTTCAATCACTTAAACACCTCAATTCTTTTCTATTTGAGCTATTCTGTTGTAGATTTGCTGCCCGGCTTGGGATCTGTTTGAACAAAGTTTTAACTCCTGGACAAATGGCCTCACATTTGACTCTAGAATATTTTGGTATACAGAGAAGCTCATGGTTGACTCGATGACTTAATGGGGCCCAAATCATCACCCCTCCACTACCGTGCTTAACAATCAGTATGAGATTTTTGTCCTGATATGCTGTGTTGGGTTTCCACCAAATGTAATACTGTGCATTAGGTCAAAGCATCTCCATTTTGATCTCATCTCAAGGTTTTTCAGCTTTGGAAACCTGAGACATGCCATGACATAGATTTAAAAAACTTTATCCTAGCAACCCTTCCAAAGCCACAGTAGTTTAGTCTTTTTATAATTTGTTGTTAACTTTAACACAATCTAACTGAGAGTATACGGGTAGCTCTTGTTTCTTGGGATGAATTTTCTCCTCTTAAGATTGTGGCAACACACATACCTGTAAAGTGCCAAAACTGGTGCTATAGAAGTGCTCTCAGTCACTAATAATCAATAATCAAGTGCATTTTATTAGCACCTGGCGCCTAATTCCTATGGATGCTTAAAGGTGTACTCAGTTCTCCATACAACCATGTGAAAACCTTCTTTTTCTCATGCCTGTAAATGGTTGTGATGGTGCTGGAGTTTATTGCCAATGAAGACAACATTTCAGAACTCAGTGAAAGATCTTAATTTTCTGCTTGTCACTACCAAAACTCTAATAAATCAATTACTCTGCATCTGTTCAGTGTGATCATGTGGGTGACTATCAACGCAACACTTACACAACAGCCTCGTTTCCTTGTGGGAGCAGCTGGTTACAGTAGATGCCATTCGCTGATATTTTAACCAAATGTTGCGTTTACAAGGAAGTGAATATAGAGGAGGAAGAGCTTTTCCTAGTACCAACACTTCCATGCCTAATAACAAAGAAAGTGTCACATTTTGGCTATATGTAAACAAGCAGACAAGCCTTAGCCTGTGCAGGAATATACTGAGGGTGGTGGGGTTATCCCTGCCCTGCAGTTCCTTATTATGTTGTTTTGGAAAATGCAACTCAGTAAACAAAGCAAATCATCGTTACAGGAAATTAACGCAAGAAGGAAGACAACTGTCAGAGGCAGTAATTTCCAGAAGGAAGTATTTCCATGCCTTGGTTCCAGGACTACCCTCAGCACATCCAAAGGCCTGCAAGTCACCTGCATCCAATGACATTCAATTTGGTAGTCATTATCATACTCATGTGAGGATTATCTAATCTGTTATAGAGCACACCTGATACTTATTCACTCGCGCATACACAGAAAATCTCTGATTGTTTATTTTTTTGATCCGTTTGTGTATTCTTGGTTGATTACGGCTCCTTCGGGGTGAAATCTATAATGCTGTATTTGCTGTATTTTATTTACTGGAAGCAAACACATGTGGAGGGTGAGGCTGTGCTGTGATTTTGGATGGTGGTGCAGTTTTTCTTTCCACACTGAGGTTGTCTTGTCTTTAAAAGTAAGTCTTGTTAAAAGGACTTTAAATAGTTTATTCGGCTGGCGGTTAGACAAGGATAGAATAACTGGATTTGGGTCTGCCGTAGTAACCACAAAGGCTTAGCAACAACCTTGCTGATGACAAATTAGCATTTTCCACCGTGTGACTGCTTTCACTTACTTTTGGATCTATTCCTGTCTAAGACATTGTGTCCCACATATGGTGGGGGCACGAGTATCTATGTGCTTTTGTGTGAAAAATATCATCTTAAATTGAGTTAAAATTTGAATGATGTAAACATTTCGCTGAACCATTCACGTACATGTCATATGTTTAAGGACGGTTTGCTTCTGTTGCAGCTGCACAGTGAAACTGTTCTGCAGCTAGCACAGTACTGGCGTGTTTGCTGAAACGCCTCATTAAAAGCTGGTGTATATACAGCATACACATAAATCGGCCTGCCACAGCTCCTCCACCTCGTACAAAGGTTTATAAATATCTTCTATCAAAACCTTTTGGCAGTTAATACATTTCATTGTTTGCTGACTGAATCCCCTCAACAGTATGTAATCATATCATCATCTTTTGTCTTTGTCTTTTTTTGTGCCACTGCACAGACATATTTTATTGATCTGCAGCACTGATATATTAGGCGCCAGCTACATAAACTGTTATTTCACAAACTGTTCATCCGTAACACAATATCTCCCTCATTCTCCTGCAATGAAAATGTTAAGGAAAGACCTCGCTCAGTGACAGTAACGCGTCCTCTTCGTGCCTTTGTTATCCAGTAACACAGTGGACAATGTCAGTGTGTACTGGCTGTGTTTTAAATTTGTCACCCAAACTGAGCAACTCTGGAAGGAAATAAAAGCAATAAGTAAAGGTTAATCAGCACTGAGGTAAGGTAAAGAATAAAGTTGTAACATATAGTATTTGTGACACAAATAAGTGAAATGATTATTTATCTTATTTTTTTCACATAGCAACCATGTAACAAGAACAGTCTTTACACTTTTGTGTCATGCCAGGAACAACAGACCAGCAAGACCACACTGGGTCCACTCCTGTCAGCTGCTAACAGGAAACTGAGGCTACAATTTGCATAAGCTCACCAAAATTGCACAATAGAAGATTGGAAAAAATGCTGCTTGGTGTGATGACTCTTGCTTTCTGCTGTGACATTAGGATGGTAGAGTAAAAGGACTAGATGTTACAATGCCTGGTAATGCATTGCTTCAAATGGAGAAAGTCTTGAGGAATTGCTGCTATGAGGAAAGGCAGCCTAGAATCGTTACCAGTGGGACACATCGTTGTTTGCCTCAACTTCACAGGGTGTTTCGGTCTTTTATCACAAGCTACTCTACCATTTTTTAGTTTCTTTTTACCTTGCTTGGTTAGGTTTAGAGATCTGCGAATTAATACTTACCTCTTTAATATTTAAGGAACCTCACTTCTTCAAAGGGATAGAAAAGGTGATAGAGACAAAAAGAGACAAGATAGGAGAGAGGAGAGCCAGAAGGCTACCATTTGCATAGGCTCACCAAAATTGTACAATAGAAGATTGGAAAAATGCTGCTTGGTGTGATGACTCTTGCTTTCTGCTGTGACGTTAGGGAGGTAGAGTCAGAATATCAGTGTTTCTGGCTGTTGGCGGTGCAATGGTATGTTGGATATTTGGAACTTGGAACACTGATGGCTTTTTTACACCAGCTCAGTGTTGTTTAAATGCCAAAGCCTACCTGAGTATTTTAGATCTGGGAAACCTGCAGTCAGCTGAGACTGAAGAAGTCACTTGGATGAGTGACAAAACGTTTCTCCCACCAAAGCTACGTCCAGATGAACAGAATCAACTTTTGGAGACTACCGGAGTATTGTTGCTGACCATGTCCAAAACCACAGTGTACCCACCTTTGGATGGCTGCTTCCACACAACATGGATAGCACACCATGTCACAAAGCTCAGATCATTTTAAACTGGGTCGATGAACATGACAGTGAGTTCACTGTATTCAAATGAGCTCCATAGTTACCAGATCCCAGGCCAGTGGAGCACCTTTAGCATGTGGTGGAACAGGAGATTGTGTGACTGTGATGCTGTCATGTCAACATGGACCAAAATCTCTGAGGAATGTTTCCAGCACCTTGTTTAATCTATGCCATGAAGAATTACGGCAGTTCTGAAGGCAAAAGGGAGTCAAACCCAGTCCTAGGAAGGTACCTAATTAAGTGGCTGCAGAGTGTATATTTGAAACTATTCCACCAGTAGTAATGGTAACACGTCAGAAAATCTTGTAAAACCAGGGGTTTCTCTGACACCTCGCTACACAGATTTCAGTATCGGTGTGTCAGCTGATGCACCATGATAAGAACCATGTTTGAACCATAAAGGTACATTGACAGTCCCCAGAGGATGACGCCTACTACAGCAGGACATCGTTAGCATGCCAACATGAGATTACTAATAAACTAAACCAAATAAGTACTAAAACCTCATAGCGCTGCAGTATCTTTGTTTTATCTTTCTTCATGCTATCAATTTGCGGTATTGATAGGTCATTAATAGCACTGGGAGGGCCAAACACTGCTAACCTGTGTATCCCACATCACATTATTGTGCTTAGACTGAAGATATGGTGCACAGATGTGGTGGAAGAACTGCGTAATGCAATTCAAAAAAGGCTCCTTAACTGGTGCTCATAGGTGGAACGCCTTGTTTCATGGTTGTCCACAAGCTGGAGTTATTTTTTTTTTAATTTTGTGGAATTTTGCTATTTTATGGCAGAATAGCGGTCAGTCAAATGTCAAATGTTACTCAACAAAAACAGACAAAATAAATGGAATAATGGAGTAATGTGTTACATCCATACACACAGAGACACTAAAATGTTTGGATAAAATATGAGACCAAAGGAGTAATGATTGCAGCTATTGTTTTTTCCACCCCAACGATCCTTTCTTCTATTTTATTCGCTCTTTCATTAACTCATACCCTCAGGTTTCCTTGGTCGGTGACTCACTCCTGCCATTCCTTAAGCCCGAGACTTTCCATTAGTCTCTTAGCAACCAAGGATTGATCCCTCAGGAAGCAGTCAGGAAATTCTTCATCTCTTTTTTTGTCTGATGTAAAATTAGCAAACAGGAACCAGAGCCTGGAGAAAGAAAAGGAAAAAAAAAAACCCTTATTGTTTTCCCTACTGACTCAACAGCTAGCATGTGTCAACAGATTGTAAAACTGTGCAAATAAAAGCTGCCAAATGGTAACGAAGAGACAACATGGTGATGCTATTTAAAAAGAGGAAAAAGGGCAAGTTATTTAAAATGAATCTAATTCATCATTTATAGACTTAAAGCAAAAGATGTTATCATAATTGGAAGTTCAGAGACATTTCTGGAATGAGGAAAAACATCCAAGGACTGAGGAATTTCAAAACCTTCTTAGTGGCAAAAGATTTTTAATGGAAACCACATGTTTAAGAACAGAAACATCTGCTATCCAAGATGCCTTTCAAATCAAATACCTTCTCTAATATCCTAGTTTTAAAGCAGTAAAAACACAAGCCACTGCTTGTCAGTGCCTGCACCCTAGGACGTGGGATGGTTCTAATATCATCAGTTTCATTTCAGTAACATGCCACATGCTGATTTTTAACGTAACCAGTTTTCCAGTTAGAGCTATAAATTATTATTCCTCCCCTCATCATGACAACAACAATATTTTAACTGGCTTGCTTCCTTTTCCTCCTCAGGATGGGCTGGATGATAAAACACATTTTGCTGAACTTTCTGAGACCAAAAATAAACCAAACAAAATTAAAGTGGAGGTTTTTTGTTTTTTATCTTTTACCAGGAAGGCCATTATTCTTCGAACAAGGCTGTAATTTCTTAACACAGTAACTTTGATCCACCCATTACTCATTCGTGTTTTTACTTCCAAAATGCAAAATATGTATTGACTTAAAGTGCGTAATCTTCCTACAGAAACTCACGTCACAGGCAGCCAAGTTATTCTACTTACATCTTATACGCACACACTTTGTGTTGTTTTTTCTTTATAAACAGTATACCAGACGGGTTTGTCAGGACAGAAAAACTACTATGAAAAACTTCACATATCTTTGGAGATTTTTTTTCCCCTGTGTTGCTCGTTGACTTCGAGTGTGACACTTGAATCAACTCCCACTTACAAGCATTGGACAACTGGATGGGTGGTGTGGATGAGTAGATCAGCAGAGCATAAATAAACAGATAATTCACCGGAGTATAAAATTAAGCAGAGATTCAGTCAGCATGGAAATGATGGAATCAACATAGGAAGTTAGTCTTGTTGAGTTCAGTGCTCACGTAAACAGAGGCGCCACATTTCAGTATTTATACCAAGTGAATGCCCATAACGCTGTCAACTCACTAATGACGCATGCTTTACATCACATTGTGACTAACAGGCTTAAGTGTTTGCATGAAGCTTTGGGAATAAAAAAGATATGCTTCTGGAGGGAAGGTAAAATGTTAAACTGTTTATTGCGTCCTCTACCCCTACGGGAAATGCTTCAAGGGAGTGTAACCAAACATCAGAATGACGCTACTCTTGCTGGTTGGAAGAGAAATGAGACACAGGAAAAGAACACGCACACACATACATATCGTTTTTGTTATGGTAGATAACTCTGCATATTTACTGGCAAGAGTACCAATTTAAAAAGCTTATTTCCCATGTAAAAAGGCTAGTATGGTGCTTTTTGGCATTCTAGTGCCCTTGTAATTTTAAGTAAAATCATAATGTGCTGAATAAAAAGTGTACCCCCATAAAACAAAAACCAGTAAAACAATATGATTTTCATATTGTAAATTATTGAACTATTTCTGCAAAAATCTTTTATTGCTTGGGGTTTTTTAAAGATCTGAAAAATGTGGCAGCACGGTAAGCTGGAATATGATGAGGTATGAGGAGATTTCAGCATTCAAGGTGGCAGTTAGTGTCAAATGTCCGTACAGAACTGGAGTCAAGTGCAGAACCAGATGTGGAGACAGCAGAGTAAAATTCTCAAATTTTACATTTTACACCTAACGTTGCGTGGGCTAAGAGTGGCGAGTTCAGGGCATGGCTGGTGGTTCGGTGACCTATTGAGGCACACTGAGAACAGCAGAAGGGAGTTAGCAAGTTCAGGAAACTTGTCTGGGGAGAAGAGACACCGTGTGGCTTACTTGGCAGGTAAAATATTTAGACTTGGAGGGGGAGGTGAAGGTCCGAGTGGCAAGTCGGGTGCAAAGATGAAGGGCTGACCTGAATTCCAGAATTCCTTGTGAACAACAATGGCAGAAGGGCAGGCAGGTGAGTGTGGTGAGGGTTTCCTTCCAGGGGGTTGGAGCGTGGCGTGAGTCCAGTGAGAGCTTGACCAGTATCGGAAAGTCAAGTTCAGCTGTAGAGTGGAGCTGTGGCATGACGAGTAAACTGTAGCAAAAAGAGATCAAGGTAATCGCACATAAAACTTGGTCACAGAGCGAGAAGAATAAGCCTGTTACCAACACAGGTAAGTTGACAAACTTGCGGTGAAGGGACAGTGACGCTGGCCATAAATAGCCTCCTGTAGCTCTCCAAAAGTTGATTCTGTTCATCTGGACGTAGCGTTTTGTGGGAGAAACGTTTCGTCACTCATCCAAGTGACTTCTTCAGTCTCAGCTGACTGCAGGTTTCCCCAATCTTATAAACAGTACATTTGCATAATGACTGGTTTCAGTCATTATTTCAAATGCAAATATTTCAAAAAAGCTCAAATGAGTCTTTTGCTGTTCTATTAACTAATTATTATGGAAAATCACAGGGATTTAGTGGTCATTAAAATGCATCCGGAATTTGTAAATTGATTACGATTCATCTCATAAATCATGACACACTGCTCTCCCTTGCATAAGCTGCCTTTATAGGTTAAAAGTATCAGTATATGTATATTGGTATAGGTGCTTTGAGTACTTCAGTAGAGTAGAAGACACTATATCACCACCAGTCGATTTACCAAAACATTTATTGCTTGTCTCAATTATTCCGATGGTAAATCAACATTTCGGTCTCATGTTTGAGAAAGGACCAGATCATCTTTTATGTAAAAGTCATGATGCTGCTCTTGCCTAATAACAGCTAATATAATTTTCATTTCCACCACAGAACACGCTGAAACTAAATGTCAACAGATTATTGTTGCAGTTGCAAAGGTTAAGCATGCTGAGAGTGAAATTCGTGTTTTACACCACTTCCTGGCGTCACTGAAATGTCTCAACTCTTATCTCGTAGGAAAAAAGAAAATAACAGCCCTATACTTAAATAAAATCTGAAAGATCAAATTCTATTAAAAAAACAAAACAATTTTCCATTCACAAAACCAAAAGCAGGGTCGTACCACTCCCAGTAATGATCAGCCCAATACTCCATTTCTTTATTTCAATGTTCCTTCGTGCCAAGTGAAATGAAATGTGCCAGATCTTAACCTCCTGTTGTTCGGTGCCGTTACGTTCTCCGGCTTAGTTTTCAAATCGTGTACAAGCGCTGAAGTGATGCAAAAATGTGTCGGTAGATTAACCGAGAGATGGAGGCGGCCCACGTCCTCGTGACAGCCGGCGTGAAATACGGCTCCAGCTGCAAGGTTTAACAATCAGTTCCGCTCCCAAAATAACCTTTTAACTCACAACAATTTTTCTTTCCTACCCATTTTTCTTTATTCACTCCTTCCCTTCTCATCCAAACAGATTCCATTTCTTTTTTTTTCTTTTGAGCAAACACTGATATAAAAGCCCCCTTTGTCTAAATGATAAAAAGCTATCTCTTTGACAAATAGATGAAACCATCAGTGACTGAAGATCTGTTCTGTTGCTTTGGCTCTTTGTATCACTGCTCAAACACATCTTGAAAGTATTGTAAAATTGATGCAGCATTTCTGACACTATGTAGTTTGTTTTTCATAGCACTTGGATGACATTATTATGAAAGGGGTATTTTATATATGGCTTTTAGTGAGTATTGGCTTTTCTCTATTTATTTGAGAACCCCTGCCTCTTTGTTACCTGTTTGAGCAAGGCCTTTCCATCCTGATTACAGAGATCAAGGTAAACTGCTGGAGTTTACAAGCTTTTTTTCACTTGGTAATGATTGAAGCTACGATGCTGTTGGGTGCTTTGAATACTCCACAGGTTCTTTTGTATCCTTCCCTAGATACGTGCTTGATACAATCTAGTCTCCAGACAATATTGATTCTTGCAGCAATGCTGAATTCAATTAGGCACTCCCAAGCATCTCAAGGATCTGTGAAGGATGGATAGGAGGAGGGGTGCACCACATCTCGATTCTGAATGCGATAATTAATATCCCCTTAAAAACTGTAAAAAGGGATATTTCATTTTAACTAAACAGTGAAATACTGTGTACACCAATGTATGTAGTTAAGGAGATAAATACTTTGTTTTTGTTCAAATCATATGAATGCACTGTAAGTCACTGGCTTATGAAACAAAAGGTGGGAGCTGTCTAAAAATAGTCCTAATTGGACCTCATTCATTCATGAGCAAAGCCACAACTTGTAGGCTGAAATAAAGTATCTAGGTCATTCATACCTTAAAAAAAACAGAGAGATAGAAGCTGCTGGAAAGTCATCCAGATTAGAGATCACGTTTGGTTTCACAAAATCCTCTACTCTGGCATCATCAGCAAGCGCTATGATAAGGGTCGATGCACAAATGAAAGCTCACATTTGCACGAGCGTGTGTACACAACTGGATTTGTACCTCTCAACATCACATGAAGAGGATTCATCCATTAAGATTATTTGATGTCTATTTTTAGCCACGTGCACCAAAACAAAACACATGGGTGGATGACATCACGTTAATACTCCCAAGTACACTGTAATAAACATGTGGCTCATGTTGTGATGGTTATTATTATTATAGGAAATGAAAGGTCTGTCGAGGAACTCACCTGTGTTATTAGGATGTGACATTATGAGCATCGCGTGGTCTTTTAAATGTTTGATTTCAAACTTTCTGATAGCTGAAATTTAAAGAAGCAAATAAATAGGAAAAAGAAGAAATATCTGTATTTTCTCACTGTACTCTATGTTATACCACTAGTTCTAGTAGTGAAAGTGTGGAGCTTTTAAGGACATGAAATACATGAGAGCTGTAATGTGCATGAAAACCCATCTCCTGTACAATGACAAAATAAAGGCAAAGAACAGTCTATTCCCCTGCTCTCCAAGTCGGTTATACCTGTAGGTCAGTTATGTAATTTCGCACAATTAGAACATGTGCTTGAGTGGCTCCGTTTCTAAACGATGTAATGACAGAAAAGGGACTGATACAATCCCCAAAAGGAAGGAAGGACATTAGAAAGGGCGGTGCATGGGATAGATAATTTTCTCCACCAGGATTGTGTAACATTTGCACACCACATGTTTTTGAAATAGCTTTCAAGAGGAATAAATTTAGACAACTGCACCCACACAAACACAAAATCTCTGGCCTTGTTTGTTGCAGTCTGTAGGTGCGTTTCACATCTTGTGCTCTCTTTCATCAGCACCTATATTGAAAATTAGTGCAACTGCTGAACCAAGACATAAAACAACTCTTGTTAAATGTTGAATGCCAATTGTCTAAACTGCACATAATTTATGTTTTCTTACTGAAACCTTAGCGTTGTTACCTCATAGCAAGAGGGTCCGGGGTTCAAACCTCCTGAAGGAGTTTGCATGGGTGGAGTTTATGTGTTGCCCTTGTGCCTGCCTGGGGCTTCCTGTCACATGTTGCCTAGTGTGGGAAACACTAACATGCATGCTAGGTTGACTGGATATTCTAAATTGGTTAATGGACGACTGTCCTGTGTTAGTCCCGACAGACTGGCACTCTTCCTCCTGGTTTCTCAGAGGTGGGATAGGCTCCAGCCCCTTGCACTTGTGGATTGGATATGTAGATGTAAACTGTGCTTCTGTTAAGTGAATTGTTGCTGGTTGCTTAAATGCCTTTTATTGAAACTCTATCACTATGAGTAAAAGTGAAGTATATTTAAATAAGGCTTTATCTGCTGTGTCTTAGAGTCAGTTCTGCCACTGCCATCTTGTGTCACTTTTTCCTCCCTCTGCTCTGCTCTCTGCACGTTCTTATCCACCAGATGCCAAATGTTTCTATGAGCATCATTTAAAATTCCCCTTTGTGTTTATGACAAAAAGACTTCTCTTTCACAAATAGATAAAAACCATCAATGAGCCTTTTCAGGGAGAATGATTTTGTTTATTTTACAAAAGGCTGCCTCGTGAATGCTCAGCCCGAGCACCTGTTCTGTTGCTTTGCCACATTATATCACTCCTGTTGCTGCTCACGCACATGCTGAAAATACAGGAACTGCAGCGTTTCCCACATTATGCAGTTTTTTTTCCTTAAAGTACTTGGATAACATGACTTTATTATGAAAGTTGTATTTTATATATTAACATAGGAAGACCCTTTGTGGGACATCCACACTTTAGCTGATGCTAAGTGTGATTTGGCAGTGTCATGACTCACTCTTGAATGACAGCACAGGCACCGGCCTGACTGTTCAGTCAGTCACACCCGTGTGTGCTTGTAAGAGCATACATTATTTAGCAATAGAAGTTATATATAAATAATTAAATAAACTAGTGTATTGTTTTGAGTAACCTGCCAACAGCCTGCCTGTAAGAGACAAGTGAGAAGGTGAGAGGACAGAAATGTCACTACTGAGGTAGTAATTGAAAAAAAAGTATTTCAAGACACACGGTATGCAGACAAATGTGAAGTATGCTTCAAGAGTCTCGTTTTGAAGGCTGATATCAGGAAGGATAGCTCTCTGGAGCTGGCTTGATTACTCTAACCTTATGTATCATGCAGTATGTGGGCTGTAGATGGGCCAGTTACTTCATGTCTATCTTCACAGTGGCCTACGCTTTCCAAGTAAGCCACCACCACTGGGCACAGTACACACCTAAAACTAGAGTTAAGTAATGGAGCACTCATACTTTACACGCATAAATAAATTTATGACGCACAGGACTGTACTCAGAGTGGAGGAGTTACCAACATCAAATCCAATAGAGCTGACATTCGCTGTGATGTTGATGCAAATATGTGGGCAGACAGACGGGAGCGTCTAGATATCAATGATTGATATGCAGCAGTGTCTGTTTTTCAGGGGGGTTTTTGTTTCATAACTACTGCAGTAAGGTTTACTGTCTAAGTGAGTTTATGTTTGCTGTAAAATGTTTGATTTACTGTATTTCCCCAGTTGCACAATGCTGTGAACAGTTTCAATTAAATATTATCAAGAGTGCATATGAAGTGTCTTGATTTTCCTTTACAATTTATGGTTTTCAACATGCCATGCATGCTGTCATGGGAAGCACCTACAAAGAAATCCGTCACAATGAGAACATGTTCAAACCATTTGATTTTGTGACCAAAGGTGCTGTTGTAATGACTTGTAATTGTGACAGCCCTTACACTTTGATCGATATAAGTACTTGCTTTCGATGAATATATTATCTGTTTTGATTAAGGGACTTGCTTTTGAAGCATTGACTACTTATTTTGAACAACTGACTTTTCTTTTTGATGAAGTGACTCACTTTTGCAAGTTATCCACCATGTTTTGCAGTTTGCACTAATTGTTTTGAGAAGAGCCTTAGTAGTGGTGCAGAGATCAATTCTGTTGTGAGAAATGCATCAAAGCAACTGAGAAAAACTGTAATTGGCCAATGACTGGGACTGTGTACCCTAAAATCTTGGACAAGAACCTCCTTTCCTCAGCCAGAATACGGAAAATATTCAAGTAATTAGACGCAAATTCCACTAAAGAACAGATGGCAGTTGCTGTGACATTCTTGGAAAGGAAGAAAACTAAACCAGACAGAAGATAAAGGAAAAAAGGAAAAAAAGGAAAAAGAGCCCCCAGAAGACATCAGCGCAGCTCAAGGGGGTCACAGCCCAATGCATCAGTGGTTGTATTTATTACAATGATCTCAAATGAGTTGCGTTAGAAACTCTACATTGGTAAATCATTCATTTAGAACAGTCATCGACAAACTGTTTGTGAATCAAGCCATTCTATGTAGGCAGCTACTGAAATAAGGACAAAAACAGGTCAGCGCCGTGAATGCTGCAGTGTTTTGTAACATAACTGTGTAGGCTGCTGACTCCCATTCTAAGACTCAATCTCTGTCTCTCCATTCACAAGAGAAACAGCCAGACAGACTGACAGTGAGAGGGAGATATGATTAAAGTGGAAACGAGACAAAAAAAGATCTGAGAGAGACTGAAGAGGACCGAGGACAACATAAAGGTCACCCACTCACAAAGGAGAGCAAGATGAAGAACATGCCCAGAATAGCAGCAGATAGGTCAGATGATGAGAGTATCAAATAAAGTCATTAAACAATTCTTAAACGGGAATCACAAGAAAGCAACACAAATAACAACAACAAAAAAAGTCTGTTTTTCTCTTACAGGTCACCGCTGCAACTAATATGGCGTCCACCTACAAATCACGAGCAGCTAAGCATCTTTTTTTTAGGGCTCCCTCTGGACACATATATCTTTAGTTGTTTGTCATCTTCCATTCAAAACACAAAAGACAAAACCAAGCTGCACAAGAGGATCATGAGTGCTGGTTACACAGAGGCTGATGAATATGGAAAATGAAGCATAATAGAAGCGGCTTCAAAGAGCAATATACTCCTCTGAGCAGTGAATGGTCAAGCAAGCATGTTGTTATTCAATCTGTCACAATGTTAGAGGGTTACAAAAAGGGAAGGACAGATGAGGTGATGTACACAACACAGAACTAATGGTGTTAAAAAACAAAACACTATTGGTTTAAAAAGCTGCTATTTCAATTTTAATAAAATCTTAATGCGTGTTTGTGAACACACACTTGGTAGCAATGAGGAGGGAAACTGCATTTTATAACCTGTGGAAAAAACCACAGGCTCTGAGTGGTGCAGTGATTATCACCACTCTCTCTGTGTCTGTGCGTGTTCTCTCCGGGTACTACTCCTTCCCATAGTCAAAAGACATGGATGGAGATGGTTAATTAATGATTCTAAAGTGACCATAGGTTTGAATGGCAGTCCATCTCTTTCTCTTAGTCCTCTGAGAGCTTGGTGACCTGTTCTGGGCGCATCCTACCTCTCGTCCTATGACAGCTTGGAAAGGCTCCAGTGACCTCCCAGCAATCATGAACTGGATAAGCGAAAGACAATAGATGGATGGGCATGGTAAAGAAAAATTGTAATATGTCACCCTGGAATGTAGAGGATAGATTCCAACGTAACTTATAACCAGGACTCTGGAAAACAGAGTAAGTTACCAACGAATATGAATAATTTAGTTCAATTAAATTCAAATTATTTATACAGCGCCAGATCACAAGAACAGTTGCCTCGTGGTACTTTGTGTTGTAAGGTGAAGCCCCTACAATAATACAGAGAAAACAGAGAAAACTCCAACATTCATATGACCCCACCTATGAGCTAGTGCTTTGATGACAGTGGGAAGGAAAAACTCCCTTTTAACAGGAAGAACACTCTGGCAGAACCAGGCTCAGGGCGAGGTGGCCATCTGCGGCTACTGGTTGGGGGTGAGGGGAGAAAGACAGGACAAAGACACGCTGTGGAAGACAGCCAGAGATTAAAAATAATGATTAAGTACAGAGTGGTGTATCAACAGGAGGGAAGAGATAACTAAGAGATGGAATTAGCCACCAGTGAAACAAGCTAGGTGATGGATGTGGAGTTCATTAGTCTGAACTCCACAAATAACAGACTCTGATTAGATTTAAATCAGAATTATGTGATGCTGCTGTGTCCAATCTTGCAAATATAAATAGAGTGAAAGGCTATTACAGTGCTAGCTTCTGTATGTAAAGATCAAAGAGATTTATATTATTAACAAAATAGCAAATTAAAGAGTTTTATGGCGTCTCTCGACTTTGTAGTCTACATGTCCTTTTATAGCATGCCTCCTGGGCTTTCTGCCTTTTGCTCTTTTATCTTCTTCCTTTCATTTTCTGGTGTTGCATCATTTCTCCCCTTCTTCTTTTCCCTTTCTCCTCATTTAATCATTTACATGCTCAAAATATAAAATCTTTCTATTTTAAAAATCAGATTGCACATCAAACATTACTTGCATTGTTTTAAATACAAGGCTTTACTGAAATCTTTACAATACCGATAAGGTGAAGTGGAGTCATGCTTTCAGGTTCATTTAAATCATACAGCAAACAGAACTGATTTGATTTGGTTTGAGTTAACACAATGAAAAAGTTTGGTCGACTCAAGGGCACATAAATTACTTGGTTGTCTTTTAGCTTCCCGGGATTGAATAAGATGTCTTTTCTCCGTTTCCGTTTCTCACACTGCCCACAAAAATAGCTCCTGCAGTGTTTACAATCTGTCCACTAGCTTAAGCACAAAGAGTGCATTTGTCCTGCGTGGCAGGAGTCGGTTGTGTGGATCAAGCAGAAAACAAAACCAGCTTTTTTAGAATTTGTAGAAAAAAGAAAGAAAGGAAGCCTTGTTTTAGCCCATCACCAGTGTAGCTAGTCTGTGGAAATGGTAGGAAGGGACTTTGTAATTGCTACTATATCATAATTTAAAAATTGCAAATAGCATTTAAATATATTTACACTGAAATATTGGAGAAGTTACAAGTAGACAAACCAGTTTTACCCACATAAGATGCAATGCATCAGAAATCATATGATGATAAAAGACTGCTTTAAAGGACATCCATGCTCACCAAGAAGACAGACAGACAGGACGTAAGAAGTCTGACATGAACTCTGGTGGCTCATAACTGTTGCATCACTCTATGAATTGAAACCTCGCTGGATTCTTGAGATGCTCAGTCGCTATTATAAAAGCTCACTAATGAGTTTCCATTTATAGACAGTTAATTTATATGATGTCAGTGCTCAGGTCAAGCCAACACACACACACACACACACACACACACACACACACACACACACACACACACACTTTTCTGTATCTCAGAGGAACTCATCCTAGTGGGTAAATGTACGAATACCTTAAGTCCTTTTCTAATTTACAACCCACAGTCCCCAAAACATTGGCATTAAATAAAAATATAATGCAATGATCTGCAAATCCTATAATATCATGTCTTTTTCACAACAGAACAATGAAAACATATTAACAATTGAAGTGTTTGAAGTGTTTACTTTAAGTGTGATTACTTTAAATTTGATCTCAGCAATAAAAACGTTGGGACAGGACCATGTCTACAATTCAGATGATCCCCTCTTCTTTTAACAACAGTGTGCTAACTATAGCAAACTACCAAGGAAACCACCAGCTGGATTTCTGGGAGAGGAATATTGTCCTGTTTTGTCTAAATGATTTCATTAGAGAACAATCTGGACTGCAGGAAGCCCAGTTCAGCAGCCTGACTCTTCTACTATGAAGCCATTTTACCTTAGAAGATGCAGTATGTGGTTTAGCATTGTCTTATTGAAAAAGATGTCGTTTGAACAGGAGAATATGTTGCTCTAAAATCTGCATATACCTTACCTCAGGATTGATAGTGCCTTTCCAGATGTGCAAGCTAATAAGGCAATAATGCACTAGTCAGAGATGCAGGCTTTTGAACTGAGCACTGATAACAATCCAAATGGTCCCCTTAACTTTTTAGTGCAGAGGATGCAGAGTCCATGCTTTCCAATACAATTTCAAATTCAATGGATTAGGGAGTTGCGGTCACAGACCATGGTTCCTAGAAGTGTTCCTGAGCCCATGCAGTGATTTCCATGAATCATGCCTGCTTTTAATGCAGTGCCGTTGGAAGATCCTGAGCATTCAATGTTCATTTTACACTTAAATATTTCTTCATATTCTAAGAATTGTTACAGTCTTTGCAAATTTATGTTCATGAACATGATTCTGAATTTTCTTTTTTCAACAATTTGTCGATACACTCGTTTGCAGATTGGTGAACCTCTGCTGCTCTTTACTTCTGAAAAATTCTGGCCACCTTACTAATCGGTTGCCAGTTAACCTAATTAGCTGCAAAATGTTCCTGCAGCTGTTTCTTTTTAGAACCACTTGCTATTCCAAGCCTTTTGTGGTTTATGGGAGCGGTTCTTTTCAGCCCAGATCAGTACTCAGAGATTTACCTGGCTACTTTTTTACTGTATTCAGATCTTAAAGTTTGACTTTTATTAACAACAACTGGCTGTTAAGGTTATTAAAAAACCACCAGAACAGCAAGTTTACATGTTTCACTGTTAAACCATTAACATATAATTCTAATAATCATTTACCTATAGTACAGCAATTGTTTACAAACCATTTCATGGCCCTTACATAGACCCAATTAAAACATTTTTTCGTGACATGATAATAGTACGCTGTAATCATTAACCTTTGTAGGAGCTATAAAGAAGGTATAAATAAGCACTATTATCTTTTATTATATTATACTGACAAATATATAATTCTATTTGCAGTAAAACTCACACAAGCACACAAGCACGCACTCACACACTTGCACAAACATATTGCAACTTGAATCATCTGCTGTAATGTTCACTTGTTACCACTTTAACAGAGGGTCATTCATTGTGCAGATACATTCCACATGTTGAAAAGAAGCCATCTATGTGTTTTTTTCTATGAAACTTTGTCACCATCTGCAATTTCTGGCAAGTATAGTACTCTCTGTGCAGATGGAAAAATGTTGTTTTTCTTCATACTTGGGGCGCATTGTAATCATATGGTATTCTAACTTGGCTGTTTTCCTGGTTTTGTTCTCCCACAAGTCATGACAGATGGTGTATTTAGGTCACTGTCACTGTTTTCAATAACACTAAAATCAACTGATCTATCAGGCTTTCATTTTATTTGGAAATTAACTATGTACCCCTTTATTTAAAAAAAACAACCTTCACAGGCTCAAACGGTTTAATCTAAATAACAACTATTAGAGATCACATATGTTGATTTTGAAATTTTCATTTGCCCTTTTTGTCTTTCTCCCATAGGACCAAAAATGGGTCTGATTTTAAGATGGCGTGCTCTTTCTGACAGAAATGTATTCTGATAAGGCGCTGTTAAGTGTTCCAATAGGCTCACTTATCCAGTGGTAGGAAAAGTTAATTATGGCTCCAAATACCTCAAAAGTGCGAAAAAGGTCAGCTATCCTTCCAACTTTCCATAATATGCATGTCCTCGTTTAAAGTAATCTGAAAAGAACACTCGCAGGTATAAAGGAACATTAAGGAAAACTATTAAATACAAAACATTAATAATTTTAGTTTCTAATAAGACTTCTCAGTAAATGAGAATGTTACACACCAGAACAGATAAAACATCAAAAATCTATGAAAATGACACATTTTATTAGTATTATAAAACAATAAGTTTTATTATTTTATTATTGCTAACTTAAGGAGGCATTAAATGTGATATTAACCTTGACTGTAGCATGAAATGCGTTGTATTTTCAATGTCTGTTAAAATATACTAGTGTTGCAACATGTAATAAAAATTGATATTAAAATATACTGAAGTAGAAATAGTGTTCTAAATCATCCCAGTAATCATAACTGGATAAAGTTTACTAACACAATAATACAAATATCCCAGAAACTCAAAACTCTGGGTCCAAAACAGGGACCATGACAGCTTTGTTAAGCAATGTTGAATATATTGTGTTATACTGTAAAATAAACCCAGTGTCACCCACATATGAGGACATACTTTAATAAAGAAGAAATGAAAATAGTGTTCAAGATTAAGTAATGCAGTAATGACTTCCTGTTCAAATGTGAAGTTTCGGCATAAGGCCCAACTAATCGTATATAAAAAGTAGAAAAACAAAAATGCAATGTAAACAAGAGCTCAGATCTCGGGAGGATAAAGAAATATCCCAAAATTTTGAGAAGGAACACATTTTGCACAGACATTCAATGTATAATGCTGCCTTTGATGACATTCACTGCCCTCAAGGACTCAATTACCCTAACACAAGATTCAAAGTCCAAAAAGACAGTCTTTCTTCTGAGCAAAGACTGACTGCTCACACAGCAGATTGGTCAACTCGGGCAAATAAATTCAGTAGCAAAAAGTAAGGCAGAAACCAAGAATAGATACAGATTCATGTGGAGAAGGAAAAACAAAGGGCTTTAATGCTTCACATGTGGTAAGATGATCTGGCAGCTAGAGAGGGTAGGATTCAGACTAAATACACCAACAGTAAGAGGTGGGTGAGAAGTCAGACTAGTGGTCTACTAGACAAAATAAAACAGGAAGTGGAACAAAAAGACATGACCTAAGACAAAACATGACATCACAGTGGTTTGTAGCAAAAATATCTCAACCTCTTTTATATGGGTTGGGAGACATTCATGTCGCCTACAGGGTGAATTGTAACTGCTGTGGTCAAGTCTTGCAATGTTATACTGCATACTTTATTTTTTTTTAAAGATCCATTATTTCCCATCAGACTCAGCTATATTTGGTGTGTAGTGATAATTAGAAAATGTTGGCACACTGACAGACTAAATTAAGCTCCGGACATGGTAAGAGTAACCATGCAGAAACTGCAACTTTGCTATAATGCTTTCTTTCATTCACATGGTCATTTTATTTTTGGACGAGACTTTTTCAGCCAAATAGGAAGTTCATGCCAGTGATGAAGACTCGGAGAGATTAGATCAGTTTTGTTGGCAGAGTGAGTCGTGTTTTGTGCACTTTTCAACTTTCAGAATCAATCTTTATCATATAACTATTTGAGTTTACTCAAATTGAAACCAGTGTTTCCAATTAAAAAGCTTAAGCAGGGGGCTATTTAGTAAAAGAAGGGCTCCAGCTGGTGAATTCAAACCCAGGGCTTTCTTGCTGTAACTGCTAACCACTGCCCACTGTGCTGTCATTTTATATATATGTATTTATTGATTATTTAGGTTTGGATGCTTGGCTCAAAATGTTCTTTTTGATTATATTCACTAAAGTAGAGCTATATTTTGATTTCCTAGTGATCCTGATGATTTAAAGTGGAGGCCTTTACACTGTAGTGACCAAGCATAAAAACATCATAGAAGTACATACAAGATTTACTGTAATTATCTTTGGAAAGGGCAATAGTGTAATTAGATATACTTTAGGCCACAGAGGTTTACTGCACAATGATTCTGTGTTTTATTTTTAGTTTCTTCCTCAGCCTTTTTTTTGGCTTGTCCTGGATATGAACGCGTAGGCGATTTCAGTCAGTGACTACCCTGTCATAACTATAATTACAATACTTACTTCTCCTCCCTCATCAGGTGCTTACACTGCAAGTGAAGAGATCCAGTTAAGGCTATAATGGGCTTTTTTGTGTTTCTTTTGTGTTCTCCTCAGAGTTTGCAATCATGTAAAAAGCAAAACAACGAATAGCCTCTGATTATCTGCAGGCTGACGCTGAATAGAAAGTGACCAAAATATCTTTAAAGCAGTGCTTATGCTATTGTGTAATGATTTTGTTAGAGTATAATAAGTTAAATGTTGCACCTATGCAGCTGAAGCATAGCTTTTCCATCCAAAATATGACTTGAGTCATGAAATCAGCATTATTTAGAGCATATGGCATAAAGAAAGGATATAATCTGAGAGTTGAAACATCGCAATACTGTGGGTAACAACAGCTGTTTCTTCACAAAAGTACCAATTCATGTTTTGCTTGGGGATCAAATACTTATTTCATTCAGTGAGATGTAATTTATAACTTTTATGTATTGACTGATATTGTTTCCCTTTCCAATAAAATGAAATTACCATAAAAATGAGAGATTTTTCATTTCTTCGTAAGTATGCTTACCTACAAGTCAGTAAATATTAAGACGTCATTGTTAATAATCACATGATTCTTCTAGGCTTGCAAGGCAATGAAAAGAGTCTGTAGGGGCATGATGTACATTTACTTTCATGTTATTTTTTCATTCCATATTTATTTCTCTGGCTTGATTGCAGTGACGTATTTACTAGATTTACTTATTTACTTGTCTCATTATCTAGAAGTACTGAAACGGCTGCGAAATTAAACAGACTGAAAAAAACAGGTGCTTGTAGACATACTGTACTTATTAGCAGCAGTATGAAACAGTAATGAAGGTGTGTGTTTTCTCTTATTTATATTATATGTATTTTCTATTTTTTATAAAAAAATATTATATATTTTTATATTTTTTGTTTAATAGCAAGCTCAGCTGACTGCATAAAGTTATATAATAAATTTATTTTGATCAAATAATGCATTAATGACCAAACAACAAAAACAAAAAACAGCTGAGTGCTTCTTTAAATGTGTGGGACTAAAGCCCATACAAGCTTGTTTTTCTATCATCTCCTGAAGACAAACAAAAATATCCTATTTTTGATGATGGGCACACATTAGGCTCAACCAGACTGCATGATCATAACCAACGCTGGACACAGAGTGCCCTTGAGAAAAACCTACAATTACCTGTGGCAAGGTAAGGAACTGCAGTAAGGATTCCCACCTGCTTTTGCCTGTGGTCAACCAACAACTACTGTTTTCTTGAACCGACAATACATATTATATGAAGCATGAACTTTTACACCGTAATAAGTGTTCGCACTGAGGCATTTGATATTTTAATTGACAATAGGGGTGAGGTTACATCATTGTGTTTACTGATCATGCTGCAGCATAACAGCTGTTGTCTAAATGAATACTATTGTCATTCAGTAGTTTGCATTAAATAAGGTCATCTCCTATATTTATTCATGGATGAAAATAGCTCCAAAACAGAAATGATTGTGATGTACAAAATAATAGTTTCACATTGTGTACATCACTTATGCTAAGTACTGCGCTTGCTCTACACTCCGGCCTCCTTTTGTGCTTTTATTTGTCTGTTTGCACAGTTTGTACATCAGCTGTAAAAGAAACTATTCCTTCAATCTTCAAATACACAAAGGTGTAAATAATATTTTAAGGAATAAAGTTATTGGTGTCTGACTACATCATTGTCATGGCCCTGGTACTGCACATGGTGCAACCATGACGCTGTTAGCGAGACTGTCAGTAGTGTTATTCGGACACTTGCGCTTTTCTTGATATGATGAAGTGTGTCCATTGATGATGCTCAAACCAACAGCGCTTTTAAAATTCAAACTGTAAAAAGCAGTGAAATGGACCAAACCAGGTTTGTTGTGACACCACACAAGTTATGGAAAATATTATATTAATTTGTTCATAAACTACATAATGATATCCTCATTAAGAAATAGTTAATAGTCCACAGGCAGCCCCTTGACACCTGTTGCTATGACTATCTGGTTGTTCAGTGATGACGTGGCGAATCCTACTTCCGGGCCTAAAGTAGTGTGCGTTTAATATGGCTTTTGTGTTGTTAACATGTTTAATGTTATGTATTTTCTTCTATTTAATCTCAAAAAGCTCCTAAAACAGTCAGTGATCACTGCTGACCTCCCTCGGCTTTTATTACCACTAATCATTTATTTAAGCTCAGTTTTTAAAACCTTAGGATGTAACTACAGCCCAGCCCATGCAGCAGTATATGAATGACTAACCTCGTATTGTGGATGGATTATCTCAGTTGTTCTCCTGGCTGAAGTTTGTTCCTTTTACAGCATCCTGCCATGCGATTACATTTGTTCCTGACCACCGAGAACACTCACGTTAACTTTTATCGAGTGGAAAAAAAAGTTAGCTTGTTTATGTTATGCTAACATAGCTGTGTCGCTAGCGGTCACGTAGCACATCGTTAAATACCAGCTAGCCAAACTTCAGTAACCCTACAAACGTCACTGCTTTTTAGTTTTCTGTCTTCATTTATGCTGGAAGTGATAGCAGAGCTGTACGTTTGAATTTGTTTCCAAAACCCCGCAGTCAGGACATGCTATATTGTATTTAGATAGAAGCTAGCGAGCTAACTTCCTGCTAACTTCTAACTCCGTTAAATGTCATAAATTCCGTTTTCACGGATGCCTGGATGTTAAACTCAATTGTTACACCTGGTAGAGCAGAACGCTGATCATTTTATTAAAGATGAAAGACTAGACAGTTTTTCAACTCTCAGTAATGCCATAGTGATCGTTTGATATATGGACCTGCAGCAGAGTTTAGGTCCAGACACGGCTAGTGACGTCAGACTGAACAACCGGATTCCATCCTTTTAAAATGAAACCTTTATATTAATCCAATTACACTTATAAAATTTCATGTTCGTTGTCTAGCTGACAACATCTGTCCACAGACACACAAACATACTATAGAAACACCCTTTAATCGTCTAAATAATAACAAAGGCCACTGCGATCCAATTTCGCCATGATGACACAGGCACACAGGCGTTCGAGATCAAAACGGTACCTAACGTGCTTTTAGCAGCTGAAAACAATGCAGGTAAGAATCCGATCACTGAATGATCAACCACTGATGATGAGAACATGTATTTTATTATTGTTTAAAATAATGCTTCATTGACTTGAAAGGAATTTAAACCCTGAACTTTCACTGAAATGGGACATGAACTATAAAGGGTGACTTATTTTTGATATAAAAGTGTTACAGTTTGATCTAAATTTGCAGACTGATATAGAACACAGGCTGAGGTTAGCTGCTCCAAAAGGCAAAGCATAAGTCCAAAGGAAGAAACTACACACAGAGTCCAAAATGGAGCCACAAACTAGAACAACCAGACCAAAGAATCACACAGAGACTCTCTGATGAAGACTAAAGGGAAGACAGCAACTATAAATAGACAGAGAAGGTGACTGGGGCAGAGAGGAGACACCTGGGAAACATACCTGACATTAACAAAGACAATGAGACAGGGGAAGGAAAACTAAATACCAAGCGCACAAGACAAGAGAGCAACAAAATAAAACAGGAAATACCAAAAACGTGACAACACCGGACACAGAGACCAAGAATTAATCATGGCGGAAGCACAAACGAGAGACTAAACTGAAACTCAGGAATTGAAACTAAACTATATACGGTAAATAAGATGGGACGAAACTGCCAACACATAACAACACATAACAACAAACAAACCAGTGATTGATAGAAAATAATAAATGTCAAACATATCTCAAAGGTCAATAATTCAGAACATGAGGTTGAAACCCCCCCAAAACCAAATGGGTAGGTGTGTTTTTCCAGTTTTTTCATCAATTTGGGCGTTTTTCAGTCCAACTTAAGGTGCTACTGACTGTTCAAGTTGGAGAAATGAATAGGAAAGTTAAATGTCTAGACAGGTATGTGTTTGTAATAGACACATGTCTAGGGTATACCACACCTTTCACCTGGTTACAGCTGGGAGAGGCTCCAGCATCTCTTTACCTCTGAATGGGTAAGCAGTCATGAAGATATATGGATGATGTTGTTTGGGCAACTGATTTTTACAAATTAAATGTTTGCTTCTTAGGTTTGGTATATTGTGTATGTAAATATAATCATAAGAGAAAAGTGACCATGGCTGTGGTAGGGAACCGTTAATTAAAAGGTATTTTCTTAAATTCTGTTTGTGTTCTGCACCAAAACAGCAGCAGTTTTCTGAGCTTCTGCGTATCTCTCCGGTCCTTTCTGTGGCACCAAAGCACATTTTCTCTAAGTTGTTCTCCCTGTGCATGTTATTTTTGTCAAATTTTTGTAAGGCCTAGATTGTTGTATCCAGAGTTGTGGGAACTGTCTCTTAATTTATGCAAAGCTCCTGAGCATGCAGCAAAAGGTCTGGTGGCTCTCAAACCCAAGTAGGTCACTGGGAAAAAATAGCATCGTTGTTGTCGGCTCCTCTCACCTGTTGGTTCCTCTGTAACTTCAAAGAATGTTTTTCCTTAAAAACTAGGTTGGGAGGAGGTCAGGCCAACCTTGAGTGCTCAAAAAATGGCAGCGTGTGTTGTAATATTTGGGACACAGTGGTTGCTATAGTAGGTTTTATCCCACATTTCTGAGCTGTAATGTTTTTTCAGCAAATAGAAGAGTTTTTCCCCCCTCTCCTTCCATGAACAACTCTCTCATTCATTTTCCATTTCTCGAAACACCACTCGGTCTTGGCAGACTTGCACATTTGACCTCACCAAGTGCCCATGATGTCATCGTAGCATTAGAAACAGAGAAACCTCTTGTGACAACATCAGGTAGCTTTTGATTCACTGTACAGTGCACAATTGTTTTCAAAAGTGAAGCACATTGTTGTTTTGGTTTTTTTTGGTATGAGGTTTTCTTCTTAAATAAACTGAAAACTCACAAAAATTGATATTTGCTATATTTGAAGTTTCAGCATCGCTGAGTGTAAATATCTTCAGACCAATGACAGACAAGAATTAGTGCACTAGGCACCACATTTATGGGTGGCACTGTGGTTGTTTGGTTATTGCTGTTGCCTCACAGTAACACAGTACTGAGTTCAAACCCTCTCTGAGACTGTTCTGTGGAGGCTTTGCATTGCTGTGGCAAGACAAGCATGTTAGTTAAAGTGGTGATTTTAAATTTGTGCTCGAACAATAAAGCGCTGCATTTTATGTTTAAAATGTGGCTTGTAGTCTAAGAAGAAAAACACAATATACATGTGAATGCATTACATTTGGATGAGCTTTAAATGTGACTGAAAGCCCACAAAAACATGTCCATCCTCAGAATGCTAAAGAGCAAACATCTGTCATCAGCAGATGGAGACAGTGAGCAAAAAAAGTGTGAGCAGGTACTGTGTGCACATACATGTTGTACTCACAGGGCACTGCATTGTAGCAGTGGAAGGGGCTATTGTCGGTATGCTGGTGCCCTCTGCTGGACAGAGATGATAAATGCAGTAATTGCAAGAAAGCGGGGAAACGTTCTTGAAAGGCAAAATTCAAAGCTTTTAATGTAGATTGTAAATAATTAATAATATCACTGGTGAAAACACGCACACACATACACCCCTCATTCCCATGTACATGCTGGAGAAAATAAGCATCCAAAACACCTCGGCACATGATGAAAACAGCATCTCAATAATGACAGAAAAGCAAAATACCGGGAAGGATTCATGAACTTACATCATGTAATTACTTTGTGAATACAAAGGGGTATTAATTTCTCTGTTGAGCAATGAAAACATAGTCTAATCTTCATGCTGAAAAAACAAATCTGATTTTAATTGATATTACATTATGCTATACACCCATGAGGACAGGAAAATGAATTGTCATATTGGACCCCGCTCACCCCACCCACTCTCACAGTTTCTTGTGTTGTTTTACAGTAATAAATCATAAAATCAGTGAACATAATTAGAGTTAGGGTAATTAGGGAAAAGGCTCTACAAATTGATTTAGTACAAATGTACCACAGTAACACAACACAAAGTAAGTGGTGCATAATCACTCACATACTTCAAGTCGATGCTTAGGAAAGGCGTCTCTTTTGGAGAGCGCTGACAGCCTTTGTTGTAGATCTGCTTTTCACATCTTCCACCACCTTGCACAAGCTGACATTTATTTCCCTCCATTTCTTGTTTGAATGAGGCTGTTACCATGCAGCTCCATGTTTAGGGCTGTTAGCTTCTCTCAGGTTGCAACTCTTTTGCAGACCCCAGCATCCTGCAGGATTTTTCTGTGTTGTGTATTCACTTGATCTTCTGCATCCTGCTGCAGCAGAGAAGCATCAGCATGATGCCGCTTGCATCAAGAGTCATAGGGAAACGATTTTTCTGCTGACATGCAAAATGGTTAGAATTTAACACCCCCCCACAGCCCCAGCAACCCACTTTCAATCCATCCATCATGAATCTTTTGGAACTTCCGAAGCACTCTTGCTTTTTGTTTGCCACATTGCTGTAAAAGAGAATGCCTGGGCAGGTGTTCAGACACCTGCAAACCTCCTGCAAAGTTCTGCACCCCTTTTACACAGATTTTCAGATTTTTATAACATAAATGCAGTAACTTTATATTTCTGGTTGATCCCTCACTGTTGTCTGGGAGATGTTTTTCATCTCCTTCTTTGCAAGTGGATTTGTAATATCAGCAGGTTTATTTTCTTTAAAAAACAACAACTTTTTTCATCATATGTTTAATTATCTCTTTTAGAATCTGACTTTTGGGTTTACATTTAAATAATAAGTCACCTTCTTGATCAATTATATCACTGTAGAAAACAAACAACCCCACATAGGCAGATTCATTAATAATGGATAATAATAGATAACATATTTTGTATAGTATTTATCTTCTGTCAAACTTGACCAAAAAGAAACATTCAGTTATTCCTTAAAATGGTTTGAACGTGTTATTATTATTATTATTATTATTATTATTAGTTGTTGTTGTAGTAGTAGTAGTAGCAGTAGTATAACACCGAGGCTAGTACTGTGTATTTTGAATTCTTATCTAGTTCTAAAAACTCAACCCCACGTTTACAGCACATATCTACATGACAAATGTATTAAACTACCATGAGTTGACAGCATAGACCGGTTCTTGGGCCAAATACTTTGTTTCTGGAAACAAAACTAAACAATTTAAAAAGGAAAAAAAAAAGAATAATTCTCAGAGCAAGGTTTTGAGAACAAAAAAATGTTGGCCAACCAAAAGCTTTCTCTTTACAAATACTCTAAACAAACCTTGCTGAGACACTGCAGCAAACGTGGAGGATTTGGTGAAAATTACTGACCCTTGCTGTGATTGTTTGTCAATACTGACTTTGATTTTTTATTTATTTTTTTTGCTTAACTGCGTGCGTTAAACAATCAGCATCTTTATAGCTTTAAGAAAAGGGAGGGGGAAAGACGTGCAATGAATAGCTCCAACTTTTCTATCGATTAATATTAATTCAAGCATCTGGAAATTGGATCATTTATGTGAGTTATAGTTAAGTTAAGTTAGGTTATAGACACATAAATAATTGTAAGATAATTCTGCAAATAAAGCAATTATTACACAGTTCAACATCACAAGGCGTCTGCTGTTATAAAACTTATTCTGAAGTGAGAATATTTTCCTCTGCGTAATTTCCAGTCGCTTTTCCCCGTGTAACTTCACAGTCGACCAACATTTTTTTTCTGTCTTCTTCCCAGACTTTTTTTTCTTTTCTTTTTTTTTCACTTTTTTTTCATGTGGGCTAATATACAGGCCGGTACTGCAATTTCGGAATCTGCCCTTGTATATGGCGGACGAAAATTTCCACAGGAGGAACCGCAACACAAACCCCCCTGTGCAAGGCAGAAACCGAGAGCTTGCACGGACCGACCAAAGCTCGGCAAATTCACGACTCATTACGCCATTACACTTTACTAAAATGTAACGCAGCGAATCGCGGAGGGGGGAGAAAAACACGGAGGTGATTTTTTTTTTATCATTTTGAATTTCTCATAACTAATTCACAATTTTTTTTTTTGAGGAAGCAGTTGTGCAGTCACCTCTGGTCGGGGAGGGAAGATTTCTGGAGCGCCAGCCTGTTTCGCATGAGCTACATCGTTTTTGGAGGTATGTCAAACCGCTGTTTTCTATTTTTTTTAAATCCTCAGTTAATTCAGAAATGTAATTTTTTTTCTTTTTTTTCTTTTTTAGAAATTTCAGTAGCGAGTGTTAAGTTTCGGCTCCCTCCACATTAGCAAACGATAGCTGCCTGGCATTAAACCGGGTGCAAGCTGTGAAGCCATCAGAAATAGACCTAATCTGTTGATGTTTTTTTTTTCTTTTTTTCCCCCTTTTTGGGGGGGGAGGACTAAATTTTAGCAATGAAGTTTCTGTTGAACTGCTGCTTAGCCGTGTGTACACCCAGTTCGCTCGCATATATGTGTACGCCACCCATGTTTAAAACACAGTTTATTCGGGTAGAGCGAAGGGGGGGAACCGGGCGATAGTGGCAACATGAAGGACGATGAGGGGAGGAACAATCTGAAACACAAAAACCTCCTGCAGCCATGTTTTGTGAATTTTTTCCTGCAAATTTGAGCAGAGCTTCAGAGTTGCTTCCCTGGCACTGCTTAACGCCGGCGTTACTTTTGTGTCGCATTTGACGTCTCGCTGTTCGCCGTTAGATAATGAAGATAAAACGCCAAAGTGTCGTCATGTCAAAATACATTTCGACTTTTTTTTTTATTCCTATTTTTTTGGAAGATGGGAGGAGGAGGGGGGTTGGAAACCGGGTGCTGTTGGCGCCACCTGTAGGCAGTCATTTTGGGAAATTAGAAATTGTAACGAGACTAGATGTGAGTGTTGTTTATTGAATTGTGTGTTAGTTTATCCAAACGGAGGCGAGCGATTACATGCTCTTGAAATCAACAGAAGGGATTAGTGTGTGATTGAGTCACATTAAGATGAAACGGGCAACGCGTTTAGTGTTTAATTTCTGCAAAACAGTCCTTTTTAAATACTTTTTTTTCCTGCTGTGCTGTCTTTTCTTGCATTCAAGTTGCCATTTAAGAAATTTTGCACACAAGTACCCACCAACTCTACTTCTGCTATTTCCTTTGGTTTATTTTTATTTGTGTTTTTTAGTTCCTTGCAAGTGTGATTTAATAATGAGGTACAATTTGTACTACTATTTCTAAAGACTAGAAATGTGTGAGTGAGGGGAAAAATAGCTATCCATAGTGAACTGAACAGCACTGGAAGAAGAAAAGAGCATGTCAGCATAATTTGAGGGCAGGAAAAACAATCACAACCAATGCCTCTACTGTTTATATTAATCCTGCAGACGCCAAACAGTTTCCCATCCTGCGTGGCTTGCTTTTTTTTTCCTTTTAATGTAAGGGAAACTGCAGAGGCCATTTTGCTGTGGGTAATTTTAATGCTGACCTTCAAATCTGCATTCATTCGATTCAGCGAGCTGGCGGAAATTGTATGGGTGGTATGCAAAATCTGGGTGTAAATTCTGACCTTTTGCTGCAAAAGTCTAATCAAAATGCAGGAGTTCCAGTTAAGGCACAGAATTGAAGAGGGGCAACCAGTGTCATGAGTTTAATAGGGTTGGATCACTGTCTTTCTTCAGTGATGCCAATGTTTTATTTGCAGAATACCTAAAGGACCAAGTAATAAGCTATAAAATACTCAAGAATAATGGTGCACTGTTGCAAAAAAGGGGAAAAAATGTTTTGAGGATTGGATTCTAGGAGTGTTCTCATTTTAAGGTAGGAGGAATGCAGGTCTGTCAGTACTTTTGATGAACAAAAGCTTCGTTTCATTGAGGCCGAATAGTTTGGATGGAGGGGTGAAACTTGTCTCTTCAGGCTCTGATGAACACAAGATGGTGAGGGATCATATCGCAGCCTGTGGGTTACAGGGTTTGAAGTATACTTGCTGCTCTGATTGTCATTAACTTGGTACAGAGGTTTCACTATCCATTCAAAGGGCAAGCAGTGCTACTCTGAGTCTCTCTTTGATGTCCATTTCTTTCCTTGCAGATGCATCTAAAAAACCAAACAAAGCCACACGTCTATTTTTAAGAACACCTTATGTTCTCCTGTTTTCTTAGTGGCATGTTGAAAATGTCTGAAAATGGCTTCAGTTAAATTAGTCTCCAGGGATTGGCTTTTCAGGGGTTGGAGTGCTGCATTAAAAAAATTCTGTGCATTCTGCACATATTTTTCCTGCCTCTTCCTTTGTAAAAATGAACCTTATTGGTTTCATGAATAATGCATAGGGATGTTCAATTGCTGCAGCAATGAAAATTAGGCCTGTTTACGTGCAGTGGTTATATACACAGAAGCTCTCTCTCTCTCTCTCGCTCTCTTTTTTTCTTCCTTCCTTGACCATTTCTGAAGGTAGAGCCGAGCCTGAGTAGCTTTTCTCAAAATACAAATTTTCAGCACAGCAAATCTCATTTCTTTGAGTGAAAAGGGGAGGGGTGAAACTCTGGTGGGTTTAATGAATCCATAAATCACAATAGTGCCAGGTTTGCTGCGCCTGCGTCAGTGTGCAGTGTAATTTTGATTTTCATCAAAAATTTAATCTGCCAGCCTACAAGGGTTTAGCAGCAGTCCGGATGCAGCCCTGAATTTCTAATTTTAGGGGCCCGATCTTTCAGGATTTATTTTTGTATAATTCAAGTCTGCTTTTCAATATCTCATGTTATTAAATTTTAATTCGTGGCATTAACATATAGATTGAAAAGGTTTTTATGGGTTTTTTTTCTTTCTTTAGTGTATGCTGATGGAATTTTACTAGACGACACAGTTTCTTTTTCCAGAGCATCCTGTGTGTGTATGTGTAAGGGGGGGGGGGGGGGAGTTATCCATTTCTCTGCATTATTGCTTTTTCAAAACATTGGTCATACACCATCTTGGAAGACATTTATTAGAGAGGACAGAAAACTCTGCTTTTGATTAAAGAATCGAGGGAAGCAAAGCCTTTAGTGTGAAACAGGTTTTTGGTCAACCCTTGCTCTTGGTCACTGAGTCTACTCTGGATAATGCAAACATGGCAGTCAAAGCAGTGATTGAAGTGACCCCCCCCCCCCCTCCATTCCCCATTTTAGCTGATTCCTATTTTTAATCCCTGCAGAGTGGAAACATTTTCATAGGCCTTAAACAAATTTGTATTTTATATTTGGAATCTCTCTTCCAGTCTGCTTAACATGCAGAGCAGAATGATTTTTGCCAAAAAAAAAGGCAAGGTATATTTCAAAGAAAATCTCCCCAGTTTTGAAGCACAAGATTTGTTTGCTTTAACCAAGCACAGTGATTGATTTGCTACATTGCTGTGCAGAGGCAGATACTGTACTGCCCAAATATAGGCCAATTATTTTAAGTACCTCATCTAAGTAGTGAATTCTGAACAGAGGTATGTCCTAGAGATGTTTTCCTTCTGTGCCTAACCTTGTTTTTTGTAGCCTAGATGAATGTAGTATGGTTAATCTCTATTCATTGACATTTTAAAAAGAAATCTGAGGCAAATCATAATGCTAAAGCTGAATCACAAAACAGTACATCAATTTTTACTTAACCTGTCTGTTGGACCAGTGCTTTAGTTTTATTTTATATTTTTTGACATCCAGATGGCATTTTGATCATTTCTGCAACTGATCTATTTGCCTTTCAGTTCAGTTGGTTTAGTTGGTGCTTTGTCTGTGTGAAACATCAACGAGATGTGCATCTGGTTTAGATTTTGTCCTGCCCATGTAGGTTACAGTATATCAGAAGCCTCAGACGATGAAACTCAGAAACATAAGGCCAGATGGCTAATTTTGCATATTGACTTTTAATTAGAAGAAAACATGCCACAACAGGCATTTTATATATTCAGGGTTTGCATTAAAAATGCTGCACATAAATATTACATGCATGACTGAGGGATTGATCTAATAATAGATGTGTACTTGCCATCGATTCATTTAATTGCAGATGACAAAAGTCGGTTACATTTAATTTCACAATCTTTATTTTAGCTGATCACATCTTAATTTCCACCACAGCAAGGTAAACCAATCTCAGTCAAGAGGCAGTCATTATCAGTCAGTATTCAACTCAATAAAGAAAAAAAATACACTTTTGTTATAAAATTAAAAATGATGTCAATCAGCAAGACTTGATTTTTGTTGTTGTTAGCCGTTTATTTACTTTGAACAAACTGTGCCAACAGACTTCCCTTGAAAGTGTGTTTTCCACAAGTCCCTGACAATAAAGCTACAAATGCAGCCCTCTTAGCTGGTTGTAATGGCATTCGTTTTTAGATACAGTCATGTAGGTATCAAGCTTAGGGGTTATGGGGTTCCTAAAAGCCGCCTAACTCAATCTAAAAAGTAATTAGTTAGGGATGTATCCAGTTAGTTTACTAGATGATAAATATGGCTCCCCTCTCGAGTAAGCAACAGAAATAGTAGCTGGTTGAACTAATAACAATTGAGATTTTATTAAATGCCAGTTAACTATTAGCTCTATGATTTTATGTGGCCACCCACTGTTAGAAAGGCCTGCAGCTGTAAATACATAACCAATGTTTGGATAGTATGTGAACTTGTACATTAACTTGTGCTTAATTTTGACTATTTTGGGAGTTTTTTCTCTCTCTCTCTTTGGATAGACGAATCAACAATTCCATTCATATAATGAATTTAGTAGTTTTCAAACCTCTTCATCTGTTGCCTATTTGATTGTGTTGTAAAATGAATTTTAATAAGTTAAAATGATTTATTTAATAGAAGCTAAACTGAAATATTTCTGAGAAGAAATCATAGCGTTATGTCAGTAGCCTGTCTGGCAGCATTTAGTTTTCTTCACTGCGTCTCTCCATTTTCACACAGTCGGAGGAGAGAAGTTTGTGTGAATCTGGCCTTTGATAGGGTTACTTGAAAGAGACCTATTCTGAATTCATCCAAGAGTTTGAATTTCTTTCCCAACATTTATTTTTGTGCTCACCAGAATCATTTAGTTTTTAGGTTTTCTGTCCGTCTCATTCTTGTGGACACACAATCTTGAGGATCAGTTTCTTCAAACTGGGCAGAAACAGTCACTTGAACTAAAGGATGACTTGATGAAATTTTGGTAGCTAGAGGTCAAGGTTACTTTCGTGTCACATCCATTCCATTCTTGTGAATAGACAGTAGAAATAATGTCTAAAAGGAATTTCATTTCATCTGGTCCAAATGCCTACTTGGACTCAAGGAATGACTGATTTACAATTTAATGGCCAAAAAAGATCAGTATCACTGATCTTAGAACAGAAGTGAAGAATTCATACATTAGTGCCGACAAAATTTCACATTAATGCCTAATGCGATAAAATAATGAGATAAATCTTTATATCTAAAAGGTCAGTTGTCAAGTCTGGACATGGTTGGAAAACACACTTTGACTTGTTGTCAGAGGGATACAACCACCAGGCAGTAATTGTATCCTCCTCTCGTGCTTCTTTTAAATGCCATTTGGCAAACTGGGCTGTCATAGACCATTTTATTTCTGGGTGGCTTTACCTCACCGTATAGCTGTGATTGATGTGCTGCTGACATGGTCGTCCTTCCTGAAGGTTATCCCATCTCTGCAGATGATGTTTGAAGCTGTGTAAAAATGACCTTTTCTAGCTATCACTTTGACTGGTCTTCAGCTTCAGGAGGAGTCCTTGTGATTCTCCACATCTTCCATTTCAGATGCTACTGTAACTCTACTGTACTGTTTTCTGGACTTTGTGGATTTGAAGGCTTGGTTTTTGTCCTGATAGTGTAAAATGTGGGACCTTCATGTTAAAAGGGTATTTTTCCTCTCCACTGTGGCCAAGCACATGGTGAAAGGCAGTTGATGTTAAATACATATGTTGTGACTTGGAAGAATATAAACTGAACAGAAAATAAATTCTGTCACCACCATTTGTGTAGGTTTTAACTTTATCCAGCCAATGAAGTTTTTCAAAGAAAGGCTAAACATTTTTCTCTTATTACTTAAAATAAAGAACTTATTTCCCTTTAAAGACAAATTCATTAAATAATTGCCAGAAAATTATATTTCTTTGAAAATGGAGTGTTTGTTGAACCTTCTGGCATATATTTGTTACATTAATTAAATATTAATTTGCATATATGAGTGTCATATTTGCATTTTGTTTTTCCAATTTATTGCATAAAGATGCGTTGTGCAATTTATTTTGATTTTTCCGGGGGAAAGACACTGTACTGATGATGTAGGAAGTTCTAAAGCTCATGTATCAAATGTGATGCCAACAGTACAGCAGGGAAGATACAAGACAGCTAAATACCCAGTGCCCTGTCATTAGCATCCCTGCAATCTGCCCACCGACAAAACATCATGTCAGGGAAATAAACTTATAGTTAACGAAAATATAGATGTCAGTGTCATGCTTCTGTGGCTTAAGAAGCTACTATTGTGCCCTCAATGTAAGTAATTGTCCTGACTTTCCACTGGTCCCTGACATCCACTTGCTAAAAATATTTTAGTTACTGCCCATTTCAAATTTCCACGCAATGTAAAGAGCGATTGCTTTGATTTGGTCATACCATAGCATGTCCTTTTTTTTTTTTCTTTCTGACCTCTTCCTCTGTGCTTTTCTAGTATGCTATGGATCATTATCCTCTTGTTAGGTTCACTTCTGTTTCATCTTTAACCCTTGCACAGATGGCCTCACTTTTCTTTTAAGGTGTAGTCCATACTTGAATTAATGACTGCATGTTGCCCTGTCCCAAAACAGGAAAGCATTTCCAAACCATAATATTTTCACTATTATGCTGTACAGTCGCTGTACAGAACCAGCTGTTTTTTGTCTGTCCCAAACATGTTTCGTGTTATTGTAAAACTGTGTTTGATTCGTCTGTCTGTACATTGCTTCTAAACAAATCATCCTTCCTAATAATCCGTAGGTTTCCCACCTAAGCTGCTCTGATTTCTGTGCTTTCGATGCATAGATTTTACCCAGACCTCTGAAGGTGTTCTGTAGAACAGCAGATCTTATTTCCTCTATTTGTTAGTTGGGTTTTCCATAAATTAGCATACCTCACATTTCACTTTGAGAGTCAGTCCCTTTGAGATCTGGGAACTTTGGGTCAAAGTCAAAAACCACCACTCTTTGTCATCCTAGAATAGTTCCTGGACGTGTTTTGCTGTGTGAGAATGATCATAGTCATGATAAGCGAGGCCTGAGCAATTAGGCTGTTCTGAATTCAGACGGTATGTGTCAAAGTAACATTGACATGACACTACCTCTTCTGGTTTACCTTCTTCCTGTAGTTCCTCAGATTAATGTCACTCAAACACCAAAATGTCTAAATGGTGAAAATGTAATTCGTCTGATTCGGCCACCTTCTTTCAATGCTCTGGGGATCAGTTCTGGGAATCACATGGGGACCAGTTCTTGGAATCGCATGCCTCTTATAGGTGCTTTTTGTGGTTCACATGATGTCTCCCGACTGCTCTTTAGCTATGCAGTCCTATATGCAACACCTTCTGAAACCTTTGAGTCAGAACAATATTTTTAGCAGCTTCTGCTGTTGTATCTCATATTTTGAATGAAACTACAGTGGTCAGCCACTTTAGAAATTCACACACAGCTTGGCTCTTCTGAATGTTCTGAGTTTCTTATGCTTGTAGAATTAATATAGACATTAATATATGTGCTGGTGGACTGAATACATTTTACTGGCCAGTCTTGGAAAAATTTGAGTTGTTTGAAGTTTCTCACAGAGGCATTAGTAAATTAAATCCTTTGGCAGATTTGAATGCACCCACGAATTTGCTTTGTATAAATGCCTTAGAAAGTTCTGTAGCTCTTGACATCACACCACACGGTTCACTAACAAAGAGGACCACCAGACTTTGGAAGGTCCCATTGTGACTTCCTCTACACATTGACTTTCATGTGGCTCTTGGTTTTTGTTGTTTATTGCCACAGTCCCTTTAGCAGTTGGGAGTGTTGACAAATAAATTCCTTTCATATAGTGTGTCCACAGCTGTTTTTTGAAAGCTTAAATTTTTTGATGGGATGACACGACACACTTAAGTAGCAAAGATAACACCAGATCCCATAAGGTCAGCCTTTCGGCTTCCTATAGAGGTTCTAATAATTTGCTGTGAGTCACCAGCTCTAATGACCTGGCTTGTTAGATCACGTCCTTGTTTTATATGCAGTCTGTGTACAGTATAGGCAACAACTTGCAAAGACAGAAATTGTTCTTTTCAATGCTGCTAGTCTGTACCGATAGGCATATATCATTTTTTTAAAACTCTTGCTTATTGTGAATTAATGTATTTTTGGTGTAGACTTTTGAATTTTAACATACAGAATAAATTAATGAAGTGGTAAATTAACCAGTATTTAGTCTACAAATGCTCTATATATGGCTTACACTTGGCTAATGTGCGTTTTGCTGCTGATTTTGTCCACGGCATTACATGGCTTTACTTTCTGTGTCAGTGGGTGCTCCTGTCGTCGTGGGGGCGTTCCTATTGCTGTCTATTGTAGGTAACATATTAACTGTACTGTAGATCAGAGCCCTATAGAGCCCCACTTTACAAGAAACTGAACTATTCCCAACTGAGTGACAGCAATCTTCCCAGTTTAATAGTAAGACTTGGAAAAATCTGAAAGAAATGTGTAAAATGGGTTTACTACGATTCCTGAAAGTTGCAGAACCTCACCGCTGACAAAAATGAAAACTAACCATAATATAATAAAATTCTTTGTTGTTGACCTGTATTATCGGCCCCTAACAAGCCTTTAAATAGTTAAACCAAAAAGCTATATTTACAAATACAGCTTGTTTTATAAAAGGATTGTAGGATATTGATAGAACAAGTAAGCTCAAGGGTAATCTTATAGTTTGATAATGGGACTGATTATTTACTCATTTATTAATTAAATGATGGTTGATGGTTTACTATCTGAACTGCAAACCTCAGATGTTTTCTTGCCAGTTCATAGGTCTGTTTGCTGAAGCTTGTCAGTAGTGTGTCATTTCCAAAGAAAGGTGTATTTCATCTATGAAAAGGCTTGTTGTTGCTGCATCGGTGTGCTATTATTAGAAGACCAATTTTCCCTCTTTCCATAATATCACTCATCCTGGCATAACTCTGTTTTGCTTGGTTGCATTTGGAGCACATTCTCTTGACAAGGCCTTTTATGGCGATGTGCTGAAGTGGCAAGTTGTGCAATTTAGATATTTTTGAAATTAGAGCATTTCAGTGCCACAAGGCTGCAGAATTTATGCCTTCAAAGGTCACTTATGATCAGTTAAGCCACTTTGTGTTAAAATGGACTGTGTTTTCCATTCTTAAAATTTCACTGCCACTGAAATATTATCTGTAATGTCTCCTATACCCTGGAGTTAATGCAGCTCTTGACTGTTTTTAGAAGATGAGTGGTTTTCATAGTTCGGGTCTTTTTTTGAGTTGTGTATTTGCCAAATGTGATTTATTTTGGGCAGATTTTTCTTCTACGCTTAATCAAATAAAATCTGACATCCAGTCAGCTTTTGTTTTATATTGAGTATGTTGCCATGGTTTCTTGAAAACAACACATTTAAGCTGAACCTGGCTGAGCTGGTGCCACGCTTTGATACTATATATTGGGCTTAAGGTCATACCACAATAAGGCGTGTATATTCCTTTGGGGCAGTAAATTCTTTGTCTCTCTGTTTCTGTTCCTCATACAGGAAAACAGGCTCAGAGGAGGTGGAGTCATGAGTGCACAAGAGTCACCCAATCCTGGAAAGGAGCAGGCAGAGGGTGGGAGCGCAGCCACAGATGCCCCAGCGAAGAAGACTACTAGTTCACCACCTGTCACCGTAAAGAAGGAGCCTGGGACGTCAGAGACGAGCAACGGGAAAGTCAGTGATCCCAATCCTGCTGAGATCTGTGTTGTCATTGGAGGAAATGGGGGAGCAAGTGGCGGTGGATCCCGTCGAGCTCAGTCCGAGGGTATGTTTGCCCTTGGTACTCCTCCTCCAACGAAGAGCACAGACTCGTGCATAGGTGTGTGAATGTACATATGGACATGTCTGTGCATTTGGTGACAGCAGTCATATCTGGTGTCTCATGACCCTGACGTTACTTCGTGGCTGTTGAAAACAGCAAAAAATGACATTCTTAAAAAAAAAAAAAAATCAACATCTGTCTGACATTTTATAAACCCTTTACTGGTTAGTCAAGGTTATTCACGAATGGCCCCTAAGAAAACATTGACTGGTGTTGTAGATGTTCATATAAGTAAGTCAAATTTCTTTGACCTCCATATATTGAGGTGGTAAAGGTAGCAAGTGCCATAACTGCTCTGATAACACCACTTTAAATGCATACCTATTGTACAAGGGAAGTACAACAGCTATACATGTACAAGGGAAATTCTACAAGACAACAAAAAGAGGTAGTCTGAGTTTTGTTTAGGTTTGCCCTTCATTCTTTTGTAAACATTTGTAAACTGGAAATAATCACATGATGATGGTTGTGATTATTACAACAACTGGCAACTTCTTTAGAAGAATATTAAGGATTTCAAAATAAGACGTTAGAATTCAGTGACACAACAAACTAGAGATGTATAAATTCACTTTTGAGTTAAAGTTTTTTTTTCTCTTCATCCTGATGTTTTTGTGTATTCTTGCTAACAGACAAATGGCACTGAAAATAAATCTCCACCTTTAGCCGAGGGATAAAATGCATGGTTGGTTGGCATGTACAGATGTTGTGACTATCAAACATTTAATTGAAACATAATCACACTTTCAGGGTGCACCTGAGCATGATGGAGAATTTTTGATAAAGCAAATAAATGGGTAGAAATTAAAGATGGCCAGTTTAAATGCACCCTTCTTCGCTTTAAATGCACCCTTCTTCACTAGCCCTAATATCAGTCTTTGCTGAAATTTGTATTCCTATATAGGCAGCAGAAGGAGGTAAAAGACCACACTAAATGTTATGTATGATAAATCTAAATTCAGAGAATGTTAAAATTAGTTTGGAGTTTTAGGGTAATATTTAAGAAGGAAAAAAGGAGGCAAAAGAAAATATTAGGTGGTGGAGAAGACTACCATACGTTAGACCTCAGTCACACAGGCCATCCTATCAGGAACTCCCTGGCAACTTGTGGTTGCTAGGGAAAATGTATATTTGTACTTTTTGAAATGTATTTGTTACAGTTTGTTACAGTTATAAGGCACAATTTGTACTTGAGAGGTGGACATTCTGTTTCTGGTTTGCGTCATGCTTTTCACAGTTTCATAACAAGTCCACGAGTAGTTGGCATGTTTATGCAAGTAAGTCATTGCTTTCCACAGCCACTCCCATGCAACCCCAATAATCTGCTAGCGACCAATTGTTAGGTTTTCAGTGCAGCACCATGTACTACTCTGTGGCCAATTTTATCTAGAGACTGCCCGCAAAACTCTAGCAACCACTTGCCAGGTGTTTTAAGACTTCCCAACCACCTACCAGTTTCTAGACCAGTGGAACTAGAGGCTTATGTAGTTGATTTCACATCAAAAGACAGCAACCACTTGCTGATTGGTCTACCAGTGGTGGGCAGAGGGGTCCCGAACTAGTCACTGTGTTTGTGTAACTACAGGGTCACGTAGAATTACAAGAAAAAGATTTCCACATTGATTACTTATAAAATTTGATCCGATCTTTATTTAAATCAGTTATTAGACAAGACAATCTGACTAAACACGTAACACACACAGTTGTATTTTCATATGTGTTTATTAAACACATTGGTGATCATTCACAAGCTGGAAATGAATGAATTTAGTAACTCATACAGGGAGTGCAGAATTATTAGGCAAGTAGTATTTTTGAGGAATAATGTTATTATTGAACAACAACCATGTTCTCAATGAACCCAAAAAACTCATTAATATCAAAGCTGAATGTTTCTGGAAGTAGTTTTTAGTTTGTTTTTACTTTTAGCTATTTTAGGGGGATATCTGTGTGTGCAGGTGACTATTACTGTGCATAATTATTAGGCAACTTAACAAAAAACAAATATATACCCATTTCAATTATTTATTTTTACCAGTGAAACCAATATAACATCTCCACATTCACAAATATACATTTCTGACATTCAAAAACAAAACAAAAACAAATCAGCGACCAATATAGCCACCTTTCTTTGCAAGGACACTCAAAAGCCTGCCATCCATGGATTCTGTCAGTGTTTTGATCTGTTCACCATCAACATTGCGTGCAGCAGCAACCACAGCCTCCCAGACACTGTTCAGAGAGGTGTACTGTTTTCCCTCCTTGTAAATCTCACATTTGATGATGGACCACAGGTTCTCAATGGGGTTCAGATCAGGTGAACAAGGAGGCCATGTCATTAGTTTCTCTTCTTTTATACCCTTTCTTGCCAGCCACGCTGTGGAGTACTTGGACGCGTGTGATGGAGCATTGTCCTGCATGGAAATCATGTTTTTCTTGAAGGATGCAGACTTCTTCCTGTACCACTGCTTGAAGAAGGTGTCTTCCAGAAACTGGCAGTAGGACTGGGAGTTGAGCTTGACTCCATCCTCAACCCGAAAAGGCCCCACAAGCTCATCTTTGATGATACCAGCCCAAACCAGTACTCCACCTCCACCTTGCTGGCGTCTGAGTCGGACTGGAGCTCTCTGCCCTTTACCAATCCAGCCACGGGCCCATCCATCTGGCCCATCAAGACTCACTCTCATTTCATCAGTCCATAAAACCTTAGAAAAACCAGTCTTGAGATATTTCTTGGCCCAGTCTTGACGTTTCAGCTTGTGTGTCTTGTTCAGTGGTGGTCGTCTTTCAGCCTTTCTTACCTTGGCCATGTCTCTGAGTATTGCACACCTTGTGCTTTTGGGCACTGCAGTGATGTTGCAGCTCTGAAATATGGCCAAACTGGTGGCAAGTGGCATCTTGGCAGCTGCACGCTTGACTTTTCTCAGTTCATGGGCAGTTATTTGGCGCCTTGGTTTTTCCACACGCTTGTTGCGACCCTGTTGACTATTTTGAATGAAACGCTTGATTGTTCGATGATCACGCTTCAGAAGCTTTGCAATTTTGAGACTGCTGCATCCCTCTGCAAGATATCTCACTATTTTTGACTTTTCTGAGCCTGTCAAGTCCTTCTTTTGACCCATTTTGCCAAAGAAAAGGAAGTTGCCTAATAATTATGCACACCTGATATAGGGTGTTGATGTCATTAGACCACACCCCTTCTCATTACAGAGATGCACATCACCTAATATGCTTAATTGGTAGTAGGCTTTCGAGCCTATACAGCTTGGAGTAAGACAACATGCATGAAGAGGATGATGTGGACAAAATACTCATTTGCCTAATAATTCTGCACTCCCTGTATAACCCCCTTTAGTTGCTGGTGCTTATCAGAGTTGCAGAGTTCAGAGGGTTTTTGGACAGTCTGCCTTGCAAAATGGTTTCACTACATTGGTATTTCTGAAGTGCCCTAATTGAACTGTCCTCTACAGGTCATCCCATAAATCAAGGTCAGGACTTTGGACTAGCCAAGTCATTTTTGTCCTTTTTGGCTATTCACTCCTAGATTTACCTGTTCGTTGTCTTGTTTTGTTGCTCAGCCTTTTCAAACAGGGGATTATGAACTACTTTTCTCTTTCTTGAATCTTAAATTTATTGTTCCCCTAATGACTTCAGGGCTTCCAGACCTAGAGGTTTTGGAGCAGCCACAAACCTTGAAACACACAAATGAAACTTCTGGCTCATCTGTTTACAGCACATGTCTCAAAAGTGTTGTGGACTTTCTGAGTCCTTTTGGTAGGTTGAGATGTGACGCAGTGTTTCCCTTTGAGGTTGTCCTTCCACTAGTAATATTCATAAGTCCAGTGACATGTGAACAAAGATTTTAGTAACGTGTAGCTATATCTCTAGGTGTCTTCCTCATTTTTCTTTTCTTTTTCTTTTTTTTTTTTTAAACCTCTTTCTACTCCACTCCCTCCATTTGTAGAAAACCCAATTGTAAGTAGCTTCTACAGAGGTTATTGGTACAGGAAAGGGGGATTAATTTTGTCCTACTTGGACTGTAGGTCATTTTCAATGTGTTTTAATACAGACATGAAAACTACAATTGTTAATGTGTTATTAGTTATTCTATAAATATTACTTGGATGAGGGCCAGACTGTATTTCAATTCAGAAATCCTGGGAAATCCCATGTGGTTCTGACCTTTTTTTCTTGTAAGCCTATATATGTGACCCTGATAGGAATCATGTTATTTTTTTCTGACACTCTGTTCTGAATTTTCCTGCAGGTTCATATGTATGTGGGGTATGTGGGAAAAAGTACAAGTATTACAACTGCTTTCAGACACATGTCAGGGCGCACAGAGGTAAGAAGCTGCTATTTATTAAAAAATGTATTTGGTCCTTTATGTAAAAACAAATAACTGATTGCTGCACTTTTGCTTTTAAGAATATAGTCTGAAAAGTATTCAAAGAGGCGTGCATGCCCTGCTTTGACTGGGAATTGTTTTAAATCTGATTGTGCAAGTCAGTTATTTTTAGAGCCTGACCAGCGTATTGGCGGGGCTAATATGGTGATATATTATATTGCCCAATAAATGAAAATGAAGTCAGTAAAGAAAAGATGGAAGAAATGTCCCTCAGCTATGATATGACTGTTGATGTTGCATAGTTTGTCCACCAGAAGGTACTCTTCAACTTCCTTGTTGGGAAAACGTGTTTGTTCTTGTTTCTGATGTTCCAGTCAGCTCATCTAAGCCGCGAGATACTAAATTACAATTATTTTTTTTAAACTCCATTTTTGTGTTATTAAGGACTCAACTAACTGCAAATAACAAATTTAAGGGTCTAAAATTTGTCTAAAAAATTCTCCAATATATTAAGTTTTTTGGTTTTGGTGTCGATTTCAAAAAATTCTGTATTTTACGCTGTTGGCACACAAATCAGCACAACAACCAGGCTAATCTGAGCAGAGTTGGGCAGAGGGTGTGCAAGTAATTCACAACTTGTTCTGACAATAAAACAAGATTATTTTTAAACTCTGATATATGCAGCTTTTCAATCACCAAATATTGGCGTCAGTCTTGAGATTTCCATGTCTTTGAGGCTGTAGATATATAAATTGGAGCCCAGGTTGGAAGCACAGAGCACACATTAGCAGCATTTTTTTCATAGAGCTGCAATTTTATTTTTTTTATTTATTTATTTTATTTTATTTATTTATTTTAATTGATGTGTTTGTCTGTTTGTAGAATCAGAGGCCATGGTTGGCGATGGTCTACCCCAAACACCCAACAGTGAGTATACTTCTGCACCACCTGCTTGCCACACTTTTTTTTTTTTTCTCGATAGGTCTGCCTAAGATGTTTTTGACCCTCATTTTCTGACACCACCACTTCCATTTAGCAGAGAAACATGAAAATGTAAAACTGAGGACTAGCCTGAAGGCAGTATGGTTTTACTCTTCGAGTGGCGGTATATAACAGCCACCGGGACCTGCGTTTACTAGGCGTTCCAACATCACAGAAAAAGTTTGATTAGGGCTAAAAATACTCATACCTCAGAGTAATACTTGAGTTATTTATAAATCTTCCTACACACACTCGGCATTCATTACATGAACGTGCACATCACTTTAGAGGTAAGGTATAAATATGGCAGAGAGGAAAAAAGAGAACAGTCTTTATGCACATAGATCATAAGTTTTTTTTTTTTTTTTTAAAGCTGTATGAAGAGTATGAACACAGTGGAACTACAAGGTCTGTGACACTGTTAATAAGTAGGCCAGTGAGGCTGCTAGGCAAAGGAGTTGCTATTAGATTAAATTCTTAAGAGGATGAAACATGCTGTAAAGCATTTTGGTTGATGCCGCAGATTTAGACTTTTATACTTGATAATGACTGGCATATCAATTTAAAAGTGTATTTTTAAATATAGATTTCTTTCTATGAGCAGTGTTGGTGGCCCCAAAAGAAATTGGCAGGAGCCGATGGTAAAAATAAATGATGTTTAATGATACATACAGAGTGGTTCCCTTAGAATAGGAAAATAGATTCACATATTATGTGAATATGACTTAAAGTCTATTTAACAACAAATTCACAGCAGTTTGTGGAAAACAAAACCAGGCCAGCTTAGAAGTCTGGATTTCCTGTAAGTGTACTTTGCAAAAATGCCCTGTATTGAACAAATGTTTGCACAAGAGTATTTTAATAAGCAAAAGACAACACAGGCTGTAGGACTGTGGAGGAGTTGTTGATGTTTAAGAGTATTTCAGGAAAATTGCTAGAACAAACTTTGCATAGTTCTGATTAAATGGTGTTCAGCCAAAAGCCACCCTGTGCTTAAAAAAACAACAACATGCAGAGTTTGGTGGTGGGGGGGGGGTGTTGCCTCAGATACTGAAGAGACCCTAAAATAACTTACAAGGTCTAGTTTTAATAAGATGGTTTTAAATACTCTAATTCCCAAAAATGCAGGCTTGTGCTATGAATCATAAAAATAAAATCCAATTTCCAAAAATTTGTAAATAAATTAAAAAAAAAAAAGATTGATGATGATTTGGAAATAATTAAAATATTATCTTTATTTCCAAAATTGGGGACCGATAAGTGATCAAAAAAAAATCATACAGACAGGAAAACGGAAATATTTTAGAAATCAGTGTAAAAAATTGTGTTAAGCTAAAAATTATATTTTTATGTATTAGACAAACAATAAATTAAAACAACTAAACAGTCCATGTTCACATAATGAAAAAAACTTTATTATGCTTAATATAAAATATAATGCCTCCTTTGGCCTTGTTGAATTCTTGCATTGCATCTTGGTATTGTTTTTATGTTCATTCTCTTTTTTTATTTTATTTTATTGACTTCCAAATAGTTTCTAGCTTTTCCCAGATATTTGCTTTGGATGAAATGCTTGTGAAATCTCTTAGAATTTACTAAATTCCAAATCTGTTCTATAGATTTTAGTCTGGTCGTCAAGAACTTCAAATTCCCTTTAATTGGTCAGATAGTCTTTGCACAGTTTTGACCTATGCTGGAGTTTTTTTTTGTTAATGAAATGAACCTATGACAAATAACTTTTAGTCCAGATGGGATTCCATGATGCATCAAGATTTTGTGTAGACCTTGTAATTCATGGCTGCTGACTTGCAGTAATTTGCCAGAAATATCAAGATGGAGCCACATATTATAATGGAATCTCACTGCGGGTGCTATGCATCTAGCATGATAAAGTTCTCAGACTCTGTGCAGACATTAACAGTCTGTAGAGAGTCAAATTTGGACTCGCCGGTCCAGAATACCTTCTGTCCTCCAGTCATTTAGAGTCCGGTGTTTGTGCTCTCTGGCAGATGTTTCTGAGTATTTGCATATTTCACATAATGGTTTCTTAGAAGGTATTCTTCCCTTTAAGACAGGGGTGTCAAATGTACGGCCTGCGAGCCACATCCAGCCCACGATACAATTATATCTGGCCCGCAAGATCATTATATATGTCAATTAATGGCCTGTCGATATGTGTGAGCTGAGTCTTCAGGCAGGGAGGGGTGGGACTTTATTTTAATGGGCACACCATGCAGCCAATCATGTGCAAACACAGATTGAGATCATACCATTATGTGAAAGAAGAATGAGAGGCAGATGTTCCGAAGACAGCAAGTAAACTGGTACAGGCCAGGTACACAGAGAGATGGGGGAGCTGGATTTAAATGCAAGCATGTTGGAGAAAAGGAGACGAAATGAGCAAAAATGTAAACTGAGCACCATCTGGCCTCATTTCAGTGATACACATTGATACCTGAATGTGTGCTTGAAGCCATTTATAATCATTAACTTGTTTGATTCACTGCTTACCACAAACAAGCACAAGCATAGTTTTTGGACTTTTAACTGTATTTTCACAACTTTAACAGCTTATTCTACTGATAGAAACCTCCCCTATGGCCATTTATACTAGACAAAGTAATTAAGAAATAAACAATTAACCTGTTGAACCCCAATGCCCCTGGTACTGGAGGCAAGCAAGAACATCTGGTTTTATAGGATCTACTGTCAGATCTGTTATTTAAATGTAGGCACGTGTGGTGTCCACAGAAACGTTGAAATCTCAGCTGGAAGCCTCCAAAACCATTTCAACAATGTCCAACAGATAAAACGGTAAACGATTAAAGAGCAGGTAAACAGATTCTGCAAAAAGATGTTAACACAAAGCACGGATCCCTCTGTTCATCCGACAACACGGAGACAGTGTCTCACAGATTCCAAAACTGCAGTCTCTTTTGTCACTGTGACCAAAATTCAGCGAGCCAGCAGCACAAAAACACATTTAGAATTAACTTCACTGTCTTGCTTGCATGATGAAATCACACTTCCTGTATAGTTCTCTTGCTCTGTGTACTTGGAAACCAGTTTCCCATCAAAAATCTACATTTTCTGCCTTATTCACTTACTTATTACACAGAAACCCCCCCCCCCAGAAGTTTCTATCTTTCACTTTCAATAGATTTTTCTGTTGTTGTTGTTGTTGTTCTTATGACTACAGTTTAAACCCCCTCTCACCCCCCCCCCCCCCCCAAAAAAAAAAAACAAAACAAAACAAACAAACAAATAAACAAAAAACTACAAAGTCTGGACAATACAGGTAGAACAGTTGTGCTGACAGGTTTCTTTCTTTGTCACAGCAGCTTTTTTTTCGTTGTGTAGAAAAACAGTTACATATTTAACTTATTTACACTGACAGAAAGTAGAGTTTCACTGGTCTGGCCCACTTAAGATTAAAGTGGGCTGTATGTGGCCTGCAATGTATAACGAGTTTGACACCCCTGCTTTAACACTTATTCGTTCAGTACTCTACCAGTGTTCATTCTTGAGACCTTCTCAGACTCTGGTCTAGAAGCATTTATCTCTGGCTAAAGATCATCAGTGTCCGTCCTTCTGTTTGTAGTACTTTAAATCTAGAGAGCCCTGAGATCTGCTTCAGTCAGCTTTCATTTTCTGCCTCTTCCTTGGAACATTTTGTAAGTATCAGTCTCTGTAATCAACTCCAAAGAATACTTGACTGCACTGTGAGAACACTTTGTCTCGCCCTGTTTGTCTTAAAGACCATCCAGCATCACAGTGCTTAAATGCGGACTCTTTCCTTTTTCAGTGAATTCTTGATGTTTGTACTATTTTGAGCAGCAGTGAGGAATTTCAAACTGAATTCATGTTTTTACTCCCTAAATTTAAGCTGGCACACTGGAATTCTCTGAGAAGTCAGGAATTAATCAAGCATAACGCTCAACCACAATTTTTTTTTTCTGCTCATGAATATAAGTACATGACTATAATAACTATAACTTTAGCATCTTAATCAAAAAATAATAATATACTCTATTTTTAAATGGGGTCATTTTGATTCAAGCACTATGTGAAAAATAATGATAGGGTGGCCTTTTTGCTGTTGGTGTGCATTGCCTACTTCTAAAAAAGAGAAGGCAACAGTATTTCTGGATTAACAAGATCCAGAAATACTGTTGCCTTCTCAGTGGATTTGTGAATGCAAAAACCAACAGTGATTAGAGTGCAAACCCATGAACCCATGTAGTAAATTGCACTGCAGAATGTGTGTTTTGCTATTTCTTTCCCTTTTTTTTTTTTTTAAGATTCTCTAAATATTTTATTGACATTATGTACCATAACTGGAGAAATTCCCAAATTATTTTCAATTTAACATAAAGAGACTTTCTTAACTTGCTGGTTTGACAACACTATTTCAAAGAGTAGAAATAAGGAAAGGGAGTCTTCTGCTTATATTGGTGTGGTGCTATTTCTATACCCAGTCATGTAACAAATAACAATAAATTCCTAGTAAATTCTTCACCGTGTTATGGTTACACAACTATCTTTTGTTGCCATTGCTTGCACAACACATTGCTTGCAATAAATTCAAAGTGTGAATACTCTTGAATATAACCGAGTTCTCCTTGTACAACATGTCTTAAATTCCACATGATTCCATATCACTTTTTCATAACTGCATTACTTCTAATTTCAACAGAAATGTATTTACTGTTAGAAAAACCGCTGGGATTTACTATATTAAAAATATGCAATCCACAGTAGCAAGCGAGATTTGCATCTGTTATTTTCTTCCCCCCAATACTTCATACGTTCCGCAGCCATTTCATTAGGTACACATTGCTTGTACAGGTTCGGACACCCTTTTACAGAAGTGCCTTAATTCTTGACACAGATTCAGCGACATTGTCATTATAGCATCACACAGTTGCTGCAGATTTCTAGAGCTACAGATCCAAGATAAGAAACTAACATTCCACCACATCAGAGGACCTCTATTAGATTTAGATCTGGTGACTGTGAAGGCCATTGAGTACAGTGGACTCATGTTCAAGAAACCAGTTTGAGATATGTGAAATATGAGATATGTTATTGGTAGCGTGTGTGTGTGTGTGAGAGTGAGAGTGTGATTCTGTCTGTAAACATGAATTGATTCTGATAAAAATTGAGTGTGGAGTGGGCTCATGTTAACATTAAATTTTAAAATTTGTCTTTCTTCACCCAAGTTCTTCTACATCAACTGATTGAAAATTGACAAAAAGCCTTATCTTAGAAACTATGATACTTACAAGTTTGGTGTGTATTGTCAACATATAGAAAATATTATATGAACATGACATTTGACCTCTAACCTTTCCCCCGCAAATTCACTGAGAGAACTGCTGCTTTCTGGATCGTTTCCCTCTGTAAACTCTTGATGGTTGAGCGGGAAAATCCTAACAGATCAGCAGTTTCTGAAAAGTCAAATCAGCCATTCTAGCACCAATAACTGTACCACATCAAAATGATTTAAATTACCTTTCTTCCCCATTCTGATAGTTTGAACTTCAACAGACTATGTTTACCTATCTAAATAGCTGAACAGAGTTTTGTGCTAATGAGCAGTTGAAAAGGTATAGCTAATGGAGTAGTGAGTGTTCATTAACCTTTAATTTTTGATGAAACTTTATCCTCCTTGGCATGAAGGATACCAGTGTTGAACAGAGTTTTTGAGAGGTATACCACCAGAGACCTTGGATCCAGCTGCTTGAGGGTTTGTGCTGTTCTACTTTTCCCACCCCAGAAGTGTTCTGTACTGTACTCTGCTGCTGCACTGGACACTGGAATTAACCACTATTATCTCAAAGGTTTGATAGTTAGGGGAACCTTTCTCTTGGGAAATGACCAGAAGTCATAAAAAGTCCTATGAGCACTCACCTCATTGAGAGGAAAACCAGTAGCATGGACACTGTGCAACATGGAGCAGCTGTAATTCTCTAATGGTTGCAGATGCAGTCCAACATGTTGATGGGGGATTCTGTGTATTCAATATTATGAAAAAAATAGACCAGTTCTTAACATTGCTTACTTATTTTGTGGTGGATCCACTATCAGTGTTCTAATTTATCAAAAGGACATACAGCCATCAGATATTTTCATCTTTGTCATCATTAAAACTCAGTTCAGTTTTATTAATATAGTGCCAATTAACAAGTTTACTTTCAGTTATCCCCTATGGCTATACCTGTTGTAGCAAGGGATTGCTACAACAGGTAGCTCTGCATGTTTCATTTAACAATTTACACTGGTTGCCTTTCCTGATGCAATCTCAAAGGAATTTGTGTCTCCTCATGAGATCGAACCGGTGATCTTTTGCTTCTAAGGCGAATGTCACGGTCAGTGATAGAAAATATTCCGCTGATGTAACCTCTGGCCAGGAGTCAGTTAGTCAGTCAGTATTTTAATATGTCTATAAGCACTGATGTTGCCATTTATAAATGTCATGTGCCCAACACCTTCACACTTCCAGCACTGTGCTTCACTGTTGAGACTTTGCATTCTCCTGTTTTCACAGCAGACGTGCTGGACCCCATCTGAGCTGAACAAATTTATCTCGGTTTCAGCTGAAAAGTATGCTCTAAATATTCTTCAGGCTTTTTTTCATGTTCTTTGTCATAAAATAGCAAGATTAATCTTTTTAAAGTAATGACCTCAGCAGTTAATGTCTAAGAAAAAAAGCCCATGGTTGATCACTAGCAATGTGCTTCTCATTTTTTCATGGTCTTTAACATAGAGGAAGGCTGTTGCAGCTCTGATTATTAGTGATACTGTACTGATTCTGTACCTTTTAATGCTAGAACTGTGGTTTCACAGATTTGTTTTGAGCATCAGTCATCCTGCATCTTTTTTTTTGCTTGTCTTTACTGGAGCCATGGGACAAATTTTCAGATAGACACAACCCATTAATTCCAGTAAAAACAAACAAACAAATGTTCACTCGCACCTGTATTTTCAAAATAGATTTTATAATCTAATATACTGTGCAAAGTCTCGAATCACCTCTCATTTCTTTATATTTTGCTTTTAAGGAGCTTTATAGGAGCCAAATCTCTTTTTAATTCATTTTTTTAAAGGTGTAATATGAAGAGGGGGGCCTTAACAGCCCACTGATAATAGTGTGCATCTAACTTAATAGGCAAAATCAATATTGTTTAAACACAATATTTATCCCTTCAAGCAAACTACACTTGGTGATAATATTTAGCTGTTTTCAGAGATAAATTTGTCCATTTATTACCCAGGTCCATTAGGTTTTGGATGAATCTTTTATCATCCAGTCATCATTGAATTAGAATATACTCAGAAACGTGCTCTTCATTTTCCTTCCATCGTTTTGTAGTAAAATAAATTCCTGAATTGTATCAAAGTGTAATAGTATCGTAAGCAGGATAATGTAAAGCATCCCTTGTTCTTTGCCAGGATAAGGGTTGAAAATCTTTTCCTCCCCTGCCAGATGTACTGTGATCCTAATTTGTCCCATTTATTGAATTTCAATTTGTTTGAGTGTTTGTGATAGGAAGAATAACCTGGTCAAGATGTTCATGTTCCTGCCTCAGCTTGGGATTTAAAACTTAATAATGGGATTAAATTCCACCTCCTATTGTCATTCCCAATTGTTTTGCTCAAGAGGCTCAACATTATGGCATACCAATTGTTCTTTTACAGTTAATATTAACTCATAAATATGTCACGAGGTATGAAATTCAGTTTCTTGAGTGGACTCCAACTTATGCTCCAGCTAGTTTTATAGGTTTTTGGAGTATTCAGCTTGTAGCCTGAGATGTAACTAAAGGTATCCAAAAACACCAACAAGTTTGGAGTTGATATTTCTGGATTTGGCAAAAAGATTAAGATGTCATCTGTAAATCAAGAAAGTTAGTGTCCTTGATTGAAGTATTACTTTATTATTCTGTTAATTTTATTATTACAGGATCGAATATTACTATCGTGGGTCAATCCCTGACTTAGTTCCTAAATGGATATGATGTTGTTAAAGACTTGTGAATGATCCCAAAGTTGTTTCCTGAAATCTTTCCAAGTGATTTCAAAACCAGCAGACAGACTGTAAAGGGCCTATTGCACAACTTTGTCTAGTCCCTCTGCAGGCTGAAAACTGAAAGCTGAAAACTTTTGTTATGTCTCCATTTATTATTAATTTTGCCTTTGGATTGTTTAGCAGAGATGGATACTTTTTAGTGAAGGTATTTTTGTATTGCTTTCTATAAAAATTTCCAGTTCACTTAAATGCTCTCTCGTACTGCTTGCAGTTTGTTGTGCTCATGCAGAGTATGGTGGACGTTATCCTGCTTCTGCCTTTGCCAGATAAAGCCGTTCTGCAAGAAACGTATTATTTGAGAAAGGAGATTTTTGGTTCTTTTGGCCATGATGTATGTTAAAAATCTTATAATCTTTGTTCACAAAATCAAGAGGTCAGTCCTAAGGATGGGAAATAGCAAGAAAAGGCTGAAGTTTGCCAAATTACACAAGAACTGGAAATCAGAACTGAAAATCGGTGGCAGGGGTCCAGGTTCAGGTCTGGCCCAAACCCTTTCCTATCATTCCCCTTCAGTCTCTCTTATCTTCCTGTCACGGTGTACTGTCCTATGAAAAACAAAGGCTATAAATGCTCCGCTAATTATATAAAGGAGGGCCATTTCAGCCAGTGGTGTTGGGCTCTTGTCAATTAATAGGATTTTGTACACAGCATCAGATTTTGATCCACCATGCAATACGATCTGGAAAGCATCTGATTGGCCGTGGTTTCATTCATCACCTCACAATAATGCCAGTGCAATAAAAGCATACCTAGATGGAAAAACACACAGAAGAACTCTATCAGTCATAGATTGGCCTCCTCAGTGCCCAGAACACAACATTATTGAAGCAATTTGGGATCATCTTGACAGAGAATGGAACAAAAAGCAGCCAATGTCCAAAGAAAAGCTTTCAATGTCTTTCACGAAGCCTGAAGATATATTCCTTGAGACTACTTAAAGAAATGACAAGGTTTCCCTAAGTGAAGTTCAGATTGTGTTGGGGAATAATACCATATAGAGACTTTCAAGCGTGTTTATAGAGGAAAACGAATAGAGTACAAACTCTATTTTTGCCCTCCTGTATTTCCATGTATTTTTACATGTTTCAGTAACCTGCTACACCTATTTCTATTATTTTCCAAGCAATATATTAAGGAGTGAGTGGTGGCTCAAGACTTTTGCAAAGCAGTTTGTTTGTAAATATTTCCACTTAATTACCTCTAAATGTTTGCTTGTATGCATTTATTTTGTCAGTACAGTGTCTTAAGAGTTTACAATTCATTTAGGATATGGAAAAAGTTGAGCCAGATTATTATTATTATTATTATTATTATTATTATTATTATTATTATTTTTAAAGCATCACCACTGCATCAACAGACTGATGTAGTTTATTTAAGAGTATGCTAATCCACGAAGAAGGGTCATAGCTAAATCACCAAAGGTCCTGTGAAATATAACATAGAATTAAACATTTTGCACATTAATTGGTGCATTAAGATTCATGTTTTTCAAACATTTTAGATTCTATTTACAATTTCAATTGGTCCAAAAGCTAAAAGACTAAAATACAGTAAGCAGTACACAAACTTCTAACCATGTTATACTACTGTGAAAATTGTAATTTTATTTTTTACAGTATATTTAGAATGCTTGTTTGTTTGTTTGTTTGTTTGTTTGTTTTTGCTTGATATGTAAAATGGGCCTTGCACTGCAAAGTTTTGGTAGATTTAAAAAGCTAAACATTTGGTTTGACATTTTTAGTAAAGTCTAGTCTTATTTTGGGGTTGTTTTCTAACTATCCTTACTGAGACTTGTGTCCATAATGTTGTTGATTCAGTCCAGTGTGCATGGACCACTGATTTAACAGAAGCTTTGATTATACTGACAAACACCAGGAATTCACTGATTTATGAAAATTTATTTTAATTAGTGGGAGAATTGATGTAATATACACAGCACTGCAGCCAGGCAGTATTATAAATGCAATTACTCATGCTAATAATTACTGTTATTACTGTAAAATAAAAAAATCTTTTTAATCACCTGTTAGCTATTCTTTGTCCACTTTTAAATGGCCATTTGCTTTGCTTAGATAACGCTTACTTTTAACATATTTTGCACAGTATGTACCTGAGCTGTCAAACAATGCCAAAAGTCATTTTCAGGTTTTACTTAAAATGGTTTGAGCCTGTGGTTTTTATTATTGTCACTAATATTCTTATTATCATTAGTATTAGTAGTAGTTTTAATTGAATTTAATCAATGAAAATATTGATCCGTGATGCTTTCAGGGTTTCCTTCAGGGTATAGTGCGTGCTGAGCCTCAACCTTTGGAATTTTTTTTTTTTTTTTTTTTTTTTTTTTTTTAAGGTGTAGGTGTGACATCAAACATGAATCAGCCTGCTTTTATTTAGCTTACTTACTTTAGCTTAAAGAAAAGAACAAGCAAAATGCAAAAGGTAAATGGTACGCCTTGCGGTTTACCTTCAGTTCAGCCGATTATTCATCCATGTATATTCACTAATTTATGTAGGTTAAATCTTCTCTCTACTTGCACTGCCAGCTATGTGTCTGAAATCGGAAGCAGAAGGTCCTACACCGGTCTACTTTTCTCATTTTGTACCCCCACAAACACTCACTATGTGCCATAGTGCTATATTAAGAGTCGCAGACGCTGCACACCTTTTCGGAAATTCTACTTTGTGTTTTATGTAGTTTGTGAGACACCTGCCAGTACTGCAGCTTTATTTTTTTCCACATTTGAATGTGGTTCCCCCCCCCTTTTTTTCTTTTTAAACTTGATTATATAGTGAAATTCAGAATTTATTAACAGCCCTTCTGTCTATTACATCCTTGAAGTGCCTCAGGAATTCAGCTAAGAATGCAGCTGATTGGATTAAGTGCCCCTTGAGAACAGGCTGGAGAAAATTTAGAAGTTGTCACTCTGCTGCTAAATAATAAAACATTTCACATGGGTGTGTGATGAGGGGCCTTTTGCAGGGACAACGTCAGACATGTTATTACAGAGAGAGACTAAACCTGAAAGAACTGGAAAATTGATTTTTGTCTTACAAGTCTTTGTGCTGTGCTTTTTATGCAACAGATTGCCTTCAGACAGCAGTTGACTGCAGTGTGTAGAGGCACTTCAGTTCTCACTTGTCAACAGCCACCTGGCTGAACAATGTTTTACCCCACAACAAAATTAACAAGAGCAGAAGAAGCAATCTTCATCTCTGATGCCCTTTCACGCCCTTTATACACTTGGAAAGAAATGTCAGTGAATCCTACATCAACAAAAGTAAAAATAACAAAGTAAGACTAAAGTAACATTATATTGCACATTTAAACACTTTTGAACAATACATAATAGTATGTACATAGTCACAGACGCGTACATTTCGATTAAAAAGAGATCTTCTTTTAATTGTGTGAACTTGCTGTTAACTAACAATATATATGTTACTTTAATTTAAATGCAGCTTTCTATTTTCTTTGTGGGGTTATTTTGCTTTTATTTTTAGCTTTTGATATTAATGTTGTCATAAAAATATTAAGCTCATTATTAACCTCTGATCGTTCCACTTAAAGGTCAAGGTTGTTTTTTTTTGTTTGTTTGTTTTTTTAAAGCCTCAATGAAATAACATTTTTCTAAGGTTATCAATGACATGAACTGAGAAAACTTGTGAATTGTTGTGGGCATGGGATGACCCCTTTTCTCAGAGCTTTATACCTGGAATTCTTCCCTCCCTGTTTGGATGCACTGGAGTCCTATCTTATCCTTTGTACTTTAAACATTTTTGTTAATTTAACCTTGTTTGTGGTGCAAATAGACAAAAAAAAAAGAAAGAAAACAGAAAAATAGGACCCCTGACCTTCAGTTGAAAGCAACAATACACTTTGGAATTACATGTGTGTTAAATCGCTGTGCGGTGCATTTCAGTTGGCTAAAATATATGCCGTGTACGTGCTTGGTCCAATGTTCAGTTTAAGCCATTTCTCTCTCTTGATCTCAGAACTTTACACAGTCCATACGTGTGTTGATATTATTTAGTTTTCCCAAGCGTTTTTTTTTTTTTTGTCTAGCTAGCGTTACCTGAATTTGGTAATAAATTAAACACTGTTTGTACTGTCAGTGTTGTTCATTGTTGGCTTGTTCCTTTTATCTACAGGTAGCTTCCGTTACTCCTGTGACATCTGTGGAAAGAAGTATAAATACTATAGCTGCTTTCAGGAGCATCGTGATCTGCATGCAGTTGATGGTAAGTTTTGCACAATTTTCAATCATTCCTCGTGGAAAAATCTGTACTTTCTGCAGCAACTGCAAAATCTAAACAAAGGGGGCTAGATTGTTTATATGGAGGAAAAAAATAAAATAAAATTAAGCATTTTATTCAAGGACTCCAAAAAACAGAAGGGATGGCCAGTGTCTAAATGTGGTCTGCAAGTCAAGGGAATTAAGGGCCCTTAAACTTTTAGAAGAATGAAAGTCAGCAGAGGCATGGCAGAATGCATGTGTGTAAATGAGCGCAAGGCAGGAGGAAAGGTGAGGATACAAGGAGCAGAGGTGAAGAGGAGAGTGCAGGCTAGGTGAACTCTGTGGAAAGAGTTACCTAAGTAAAATTTTACTTGTATAGCACCTTTCAAGATAAAAATCACAAAGATCTTCACAGAAGCTAAATCATAAAAACAAAAATTAACCAAAAGCAAGTTTAAAAATATGACTTTTTAGTTTTTTTCAAAAGAGACCACGGAGTCCACGGATCTCAAGCTCAAAGGGAGAATTCCAGAGTCTGGGGGCCAAAGTTACAAAAGCTCTGTCACCTTTCGTTTTCAGCCTGGATGGACAACCAGCAAGCCCTGATCACATGACCTCAGGGACCTGAGTGAGAGACGAGTGTCAGTGTGTCAGATTTGTGACAGAAGGATAGCAGCAAGAGTGAAAGGAATGATTTACAAGATGGTAGTGAGACCTGTTATGATGTATGGTTCGGATACTGTGAACCTGACAAGAAGAGAGGAGGCCAAGAAATAGCAGAGTTTAAGAACGGTTTAGGTTGAGCAGTTGAAACAAAGTTAGAGAGGTGAGGCTGAGATGGTTCGACCATGTACCGAGGAGGGATAGTGGATATACTGGGTAAAAGATGAGATGCAGGCAGGAATTGAACTCATGTGATTATTGTAGTATTACATATCTGAAAGAGCTCAAGTTTTGTGACGAGTATTGTGAGAAGATAATCGGCTTGTTCATCTTCCTTTTCTTCTCTCAGATCCATACGAACAGGTGGTGCTACCTGTGGATGGCCTTAAAGAAGAGGAGCCAGTTGAACCCTATCAGAAAATTGGACCAAGTAAGACTGTTTGGTGTACTTGAGGTACACAGATATCTGTACACAAAATTCACAGTTTGGTATATTCATTGATTGGTTTAGTTTGATTTAAGTTTAGCAGACAAAAAAGTGCCTGATAGGCAGTTATTCTTATTGTTAGAGTTGGGATAATAAAATGCTGCAGTCAGTCAAAAAAAGGCTTTAAACTCCTTGTTCACAAGCATAAAGTAAATAAAAATTATATTTTAAAATAAGTGGAAGTTGTGCACAGTTAACTTTTCAAAATCTGAAAATTTTGAAAAATATTTTATTTCTTTGTTTACTTCAACACGGAGGAATCGCATTAAACCAGGGAATTTTAATACTGAGCTGAGGGTTGTGTACTGAACCATCAGGACAAATGCAATAATATCGCTGCAGATGTCTGTACAGAGTATGATTTCAAAATGAAGACATACCACAGCAGAATGAGATTACAAAATTCATTTTAAGGTAGCTTGGCTTTTGTGTTTCCCTGCAGAAGAAGTATATAGAAAGATTTTCCAGAAAGTTTTCTTTAAGTTAAAATTCGGTGATGTTTTAGGGCCTTACAGTTTCAGTCTTCTGTCCAGTTAAAAGTATTGAACACCGTATAGTGAAAAGGCGTTAAGACATTGTGATACTCAGTGTAAATAACACCAAGGATATACGTTAAGTAAAGACTGGTAAGGTTTCCAAACATAAGTCCATAAGTCCTTTTTCGCAGGGGAAAAAGCACTCACCCACCTCTACAGAGACAGCGGGTTCAGCAGACAGCAGCACGTGCCCCTTAAAACACTATTGGCAGTGTTTGCAGGTGGGAATCCTGCACTTATCACTGCATTAATGACTTTTATGGGTGATAGTGTGAACCTCCATGCACAAAACAGGGAAACCCCTGTGTTTCTAATCACTATTATGTACTGCTAAATGTAAACTGTAAAAAAAACAAAACAAACAACATCCAGTCAGAGTCACTGCTTCTTCCTCTTTCCACTCGATATCGACTTCTTGTTTTCTGCTTCTCTCTAGTGAAGTAAGGCATGTGCAAAAACGCTATTCTTCATCTTAACTGAAGACAACTAATCCAACAGATTTAATCTTTACTCCTTCTTATTATAACCATCGTGGATACAGAAGAGGACAAAGGTTTGTTTATGTGTTTTCTTGTTTCCAGAAACTGGGAGCTATGTTTGTGAATTCTGTGGGAAGCAGTACAAGTATTTCAACCCGTACCAGGAACATGTTGCTCTTCACACGCCAATGGGTGAGTTCATTTGTTTTCTGTGCTTTATTTATTATGATAATGAGTCATTTCTTCATTTTATTTTTGTACAGTATGAAATCTCATATGCAGCTCTAAACCTTGTTGTATGGACAGTGTCATGTATTTTGTTTCTAAAGTTGTGCAATGAATGCAATCCAAGATGCTCCTTTTTCATGTAGGTTCATTTGATTTGAAGACATCACGGGTACAGGAATGTGGTAGCATGGATATGAGTAAATTTGGCCACAGCCAAACTGGAAAGATAAAAAGTAAGCATAAATTTGTTTTTTTTTTTACTTTTTTCATTTATATAGGAAAAGTCGCATGCCTTATAACCCTTGAACCTTTTTTTTTTTTACCTTGGACACAAACACACATACTGAAAATTGACTATCAAATCTGCCTTTTTTGTCGAAGTACTATTTACAGATCACATACACTAGTGGGCCACACTGTAACATTTGAAGCTGATAATGTTCATAATAACTGTCATATGTTGAACATTTTTGTGCTTAAATAATGAATTGTAGAATTAATTCTGCATTTGTAAATTAATTTTCGAATTCCACATTAAAAAGCTGATTTTCAAAATGTTTTTTAAAACATAATTTGAAACGGTAATTAAAATGGACTCTGCATCCTCTGCTTTACCTGCTAATCTCTTTCTCCTTTAACACACAATTCAAATGACTCTGAAAGAGTGCAAATTTACTGAGGAAGTCTGTAACTTGTACACATTTGTATGAATATAAAAAAAATTTAATAAATAAAATAAAAATCTGCAAGAAATAAAATGGAGGGGGGGGGGTACAAAACTTTAGTAACTTTACTTCACTGTGTGAATTTACTGTTTGAGTTCAGTTTTGGTCTTAAACCACCACCTGGCTCAACAATCTTTTTGTCAAATTATTGGCAAAAAGTTTACAGTGGGTTTCTTCTGAGAGATGCTTCTAAGGCTGAAATTAAGCCAAGAGAAACAACAACTGAAAACAAATGTATACATTTAAAAAAAAATCTCTTGATGAATGAATTACAGGCAAGCATATGCCCAAAAGGTTACTTGCTCTGGATGTTTCTGTGGAAAATTGTTTTATCACTCATCCAAGTGACTTCTCCGGTGTAACAGATGAGTGATGAATGTTTCACCCACTGAAAACCATTGTGCCCAGTTGAATTCAATTGACTTTAAGGAGAGTTGTTAGATGCGGTGCTCATGAGGACAGTCGGTTTTAACTTGCAGCACAACACAAAGCTGCCATATTTGATCAATGATCAAAACACTTAATAGAGCAGAATTAAGACAAATGTAATGTCCTCATATGATAACACATCACACATGACCCAGCATTGTTCTAAGAATGCAAACTTTCTTATTAGAAGTTTCCCAAGTTGCCAGAAAGGAACAGATTTCTTGCTGATCTTAATCAGTGGTCGTTGCTCTCTCTCTGGAATGGCTGCACGGAGGAACATCTATGATAAGCGCTGAGGTTTGTGTCCTTGTCAGGATTAAGCCATCCTCAGCTTCCAGGTTAGGAAAAGTGGAACCAGAAGATATTTGAATGCATCTCTCCACAGCTGCTGATGAATTCTACAAAAAACAAAGTTTGTTAAAAACACTTGCAGGTGAATCACCACAGATTTATCAGTGACATCCATTTACTCAAGAATCACTGATAAGTGAATAACTAGAATGTATAGTTTATAATTTCAACAGTGTACTGCACAAAATGGAACTGGAATATGTCAGATGTGTGATGCTTGTGTGATTTTTTTTTTTTTTTTTTTTTAATTAATTAATTTATTTTTTAGTACTACAAAACTTTGCAGTACTCATGCTAATTTAATGTGGAATTTTAAAAAATTATTTTGAAATGAGGTTTTTAAAAAACATTTTGAAAAACAGGTTTTTTAATGTGGAATGCAAAAATGAATTTACAAATGCTGAATTTATTCTACAATTCATTATTTAAGCACAGAATTCTTTATTTTGATGCGTGTGGCTCTTGTGGTCCTCCATAATTTTGATGACCCAAAGACTCGTCTAAATTGCCTCTGAAAAAATACGTCTCATGTCAGCAGTGATAAGAACCTAGTCACTGATCACTGAGGAGGAAGAAACCATGAAGAGGCTGTTTGGGTGTGATGCTTGGCATCTCTGGTTTACAACTTTCAATTAAAAGACTGCTGCTGACAAATCAGTGCCAGATACCACAGGGAACCTTCAGAGCTTGAGGAGGTCATGCTCTGGGTGCTTGATGCTATGTTGACTGCACAAAAAACACAAGGAGCATATTAGGCTGGGAAGTAATAATGTTTTTGTTCACCAGTGGACATTCACATTTACACATAATTTCTAGATTTGGCAATGTAGAACCTAAGTGCTCTGTGATTGGCTGAGGATTTAAAAAAAAAAACTGCACTATTGTTGGAATTGTTAGTTTCTGCTAATTGTGTGTAAGGTTACTGTTGCATATGTGATATCTTTGCAGGAAATGAATCTTTGCTGAATGGTTGGGTGAACAATTTAAATGATAAATTTGATGTCATCTTTTTTTTTTAATTGCCTAAAGCACCTAAATATTAGCTGCTGAACACAAGAAATTACACATTAATTTTTATTTTCTAAAGGCCCCCCCAAATCTCCTCCCCTAACAAAAAAAAAGTAATTCTGCTAAGAAGCAGTGTGCCATAAAGAACTATTTAAAGCATGGCACACACACACACACAGAGCTTAAAAGTGGGTCAAAAAGATGGAATGAAGAGGAGGAATTAAACCCATATTTAAATATCATTTGAACGTTTGGATCATTTTCAAGGCTGTTAGCGTGATTGATTTGCATGCTGCAAACTAAAATCAAGTGTAAATTGCACGTCATTAACTTTGCTTCCCCTCTCTAACTGTTGTGCGGATTTAAATTAAAAATGTTATCCACAGTCGTTGGCCTGACCATGTCACTCATCGTTTTTCCTGTTTTCTCACATACAGACAGCCCATTCAGGCGGAAATTGGAAAGTGCAATTCAGTCCAGTCTGGTTGACACAAACAGTTCACAGAACTCGAGCGGTGAGCACAAGTCACTGGGTTTTTTTTGTTGTTGTTGGTGGGTTTTTTTGGGGGGTGGAAATGTATTATTTTTGTTCAAACAATAAAAACAATATTTTTAGTAATGCTACAGTTCAGGTATATGAATTAATGGAAGAATAGAAACCATTTCTGCAAACATTGCTTTGCTACCCATGCCTGGGCTGAAGATGTAGATGGAGAGGTTTGTTTCATCTAACTGCATATACTAGCTTAAATTGTAGAGCATTAACTTAATCCTGTTGTGTTTGGGTTCATATGAGGTGTTATCAAAATGTTCTTACACTGTTTTGTTGTGCACAAAAGGAGCAATGCATGGTAATGCGAATACAAAAAGTACAAGTGGTCACATTCCTGACACAAAATTCCATGTGATGTCATGTTTATCAACTAGGGCTGGGCCATATCATACCCTTCACGGTAATACCGTTATAATGTTAGGCAATGATAAGAAAATGAAATATCACGATAGAATATGGGTAAAACGCGCATGCGTAGTGCCTTTGTTTACATACGCACTTGGCGGAAAAAGCACGGTGGCGATGGAGAATGAGAAGGCAGAATGAAACAGATGAACCAGAACTGGTTTGTAAAAATGGTGCAACATCAGTGGTGTGGAACTGGTTTGGCTTTCGTCCATCAGATACACACCAAAGCACATTTTTTGGTAGAGCATGCAAGCGAGCCGTTGTTATTACCAAACCGCTCAAAAATGTTTTAGTACGACTTTGCTAAGCTACGAAGCCGCACCACTTGATGGAGTGTCGGAGCATTTTAGCTACCGTAGTCAGGAGCTTCGCGGAGTGATACGTACTGTGCTTCAACGTAATATTAGCGTATGCGTATGTATAACCTCTTTTTAAGTTTTGTGGATATTATACATGGTTATGCTGAGGATATGTCGGCCAATTTCCACTGGAAATGCCTTTTAGTTAAACTGTCAGCAAGGAATTTGTATTTACACTGTTAAATTTTTATATAACTTTAATGCACTTAAAAAAAGCTGCTTGTTTAAGTGAAAATACATTGATGGGGTTTTTTGCACTAATAAAGTTGTGGAGTTGTAAAGTATTTTGTCAATTATATTGTCGGTTACATCGTTATTGCAAATTTTCAAAAATATCATGATAAATATTTTTGGCCATATTGCCCTGCCCTGTTATCAACACTGGGTCCTGGATTACACTTATATTGGTGACCACATCAAGGTCTTGTGAAGAAAAAGAAATACAGGTTTTTGTGTTAAACTGTGTTAACTTTATATTTGGATTAGAGCCGTAACAGAAATCTTTAGTGAATGAGCCTTTATGATTCAAGCACAAATAAGATGCATCACGTCAACTGTGCCTCCAAGAAACAGCCTGTTGTTTCCTACAACATTCACTGAATTGTGCACTGTGAATTCATCCCCCAGGGGCATACTGAAGGGTCGTTCCAACTCAGAGCAGCTAAGTTTTAAAACATTTTCTGCTCGACCTTCTGTTTTCCTACAAACTTTATGGTCCAAAGTTTGGAAACACATATTTTATGTAACACATAAACACATATAGATTCATATAACAAATAATCTCCCAAGATTTTTTTTCTTCTTCTTTTTGCAAAATGGTCCCTCAACATATTTTTAGACTTTTTTTTTTTTTTTTTCACACGTTGAAATCTGAGGCAATGCTTGAATATGTACACGTCAAAAACTCTTGAAGATAAAAGGAGAAATTTTCCCTGGTACTTCTCACCAAAGAAATGAATCAAGATTTATAATTTGGGACAGATTTTGGGCTTTTATCTGTAATAGTTTTTGAGTTAATCATGTTCAAACATTGCCTCAGATTTCAATTTGTGAAAAAATCGCCTGAAAGTGGTTGACAGATAGAAAAGATAGATAGGTAGGCAGATGGATCTTGAAAAGTATAGCTAAAATTTCACAGCAATCACTGCAAATTGGGGATGGTTGAGCAGTAGGCCCACCTTAATTTGAGATGGAATAACCCTGTAAAATCTTGAGAAGTCAGAAGAACATAAAGCACAAATGACCTGAACCGTGGCACATGTCAACATGTACCAACTCAGTGAAAATGCAGACATTTTTCATTATTTACCAATGTAATTGTTATCCTTCACTGATCCTGTTTCAGATTTGGGACCCTTAAACTTCTTTTTCTTCTCTAAGATAAAAAGAAGGGCTGTTATTTTGATACTGTGGATGAGTTTCAGTGGTTATCAAAAGTGGTGCTTGATGCTCTTAATGTCCACAGGAAAGCAGTGCTGTCTGACAGTGCAGAGTTGCGTGTTGAGTGACAGGAAATTGAGTTGCTTAATCATGATTTGCTTAAGTTAAATTAAGCTACTTTATGCAAATACAAGCGTTCCAGTGAGAGACAGCAGCTCTAAAAACTCTTGAGAAGCATTAAAGTAGCCATTGTCAATCTAAAATCAGTTTAAGCAATCAGTTTTTTTCTCACCTTACATCTTTTTCCTATATGTTGGACTGTTTTTATTTATGAAGAGAATACTTCATGGCAAACAAGCTGCCATGTTAGTTTCATCCAATCAGGCGTTTGCTCAGTGTTTGCACAGCTGGACGAGGCTGGAAAAGAGGGACGGCACCTGTCAGTCTATTCTATTTTGTCTCAGTCTGGTGGCTTGCAAAGCAATTCCTCACTTATAAAAACACTCAGTTGACATGTACCATAAGTGTGGGAGGAGCATTTTGAGTGGTATATCCATAAACAAGAAGATTATGTCAAAGAACATAAGGGCTATATGTAAATCTGGTATGTTTTTAATGTTTAGGTGTGGACATGGAGCACTTTAGTTGCTTTTTAAAGAATCAATACAATATTATCTATCTTTCCAAGGTTTAGTAAATTGCTTTATTTTTCTGTTGTGTTCCATTATATTCAAAGTAAACACAATATGAATGCATAAAAATAAAATAAACAATAAATGAAGTTATATTAATGCGGTGATAAAATGAGGAAGGGAAATGAGTGATGGTGGTCCACTGTCTCTGTAGTTTTAAATTCCTCCCCCTCCTGTCCTCCTGTTAACAGGAACGCCAAGCCCTCTGGTGGCCACCTCTTTCTCTACAGCACAGAGTAAGTCTAACCACACCTCTCTGCCTTAAACAAATATATGCATGTAAGCACGCACCTTGCTTATTTTGCCATTTTCTCTGTTTTCCTTGATTTTTTTTAAAAATCTGTTGTTATTTAGTGAAAATCTTTCTTTATGTAATTGTGGTGATATATTTTTCTTCTTTTGGCTTGACTATAACAAGAAAGTGTCTGACCAAGATGCCCATTGTTAGTCTTACTGACATCTGACAACTTAGCATTGCCTCCTATGGGCAGCAACATTTTACCGTATTAGGCTCACTGTTATTGTTAAGTATTAAATATCTCTATAAAAAAATCATAGATTTCATAAATGCTTTTTCAAAAGGAGTCACTTTTACCACATACTGGCGTGCCTGAGTTTCGGAGCTGCTGTATTTTGCAGAAATCCAGTGCACGTCAGGGACAGACCATATTTTAATTTTTGCCTCTGACAAAGAGTCAACACTCTTCTGGGCCTTGTGATTTTTTTAGAACCGTACACTTGTGGTGCCTGTGGCATCCAGTTCCAGTTCTACAACAACCTGCTGGAGCACATGCAGTCCCATGCTGGTGAGTCCACGACTACAAATGCATGTAAAGCACGACAGCAGAAAAAGTACGTAACGTGAACGCAGTGTCAGTGGCTGCAATACATTCAAAACTGCCATTCATCACATATCACCACTGTTTAATTAGTATTCCGTGTTACTGTACATAATATTTCTATATCTGCCAATAATGAGGGTTGTTGCAGATCTGGATCTGAGTTTGCTGGAAATAGTGTTGCAAAGATTTGATGCATCATTTGTCACTGTGTGTGTGTGTGTGTGTCTGTCTGTCTGTCTGTCTGTCTGTCTGTCCATGTGAAAAGAGAGTTTTCTCTAGACTCTGTGCAGTCCTGCAAGAAACACCTTTACTGCATCTACAAACTTTCCAGGGGTAAATCCGAAAAGGTTTAACCCAAAAGCTACATCTCAAACTTTACATAAAGGCCTCAGTTATCATGTTAAATGTTAAAGTTTATGACAGGACAATTCGAAAAGGACTGAATAAGTAGGGCTTGTTTGGAAGGTTTGCCAGAAAACAGCCTCTTCTCTCTAAGAAGAGCATGACAGCACAGCTTAGGTCGAGACATTTGCATCTAAACAAGCCACAAAAACACAATGTCCTTGGGACAGATGAGAAGAAAGAGGAGATGTTTGGCCGTAATGCACAAGTGAACCACATTTGGCAAAAAAAACAGACACGCCTTATCTGCACAAACACCTCAATCGAACACTGTGGTAGATACAGATATACCTGTATCATTTTGGCTTGTTTTGCAGCTACAGGACTTGTGCGTGTGCTTGTGGTGTGATAAAGTTAACTGTGAACTGCAACATGATGCAGCAGAACAGTATACTGACAGACCAATCAGAGCAGCAACAGATCGGCTGAAAAAAAGTCCAGACCTTAACCCAACTGAAATGTTGTAGGGGGACCTTAAGATAAATGCCTGCAAACCTCAATGAAGTAAAGCAATATTGCAAAAAAGAGTGGGCCAGAGGTTCTTCACAGCGATGTGAGAGACATAAAGTCATGCAGAAAAGGATGACTTCAAGTTCTTTCTGCTAAAAGTGGTTCTGTAAGCTACTGAATCATGGGGTGTGCTTCGTGTCCCAGGACTGCACAGAATAAAGTTGCATTCTCTGCTCTGCTTTTATGTTGTCAGTTAATCATAAAATGTCAATGCTGATTTTTTTTTTCCAGTTCTGAAGAAAATCAGTTTTTAAGCAATTAAGCCAAATATTCTTGCAAAACTTACTAACACAAAAATAAATAAAGATGCAAACCAGGAAAGCAAGAAAGTATCTGTCTTTGAGCCTTTTTATTTAATATTTAATGTTGAAAGTGTTCAACTGTAAGTAGTTATCCTGTTAAGTATGAATCATGTTCCCTGTCTTCAGCTGGAATTGTATGATTATTAGTCAGATTCAGCTGTGAAACAAATTATATATCAGTTGGATTTGAGGTTTTTTTTTAATATTGCCGAGATTGACTTTGGCAAATTAATTACCATAGATGGAACGCTGTGTGATCTTATAATGAGAAACAACTAGGAAAATAATTCTTTAACTTGTGGTATTTATTTTTAAGGTGCAATTTGTCAACCACAGGGAGGCCAAGTTATTGGTTCTTTTAAAGACAGTTGTTTTGTGTCATGGTTTTAATCTTTACATTTTCTTCCACTCAATACAATTAACTTGTGCTTTTTTCCATTAACAACTCAGCCAGCTCTTCCATCTCTCTGTCAACAGCTGATAATGAGAACCACACCAAAGGGGACTCTCCCAAAACCTCTTCAGTATCGGGTCCTCAGGAGCAGCTGTGGAGAGGCTCTCAGGCTCAGGCCCATTCCTCAGTTAAACTACAAATCCAGCCTCAAAGTATCTCCCAGAGAAACCATGCTCTCACCCGTAAGTACCGCACCTTCATTAAGCCTGGTGGTTAAAAGGCTTCCCATATGTAATATCCCACTGGGCAATTTTCTTGCATACCTGTCTCTTTCACAACATTTTCTGCCTTTATCGCTACTGAATAAGTAAAAATAAACAGAAATAAAACATTTTGGACATTTGGATTGTTTTCTGTGTAGCACTAAAGCACTATGCCAACAGCTCTTTGAAAGTACAGTAATGTTGCATTCGTGCTGTAGCTCTCATCATGTCATTGGTTTATTAAATAAGCCTACTAGGAACATTAACATAGAAGCCATCTATGTCTCTGATTAATAAAGGCAGCAGTGGTGTCTGCTCTGTGTAGCTTTCCCCTTTGATTGCAATGACTTCACACTATGTCATAATCCCTCTCTGATTGTTTTTATATCCTTTTTCTTATTTTAATGTTTCTGCCAGAATATCCAAGGAAACATAAACACTAATTGTCTTTCTTATCATTTGTTCTGCTTTCCTAACCATCCATCTGCTGTCTGTCCTGGCAGAGAATAATGGACTACCTGAGAAGGAGCGCCAGCAGGTGGCTGAACGCCTATTACGGGTAATGTGTTCAGATCTGAGCATGCTAAATGTGCTCAACAGCAAGGACTTCCTGAAGTTGGCACAGACCCTAGTGGATACGGGTGCTCGTCATGGTGCCTACTCAACCCGTGATGCTCTTGGCAACATGAGTGCCTTGGCACTGCGGCAGCTGCCCCGCATGTACAACCAAGTAAAAGTCAAGGTCACGTGTGCTCTAGGCTCAAATGCTTCGCTTGGCATCGCCGTCACCTGCCACTCCCAGACATCTGGCCCAGACGCTTGCTACGTTCTAACAGCCTACCAGGTGGAGGGCTCGAGACTAAAGCGTTACGTGCTTGGTGTAAGGGAGGCTGAGCTGAGGGAAGGGCCAGAACAGGTTCATCACTGGGTGCAGAACGTGCTTTCTGAGTTTGTGATGTCAGACATCCGCACTGTGTATGTCTCTGAGCCCAGAGTGTGGGCGGCAGGATTTGGAGGGTCACCACTGGGAGGCGGGGGCCGGGGGCGGATATGTTTGCGCTGCGCAGGATGCTCACTCGGTGCGGTTGTTCAGGCCGTTCTTGGGAAGCGAAGCCTCCAGGCTCGAGGGCTTCATGAGCTGGCTGAGCTTCTCTCCACATGCAGAGATATCTCCTCCTCTACCACACTCATTCTCCGTGATGAACAGTGTACCAACACATCCACAAGCACAACTGAGGAAGGTCCACAGGGCAACCCTGCACAATGCCCCACCCCTCCTTGTTGGGATCGTATGGCCGAAGCTCTCCTGCAGGTCCATGCCCACTTTGAACAGATTTGTGAGGCTTATGGCCGCAGTAAGGCCACAGCCCCGCTCCTCCAAGGTCTCAACAAGCATCTGCTAGGCACCCTGGCTTGTCTGCTGGCACCTCTGCGCCTGGCAGCTCTGGAGCTGAGCAGCCAGAGGAGACCAACTTTACAGCAGGTGCTGCCCGTCTACCTGCGCTTGGAGAAGTTCTTCACATCCAAAGCTGGAGAGGCTGGAACCGGCACAGCTAGCAAACTCTGCCACTATTTCCTAGAAGCACTCAAGGAAAACTTCAAGGTATTAAACTGGTATTCCTTACACTTAATAACTTCTGTATTGCTAAATGAATGTTTCTTTTATCTTAATTTAAATAAGTTACATTAGAACTGGCTTGTTCTGTGTAGCAATTCAAGTTTTTATTTTATAAAATTCATTTCACCTGATATTTGCATCTCGATTGTACAACAGCGGTCCCCAACCTTTTTTGCGACACAACCTCAACTCTCACGGACCGCTACTGGTCCAAGGCCCGGGGGTTGGGGACCACGGTTGTACAATACACAGTGTTTAACAACAACAAGATAAAGGGAGTATTTTCTATGAGTAAGTACTGACAGTATCATTTTACCTTTTTGCCAGGTTGAACGAGCTCACCAGGTCGCTATGGTCCTGGACCCACAGCTCAAGCTGCGTTCAGTGCCAGCCTACCAGCATGAAGACATAATCTCTCGTGCGTGCGAAATGGCTGCTGAAACTAGGGATGGTGGTATCACTGGTGGTGGAGGTTCAGGTGGTGACGAGCGGGACGCCGATGGCCCCCCCACTCCTAAAATAAGCCGAGTAGAGGGAAGTGGAAACAATGGTGGCCCCTCACGCGGGTCCTCCTCATCTTGCACCGTGTCTGGTAACGATGACAGCCAAAGCCAAGTTAGACAAGAGATTTTTCAATACCTGGCTGAGCCTCTCCTCCAAGGTGCACCTGATCTCTTCCAGTATTGGAGCTCAACAGTGGGCGAGAAGTTCCCCAGGCTCGCTCGCCTGGCACTGTGGCTACTTGCAGTGCCTGCTGTGGGCATACGCAGAGAGTGCGTGACTGTGTGTGAGCAGAGCTTGGCTATGAAGAGGAGGCAGCAGGTAACTGCTGAGGAAATGAACAAACTAATTTTCCTTCACTCTAACATGGGCTAGAAGAAAACCTAACTAACCTAATCAACCAAACCTTCACCTCCAACCAATGACTCAAGACTATTATTTATATATTTTAGGTTTAGCCTAACTGTAAACATAAATGTGTATGGACATTAAATACTTCTCGAGACAAATATTTAAAGATAAAGTCACATTGTTAAGGTTGCAAACACCCATAAAACAATACGGTGTATTACATATTTTTTATGGAGTTGTTAAGTACTGTGGCCAAAATGTAGGGGTGGAACAGTAACTCTCAAAAGATTGTCCTGTTTGGTACTCTGCCCTCGGTTTGGGATGCACACATAAGCAGGATGAGTTTAGTCTTGTCACAGCCAGTGATTTGATTTACTCCAGCCTATTAACTAAACTACTACAAGGCTACAATGCTGTTATTCTCACTGGATGACAACATTTTCAGGTAAAGAATTCATTGCTTGAAGCTCCTGTCATAGACCTCTGAAAATTGACTGTCAAAGTTGACCAGGTATTTACAATCTCTAAAGTAATATTCATTGGTGTATGACAAAAAAAATCAAGCGGTGGATCTTCACTGCCATTGCACCTCTGACAAATAGGTGTACTAGGTTTATCATTTATTATCACAAGTCATAGAAATGTTTATTTTTCAGCACATTCAGCCACGGGCAGGTAACTGAGAGCTTAATCATTGCAGTTGACTTTGATGGTTGCATCAGTGTCCTAAAATGTAGCTGCAGATGATTCGCATGCAGTGCATGCAACTTTTTCATTTAAAAAAGTAAAAAGTAGCAGAAAAACACAGACAAAACAAGTGTGATGCTTTTCTTTTTTTATGTTACCAATGGTAAAGAAAAGTGATCCAACGTTTTCATTCTAGATACAAGTCTTATGCTGCTAGATATAAAAGTCAAACTCACTGACTTGCACAGAAGAGACGAAATGATAAACGTTATCTTTGGTGGACATTTCTTTACAAGTGATTTTCATACATCTACACAGAGGAAAACATCACATTAGAATCTGTTTGTGGTTCGATTTCAATCAGCTGTACCATATCCTAACAGGCAGTTACAAAAACGTGATTAATCCGTACATTATATCGAGCAGTGACAGCATTATGTGACCCTTTTGACTATCTCATTGTTAGTTTCCAGTACGGCTACATCACTCAGCTCTGTAGCCGATTAAGAATTGCGTAAGTTGTTTTTACACTGAAGACATTTTACCTTTGCATTTCCCTCAGATGAAAGGCTGTCGCTTGGAGGCAAAATGCTAATTGATACTTGCATAAATCTTTGTTTGCGCCTATAAATCTATTTTTTTTTTAAGCTCAGTCTGAAAAGACTTGTCAGTAGGGACTTATGCGCTTCGCATTTATAATTTCGTATATACATGCTGTCTTCCTTTTGTGAGCTACACGTTTCCCGTTTTAAGGCAATAAGCTTTATCCACAGGCCATAGTTTTTCCGACTGTTCTCATCACACTCCTACAGTTAATTATCAAGGATAAACTCTTTCAGTTATTTGTTTGTAAAATCAATGGGATTTTCTCAGGAATGACCATATCCAAGAAGGCACCGCCACTTTTCCTCACTGTACCGAAAAGAAACCAAACTGTGACCTCAATGCCGAGGTATGTACTGAACCGTGACTTTTGTGAAACGTTCCACCCCAAATACAGTTAGTGCCAATCGCAACAAACAAGAGAAGAAACACTGAGGGTTTATTTTTTACAGGACACATTCTGCTTGTGCATTTACTAAAGTCAACGCATGCATATGTCAAGTTATTTATTTTTTTATGGATCCTAGTATACATACACTTGAGCTTTTACCTCCTAAAATGACTTGGATGAATGGAAGCTATACTGTAAATCTTGTTTGTTGCTTCTGGTACTAATTAGTCGAGTACTGGTTTGTTATCTCTGTTTTTTGGGCCTTAAGTCTCTTTCATGCAATCACCTTAAACCCTACAGTCAGAGCCAACATCATGCCTTTATATTACTGTTTAATGGCCTTCTTTTCACTCATCCTTTCAATGGCTTGTAGACATTGTATTTACTTTTTCTTTTATTTGCATAGAAAGGGAAACAAAGCAGTGTCCCAGTGCTCAGACGACTCATGGACAACCACTGTACTTTTAAAGTGCTTGTTGTCAAAATGTCAGATTAACTGAGCATGTATGCTTTCATCTTTTTCATTCCCACGAGGTCAGTAATAATCTTTACAGTAGCACAGTATCCACATGTAACAAGTATCCACTGTATAAACGTACACTGAAATGACTCAGTGGTAGATATCAGAGACTCGTTTTGAAAATTGTCATTTGGCTGATTTTATATTGTTTTAGGGCCTCGGGCTACATCACCTGCCCCTTAAATGCTAACAGCCAACCTAAATATCACTTTATTACACGATTAAGAGTAAAAAACAAACTTTGCCCAACTTTAAGCCCTCGGGCAACTTCAGGTACAGACATACATGTGTTCCCTCTCAGTATTGTCTCGTTCATTTCAGCTGCTGCTTGTGTACGACAGGTCCATTCAAACATTCATTTCCTGTTTCAGTGTCACTTTTGACCTTGAATCGGTTCATTTTTCCGGCCAATAGAAACACTGACACACTGTATTTGGAACTGATGTCACTACTCTGATGCTTCTGCATATCGTGCTTATTGACTGAAAGGCTGCCCCGTCATCCTCGTAGCGATCGATGCTAATCATCCGCATTTGAACCTAAAGATCACGTCCTTTTTTCGAGGGTTGGTGAAGGACAGTTTACAGTTAAATATAAGGTTAATGTGACTGTAATCTTTTAGTTTGTGAAGAATGACAGAAAACGACACGCAAGAAAAGAGAGGGAGCAATTATCAGATTATGGTTGGACATCGGATTCTTTTATTACACCAGAATGCCCTTTTTACTTATGTCATAACATTTGTCATCTTTGTTTTAGTGGCATTAAAACTTTAAAACCCTTATGTCAATTAAAGGTCAAAGGCTCTGCATTACAAACTGTTCATAACTACACAAGATGTTTTTTAATAGACTGTAGCCCTCCTTACCTCCAAGCTTTGATTTAGTATTTCATAAATGCTTTTTTTCCCCATAATGGTTTTCTTAATATATCTAATGTGTTTTTTTAAATATATATATTTATATATTTTGGTAAAAAAAAAATCAAAAAAAGAAGAGGAAGAAGAAGAAAAATTGCTGTAAATTGTATTTAATTTTTTAATTACCAATCCAATGTTTTACCTCAGTACTCAGAAGGTAGTGTTGTAATTTAAAGATTGGGAATCAGATGTTCATACAAAAATTTAGGCTCGTCAAAGACATAGTCAAAATACTGTACAATGATTTGTGGTTTCAAGTTATCCTCAACTGAATGATGAAGGGATTTTTTTCTTAGAGTTTTTAAATAAGTATTTTCAATAGGATATGCTCTGGGACAAAATGCCATTGTTGACGTAATGATGTCAACTTAATTTTCTGTAGAAATAGCGTTCTTTTGTTGATTAAACGAGTATATCTAAGATATGCATGCTTTTAATAAGAGTTCTGATATATAACATTATAAGCCAGTGTCTGTCATCAGATGGAAATGAATCATATTGGCTCTCAGTTGATGTTTAAGACACCCCGGACTGAATTCTAACCTTTCAAGGTGGGAGTAGCTGTGCTGATTGTGGACTGGTGTTAATGGGTTGACATCATCCATTTTCAGAGGATGTATTCTGTAAATACAAGAGAACTGCTGTTTTTATGCCACAAGGGGGCACCTTCATTTCAGAGATAAAGTAGGGAGCACCAATAACATTATACCTCTTTTTCTACAGTAGCATTTCAGAAGGTTTTGATATAATAGAAAACTCAACTTAGATACTGTTACTAGAAAACTGAAATCAGCTGTAAGTTTTATTTTGTTTCAGGATTTTAACTTATTCAGATAATAAAAGTTTGGTTGTTAAAATGTGGTATAAGAATGCTAACATGGAGATCTGTTCTGTTTTAACTATGGATTATAGTCTGTATTATCAATTCAGGTTAAGAAATTAGTGTTGCTTTCATCCTATTTTACAGGTATTTCTTCCTTTTTATACTCTGCTAAAACGCAAAAAAAGTATGTTTTGATTCTCTTCATTTTGTCTTTTTATCGCACTTTGGCAGCATTTTCCTGTGTAGAGTCAGATCTGAGTTGTCTTATTAGTAAACCTAATTTATACTTTTGTAGCAACACTATTTTTATATAATGGCAAAGAAAGGGTTCGGTGTCTTTTTCGTTGTTTTTGTTTGTTTTTTTTCCTGTGTCATATGACAGCGCTGTTCAATGTTTCTTGAATACATTACCCACTGTAGTATGTTATGTGTGAATAAACTCCAAATCTGTGTCAAACCGTGGTGCAGAAATTTTATTTATCTGCGTGTGAGTGTGACTGGAGAGAGATTACCTGGATAGTATTGTTTGTACTTCTTGTGGAAGTGTGTATTCAAGTGTTGCAGTGAAATAGAACTCTGCTTCTGTGTTTATCAGGCGTGAAACCTTGAAGACGTTTGTGCATATTCCTGCAAAATGAGGCTGCCTGCTTATTTTCAGAACAAATGTAGACTCCCATCCAGAACGAAATGAAGCACAGTCTTTTCCCGGTGGCCGAGGGAGGGGAGGAGGGGACGGCAGGCCTCAAACACATGTAGAGGGGAAAGGAGGTCTTGTTTAAAGAAAAGAGCGACTGAAGACTCACATGGGGAGTGGATATGCAGAGGCTGCTTAACTGCGTGCAAGGGTTCCCCAGGGGCTGCGTATAGGGCTAAAGAGAGAGGGGGTGGGGGGGCCACTGGCAAGCAAGTGTTCGTCATAGCCTTCTGTGTTGGCTTCCCTCTTTTCGCACCCGGGTCAGTCATCCCCCAAGGTGCAAGCAGCAGTCTGCAGCCATGCAGAAACTCCCGCGCTCTTGCCTCCTCCGCTGCTACCAACATGAGGGGCTGCCTGCCTAATTTGCAGCACATGCATCCAAGTTGGCCTCCCCCACTCTTCCTCCAGTGCCTCACCAACCCCCTCACACTCACTCACACACACACACACACACACTCTCTGCAACCTAACCTCCTCTCTTCAACACCCCTCTGCTGAAGGTGATATTTTTCCACAAGCTATTACTACTTTGACTTGCAAAGTTTGTTTTTGCTTACGGCACCAATTGCTCTATAGCCGGCCCCTCATTTTCAGTCATTTGGAGAAGAAAAATGTAGAAAACAACCCGCCCACTGGACAATTGCTTCCGTTTTGTTCTGGGTTACAGAGAAGTTGCAGATCAGCTCTTTCTGAAGTAAGGAGGAGTGCGTGGGGGCTGCTCTGCGGTCAGCACGCACGCACAAAAGTCATATAGAGAGAAAACGACTTGTTTATTCACTGCTGCCAAGTTCTAAAATTGTGAATTTAAACGTTGTAATGTGAATATGACAAATGTGGCAGCAGATGAATGTAAAGGGGTCTTTCCCCCTGTCCCCCTGAATGTGAACACTAGGTGGCAGAATGTGGCTTTTTATCAACTGCAGAGTGTTTGAATTAAATAATGAACAATACAGTGCAAACCAGCATTTAATGTTACAAACATGAACAAACATTAAAAACTTAGCCCTGGGCACAGCATATTATTGTAGGATCTTTACGATATAAAGCATCTCGATCTGACTGTTGTGATTTGGTGCTATAACATTCAGTTGAATTGAACTACAAACACAGGGCTCAGGAATGGCCATGCATTTGAACCAAAAGTCAAACATTTGCTAAAACTGCATTTCATTTCCTACGATTTCAGAAGAGCTGCACATTTCTACGCACGATGCCCAAATGCCCATTTGCCTGGTTTTATATAGGTGTGTATATATTCTACATACTGAAATAATGAGAGAAAAAGTTATGTTTCTTTTAAACTTGCTTACTTGTTTCATTCAAGTTTAAAGAGGTAAGCAATATCTCTACTTACGCACTCTTGAGCCACTCACTTACTGCTCTGTTGCAGCAACCATTATTTCCTTCAAAGGTTAAGGTTAGCATTTGTTATATTGCATCTATGTTGCAGGTTGTCATGTTAAAACTGGAATGGTAATAACCATTAATTAATGGAGAACTAGGTAAACTTAAGTAGTCTCTCCTATATAATGGCTCATCTCCTGGTGTTTTCTTCCATAGTTGTGATACTGCTGGAAGATACAGCAAACATTCCTGTGACAGCACGCACAGATGTGCCATTGTGGAGAAACTCGTTTACCTCTGAAACCTCAATAGGCTTAATGTACCATCTCAAGCTACCAGCAGTGACAAGGACACTGACAAAAAAGCAAAAGTAGAGAAAAATCAGTAGTGGAGTGATAAGGAGAGCGCAGTGGCCACCATGGGCAAAACCATTCCCTGTTGAGGATGGTCTTCTTGTCACCTCTTTTGTGCACCTGTTGTCGATTTGATTTGCACTAAGGCAGGATTGTCATAGGTGTAGATTATCCTAACTTGGCCCACTGGTATCCCTTGAAGTTTAACTGACTTTGCATTAAACTGTGAGTTTTCCCAGCACTGTTAACAAGCACTAAATAACCGACTGAGAGCACAGTGGTGCAGCGGTTAGCACTGTCACCTCACAGCGAAAAGGTTCCTGATTCAAAACACCTGGTTGGTCAGCTAAGGCCTGTCTGTTGTTGGAGTGTGTGAATGCTCGCCGCGTCTGTGGCAGTTTCCTCCACCTACCCTAATTCCTCCCAAAGACATGCACTTTTTGTTAAATTAACTACTTTTTTCCACCCAAAGTGGAATGAAAGTGCTGTATGACTGCATAATGCTGCTTAATGCTGGGTAGTGCATCTGTAAACATTCTTTGGATATTAGATGTAGCAGGCTCCTATAAAGTTCTGATTGCTGGCAGGTGTCACTAAAGACTGTGAACCTAGAGACTGTGGTTTGTGCCCTGTTCCCTTTGTTTACTTTGATTGCTTTTTCTAGCAGTTAGGTTTAGGCATCATAAATATGACCATTTGAGAGTCGGTCTCACTGTGGTCATCACATGTGCATTACAGAATAATTACTATTGCACTGTTAAATAAGAAAGATTAAAATGTAATCAACTATTCACCTACCTGGTTATTTACAGTGGGTATTATAAAGTTTTAGCTGATATTTATATTGCTAAATATGGGCAATTTGGAACCTTCTATGTGAGCAATTTTGGACAGTGAGAGGATTCCAGAGAACCTTAAAAAAATTCCCTGACTCCAGGAAAACAATTAACATCATTATATCCCACTTACGTTTACCACCTTCACTGCTTTGACTTTTTTGGGCCCGTTTTTATTTGAACTTCTTCTCACAGACCCTTAAAAAAAACGAGCTCATTAAGTTGATAACTGTACTTTAGGCGGTAACACACACGCAGCCATCCAGCAACATTTCTAGTAACAGAGAAAGTTCTGTAGACTTCCTTTTGCCCTTGGCTGTTACACAACAACAAGAGAAGCATCCAGGTTTCATTTTCCCAGTCCGAATCAGGTGGTGCATGTAGCTTTGCTCCCAACCTCTGGCACTGACAAGGTTGGCATCTTCACCCCTGCCCAACCAATACCTATCACAGCTGTCGCAACTCGTCTGCTCAGTGAGCGCTGGAGGGACAGGGAAGGACAGGCGGAAGGAAGTGTTCTCATCCTCCTCTCCTTGTCCTGTATGGAGGACCCGGTGGCACCACCACTGTAGTTTCTCCTGCTCAGCAGGTGCTGACTTTTATCAGTAGTGACATGAATGTACAGAACTGCCAGGGCACATCCACCGAGTTGCTGTCAGGTGTCGTTCCCGCTAACACTCCACCTAGCCCCTGACCTCACAGGCACCCAGTGCGCCTGTCCGCTCGCCTGCCTGCTTCACTCCCTCTGCACACCTGTGCAGGCACACATGTGCACACAGGCACGCACGGCATATACAAGCTCCCAGTCTTCCTGTAGTTGTCCAAAGGATGATGTGGTTTCTCACGATGCTCTCAGAGCATCTGTGCCCTCCCCAAAGCCATGTGAGATATAATATGGTATAAATACTGAAAACTAGATGCCTTTACTGGCACACATGATAAACATCAAGGAGTGTCTGTGTTCCTTGCATGTGTCTGCGGTGCGTTGTTGGAGTAGATAATATTATTTCTGAAGGAGCACAAAAAGAGTCTGACAATAAGGCCTTTCCCTGCCTATAACAGTAGAAATGGTAGCATTTCAATATTTTAGATCCGAGTCTGCTTTGAAGGGACACATTAGGCTGAAAATATGATTCTTGACCTTTGGCTTAAGGAAGGGAAGCTTGGTCACTGGGATAAGAAGGTCAAGGTTAAATTTGCTCTAAGGAATAGATTTAGCCCTCCAGTGATGTCTCCCTGATCTCACCATTATTATTTATTAATGGTTTTCATGATCTCGGGGAGCACTTCCAGCCTCTCCATGCAGGCTCAGAGAGCTGTAGACAATGACAAGAGGCAGACAATTATCTAATCTGAATTTTAGACCCTTTTAATGAAGACCATATATTTTGGGGATCAGTGAATCCGCCCTATTTGTCTTGAGTAAAGACATCATTACCCTTTTGCTGAACTTTTATATTCAGGATTTCTCACACTGGTCTTCACATGCTGTTATTAATGATCTTGTATATCTTCACCAAGAGCTCCTCAGGTTTGACAAGTAGCAGTATATTGAAATAAGATATTATATCGTCTGAGAGTTATTACAAAATGTGAGAAGTCGGGGGGAAAAATGGACTCTTCTGCCTTGGCTTACTATGTCTTATTCTCACACCTTCGGTTTGTAATTCCTCTGTCTGCTGCGCCATTTAAACGTCTTAAAAATGAAACTGCTGAAACAGTAATCAGCAGCTGAATCAGGAGGAAATGGGAATCGAAACGGAGTTGATCAAGATCATTCTGTCTGGTGTTCAGATCCATTTGCAATTTGCAGTATTGTCACAGTAGTGAGGTGAAACTAGTGAGCGTCATCTGAATCACAATGACAGTCAGACACAGTCTCACTAAACTAATAATGGAGAAATAAATTGTACTTTCTATGCCTTTCATTGAACACTTTGATTAAACTTTCACAGTCTAGGCTGGAAGTAAACCTATGTGAACCTCTGTGGTCTAAAAACTACCTCTTGAGGTGCTCCAATCAATGAGATGAGACTGGAAGTGTGGGCTGAAGAGGTACCCATCCCTATAAATAAATGCATACAGGGTGGTTATTGGTAAAACCTGCTCCTCTCAAGAAAGACTGGTTTGTGTGAAGTGTGCCGAAATTGCAGCAACTTCATAAAAAGCATCAGAGAAATTCATGAAGCCTGTAAAGCCTGGAGAACAACTTTTTAAGACCTGAATGTTCGTAATCCAACACAAGAGGATCATGGGTAACAGCAGGAATTGTATGCAGAACAACTTGCTAAAATCTTTATGTGTCCGCTATAAGAAAAAAAGAGTGAATGATATTTCTAAAAGAAGGGTACTGCAAATATAACCACTGTGAAAAATTAGCAAGTGGAATGATGAGATAAAAGCAGAGCTTCTTGGCAAAACGTGTACTACACTACCAGTCAAAAGTTTGGACACACCTCATTAAATGATTTTTGGTCCAACGAAACACAAACCAGATGGGACGGCATCTCGCTGCAGGATGCTGTGATAGCCATGCTGGTTCGGTGTGCCTTGAGTTTTGAATAAATCTCCAACGGTGTCAATAGCAAAGAACCTCCACACCATCACACGTTCTCCTCCATGCTTCATGGTGGGTAGAGACCATCCGTTTACCTTTACCTAAAGGCCTGATTTGCGCAGTCCCCTCTGAACAGTTGATGTAGAGATGTGTCTGCTACTGGAACTGTGTGGCATTGATGTGGGCTCTAATCTGTGGTGCTGTTAACTTTGCGATTTCTGAGGCTGGTGACTCAGATGACTTTATCCTCAGCAGCAGAGATGACTCTTCCTGGGTCGGTTCTCATGTGAGCCAGTTTCTTCGTAATGCTTTTTGGGTTTTGTGACTGCACTTTGGGACACATTCAAAGTTCTTGAAGTAATGGCGTACTGTCGTTTCTCTTTATTTAACTGAGTGGTCCTTGCCATAATATGAATTCTAACAGTTGTCGAATGAGACTGTCAACCTGACTTCTGCACAACACAACTGATGGTCCCAACCCCATTAAGAAGGCAAAAAAATTCCGCAAATGAACCCTGACTAGGCTCACCTGTGAAGTGAAAACCATTTCAGGTGACCACATCATGAAATTCATTGAGAAGGTCAGGGGTTTGCAGTGCTGTACACAAAGCAAAGAGTGGCTACTTCCAGGAATCTAAAATATAAGACACATTTAGAATTATTTATCAGTTTTTTTGCTACATATATCTTGCTTCATATATTTGATATCTTCAGTATGTATCTATCAGAATCAGAAACTTTATTGTCATTGTCACAGGTACAACGAAATTAAGAATGGTCCCCGATCATTGCATCATCCCTAGCAATATCAAAATATATCCAAACATGGAACAGTATTTCCGTCCTCCTTCCCTTTTTGCCCTCGACTTGTCCAGTTTTCTCCGCTTTTTTTAATGACACACTACATACCATGGTGAGATATGACAACGTTTTCAGGAAATAGCTCTTTGGGAATCATCTTGTTGGTGCAAAAATACTATTTTGAGCCCAGTGAACTGTTATCTTGGGCGTTTTTTGTAGATTCACCTAAAGAAATTGGAACATTGTGTTTTTCTGTGGTAGGCTACCAGTACCAAAGGGTCTAAAGATACAATTTAAATTGGTTGCTTTCTCAGATTTCCATTATGTGTGGACACAACACTGGTTCATGTCTTGAGTTCAGTGCCTTTTCTATGTTTAAGTGATTTATAGGTCAGAATTAAGTGATTAAACGAACAAAGAAATATTTCTCTAAAAATGGTCAGGTACAAGGACTGGACTGAAAATGAGTGGGAAAAAAGGCAAAAAGACAAAGAAAAACTTTAGGACCTTCAAAGAGCCCGTAGAAATATTGCTCAAGAGCACTTAAAAAAAAATACAATTAAGTCTGGAAGGAAAATATATATGAAATAAAATAAAAATCAGGAACGCTGTACTGTATTCCTGAAGAAAGCTTCCCAAACAGAGTTCAGGCTATGTTGAAAATTGTGGGGTTTTTAAAAAAAAAAATGTTTTTAGAGTTGTATAATCTTTGTTTTTACCCCATGTAGTCTATTTCCATGTATGTTTAAACACATTTCAATAAATCACTGCATCTGCTTACCTAAATCTCATTTCCCAGTAAAATATAAAGAAACGACATGTGACTCAAGACTTCTTTTGTTTTTCTTGTTTTTAAGCTGTAGTCTGTTCGCGCAAACCCAAATCCATTTTGATGCTGCATGTCATGACTGTGTTGTATAGCTGCTAGCTTTAAAAGAATTATCTTTCACCTCAGAATCGCCCATTACGGCACGCCCTTTATGTCTGGCTCTTGGCCAGCTAATGTCATGCAAAGTGTTGCTCGGGAAATGAGGTAAAGAAAGTATGTTTTTGATGATTTGGCACTAATCACCTTTCCTTTCTATATTCCATCATCGCATTTCCATGATTTGTAACTCCTTGGTGGCTGGAATTATTCCTTAGGGAGAATAATTCCTTGGCTCGTAAGCAGCACTCTACTGAAAATACACACTGGGCAATTTTAATTTGAAAGGATCCTTAAAAAAACCTGGCCCATTTGTTAAGACTGTTTGATAATCAAAGCTAATGGATCATTTCAATTTTCTTAACTCTGCAAATGCTAAAAGCTTGCTTGCGACTTGTAATTTAGAAATGTGAAATGAGGTGATTTATAATTAAATGGAAGTAGAAAAAAAGTGGAATTTTTCCATAGTAATGATTAAAGACAAATGTGTACCACTATTAACCTAATATTAGCTCAAAAAATGACCACTAAAGAAGATGAAGACAGCCATTGTCTGTGTGCGCGCGATTGTTATTTCATAGGAAATGGATCACTGTGCAGTTACTGATCTAAATCTCCAACAAAGTGTTGCAAATCTAGAGCAAAGACAGAAAGACCCAAGGGCATTACAGGTGCATCACGATGACGCAGGCCACTCATCAATGAGTAGCGCCACTCATTAATGACATTGTCCTCGACAATGTCATTCTAAATTGAGGGGGAAAAAGGAGGCTTCTGGATTCTGTTCAGCCAGGCAGGCTTGTTTACATTCTGCCTATTCTTAATGCTCCTAATTCTTTCTGGCATTCTTTTTCCCCTCTCTCCCCTTTGTTTTGGTAGAAGCTGGTATCCTATTGGTGGAAACCAAAAGACAACTTGATTGATCATGCTGGGGGGTATCGATCAATCTGATCCTGTGCCATGACCCTTGTCCTTCCAATTGACAGCGGTCTCTAATGAGGCCTCACAAAAGAGACCACAGGGTAGGGGGTTTTAGGAAGGGCATCTATGGGGAAAAAAATAAACCCATGGGGAATGGGTAGTGTGCACGCGCACAGCCCAATCAACTTGGTGCCATTGTTACATTGTGGTGCCCTCGATAACCCCAATTTGCATAATCGGCTTTTGCATTGTTTGGCCCAGACACATTAAGGTGCAGTGTTGCATTGTTGACTCCAAATCAGCACGTGCCTATTGTTTGCTCATCTCGATGTAGCATTATGCGCTGCTGACTTATTCTGCAGCGTGTTTTTCTGCTTACAGACTTTTTGCATTGTACTGAGCACATTTTGTTAAACACATTAAGTTTCCTTTCTTAGTGGACCAGTACTTGCATTACATCAGTGATGTTTGCAACAAAGCACACTAATTACAAATTACACATAAGACCATAAAGTATGTTCTTTACAAAGTCCTGCTTATTTTGTTTCCTGCTCTTTTGCCTCCTTGTTAATGTCTACACCTTTAAAACGTGCTAACTCGGTTTCACCGCACAAACCGACCAACCAAAAACACCTGATGCAAGTCAAGAACGCTTTGAAAAGTTGCCATTCAAACAAACAGCAGGATGTATACTGTTTTCCATGTAAATGTGAAATTAACTGGTGTTCGCCCATTTACACTGACACACAAAATATTTGTTCATGTTCAAGCTTTGTATTTAACATGCTTCCAGGCTCTCAATGAAGCTATTTCCATTCAGCCACAGTCCTTTCAAAGACAGTCATTCAGATAAACCACAGAGTGCTACATGCACAAGGCCATGACTCTACTGGGACCTCTCCATGCACCTCTGTGCTTTCTGAACATTGTGAACAAAGTTATTCCATTTATTGTTCATGTTAGTGCAAATATTGCATCGCCAATGAAGCACAAAACCTCAAAGATGTTTAGCAATGAAGCTTGGTTCTATTACTAAAGCGAAAACTTTCATAGCTGTGAAACTTGAAACTTGTAAAATGCTCACAGAGGATACTTGAAAGAATATTGACTTTGTTCATTCTTTAGTAGAACTCGTCCATTTTGTGACAGGCTTCAGTCTTAGTCACTCTTGCATGTACAGCTCATGCAAATATCCCAGTTGTGTTGACTTTTCTGATTGCAGAGCACTAGGGTACTGCAAAACAGTTGTATGTAGTCAATCTGCAAGTGCACACAGTTATTGTGTGTTTTCAGAATGCTGAAGTGGAATATTAACAGTATTATTTGTGTAAAAAAAAAAAAAGTTATATCTAATTTTTCAATATTTTTACAACTGTTCTTGCAGCTATTAAGTGCCAGTCTACACAACAATGTAGATACAGAATAGCATTTAATTTATTTCTGTTCACCTGATACACAAATGTACATGTTCACAATGCAAGATGTCGTTACATGAGGTTTCCTGATCAGCCTGTTGGAACACCTTCTTGATGGTACAGTGTTAAAAACAAATTTCTACAACGTGCGCTACAACACGAGTGGCCATGAATGCATACGCACCTCCCTTTTCTTGCAAAGCACAGAGCATCTGACTTTTGGTCCAGCGAATCTTTTAAATCTCATGCTTCAAATTCACTTGTGAGAAACAGGGAATGGGTGTTGCACGGATTTAGTTTTTGCACTCTCCACAAATCTCTGCTTGCCTTTAAAGCAAGTCTTCGGTCGCCCTAAATGTTTTTAATAAGACCAAGCCATTTTTCTTCTAATGGGCCATATCCCATTCACCTTACCAGACATTTTTCCAGTCTTCCTCACCCAGATGGCTCAGACTACCTCAAGCAAATAGTTCTAGAAGTCTTCCAAGAAATAATTTCTTTCCTTATTTCTTTCTTGGAATGCATTCAGTTTCAGTCATCATTTGGTGAACAGGGGGTTTGTGCCAAATTGTTGTCAGTCCGGGGGACTTGATGCCTCAACCTGGTTAATACCGCTGCAGAAACCGGTCTGCTTTGTGTTTTTATGGACAAGCGTCACTGCAACTGTATTTCAAGTAGGCAGGCTAATGAGCTTTTTAATCATCTCCATATGGACGTGCTCTAAAGTCTAGACGGAGGGGCAGTAGTAGTGGTAAGCGATGGTGTGCTGACTGTGCCGTACTCTGCACCCCTGCACATATAATTTTTCCCCCACAAGCAGTAGAGTTAAACCAAGGGCAAGCCTTGGTTGCCATCGGGGACCTATAATGGGTTATTGTTTACCACACAGCTCACAACAGTGGCTAAAATCCAGGATGTGAAAATGAGGAACACACTGCTAGTGCACATTTATGTATGGAGGCTATAAAAGTGTTCAGTACAATTCTGCATTTGCTTAAAAATCCCGTTAAACAATTTTTCCAGGTATTATACAACTTTTAAAAAATTGCTTCCGTCTCAAGAGGGTCAAAATATCCATCTATAAAGCCACAGTTCAATCTTCAATAAGTTTAAGCCATATTATTCAGACCAGGGGGCAACAACCAGAGTTGAAAAGGTAAGCCAGTAATGTGGAAGCGGCATAAACTGCAATTCCTCTAGGTGCTATTTGAGGCTGGCTCCATAGACGCCTATGTTAAAATGATCAGCTTTAGAGCATTATAAAGCAAATTTATAGCCTGGTACAAAATGTTTTTAGACTGTATGGATTATTTCCCGCTTCACACCATATTTCATGTACCTGAATAACTGAGCTAGGGGTGTGACCATGTTGATTGACAGAATTCACTAGTTACATTTTAGTTACTAGACTGGACCTCCTCACCGTGAGTGTGCTGTTGTAGCCATTTTGGACCATTTTAAAATCAGTTATCTAAAAAATATTATGATTTGCTGTGTAATACAGATCAGCCAGTAAGTTTGTATTTACATTTTGGGGAGTTAAATTCCATTCCACGGAAAAAAATATTCTTTCAAATACTAAAATTCCTTTCCTTTGCCAACACACTCATCCAATTTATATGTAGAAATTTCTTTATGTATATATGAATAGATTAAAAATTTACTAGCTACAAAGTAGCTTTCCCTTAAGCATTCCTTCCTTTACGTTTCATCTACTCTAAGTTTGATCCTAGTTTACTAAATGAACACCCTATATTAAGATATCTATTATTGTGTCTAGAGCTCATGTTACACTCATGTTTTCATGAACTTTGATGTAACTGGGCTCATTTTTGCAGCTGACAAGTCGTCCTCTCCTGGCCATTTAAAAGAATGGTGGTTTAAGGCTTTTCTACACTGACTTTGCTTTTCACACTCTGACGTCGTTAAATTGTTTTATATACAGTCTATGGTCACATCCTGTCTTCCTGCCACTTTCTGTTGCTCTATACCTGGAAGCTATGACTAATAAATTATCTTTCACTTCGATAAGGCAGGACATAGGAGCAGAATGGGAGGCTAGCGAGGATGTAATGTGTCACAGGAGAGGGATGCAAGTACTCCCAGAAGCTATCATTAAATTAAAGATATAAAACAAGCTCCCAATCATGTGCCTGAGTTATTTTTTTGACTATACACTGTCATGTATAGTGACCTGTGATGTGACATGGGACGGTTTGATTTGCTGACCTCAACTGATGTGATTTAAACACACAATTATTGACATTTCACTCTTCATCCACAAAGTATTCCAGTGTATTGATTTTATGTATCATACAAAGCAGTAATCTGACCTGTCCTCACTATGAATAACATTTCCCATGAGTATGCCCATATTCTGATTTTTTTTTTTTTTTTGACCATCAACATGCTCTCAGTCTTTAATTTTTGTGTCCATATATAATATTCCCGGTGTCCAGCTAAACTTGCTGTCCGTGCGTACATATAACTTACAGTTGTCAAAAGCATTAAAAGAGATTAAAAGTGATTTATGTGATTATTTACATTGTCTGTTGTCTTTGCAATATTCTTTCTAAAAGTAACAAATCAGAACTGTTTCTGTTTCTTTCTTTTCTTTTTTAACCTGAAAATGTGTGCGTGCCAGTTTTCATGCAATCGCTGACTGAATATCTGGCCTGTTATGTGTTTGTGTGTATCACTGGATTAAACTCTTAAAGGCTTTAATGGGTATTCTGTAGCAGCATTATATTTAGAAAAAGAAACCACCTCACCAGGTTCTGGCACTATTATGAAATCCTGTTGTCAGTGGAGCTTTTCTTTTCACATCTCTCAACCTTTCAGAATTGTCCCCACCCCCTCATATTTACTACAAACCTAATCTGTATTATTCTTTTATGTGTTAACACTGTTGACACTCAAGTGTATATCATTGCATTCTACAGATCATCCACAAAAATGAGGCAAAAGCATTTAGGTTTGCGCTTTAGAACAGCCACAGTAACAGATTAAGCCGGATGCATTAATGGATTATAGGACAATGTGTTTTTTTCCCCTCCTGTTGGACTCGCATTTCTCCATGGTCACGTACTATGTGTAGCAGGAAATACGGGATTATTGTCCAGAACTGCAACCACTTTTCTTTATGCGGAAGAGATGGGAGGACAGCAATGGTCGCATCACCAATGGAGGACGAGAAGCAAAGGCTAAAGTTTCAGTATTCTTGTGACTGTAGTGAAAACAACATTTAAATGGCTGTCGCGCACATGCAGATATTTCTATTGAAAACTGACTTATTGTCCATTTGTGTCGAGACCTCACTCATGTAATCTCTCATGGTTACAAGTGAGTGGTGGAGGGTTATTTAGATATTGAAGCCAAGTAATCCTGATGTCTCTTATCCTTACTACAAAAGCTTTTCTTGGCCTATGTCTTTATGCTGGGATTGTCTTCGCCCTTATACGCCATGATTATACGATGTGCTGCACTAAGAAAACAAATGATAAAAAAATAGACTGTTACAGTTACAACTTTTCAACTTTGTTAAGCTTAAAATATATCAGTTATCCATTTTGACCACTTTATATGTATATGAAACACACTTTTATTTCTTTTCTTTTGTCCACTCACATGAACCTTGATGACTTTCTGAACTTGACGTTACGCTGCTTTATGATCTAACTCAGATTTTGGTGGAGGATACTGTGACATTATCTAACACAGGGCACTGTGCTTCCTTCCTGCACCATCAAACCCTGGAATAACTTGGAATCGGCCTGTTTTTGAAAAGAAAAGCTATTATGATGCTCCATTACTGACAAATGGGGCAAGAAGGCACACGATTTGAACTTTGAGCACGACGATTCGTTCATTCCCCGAGGGTTCGGACAGTTGGTGCAAGACTATACTAAAACAGTTCAATTCAATCTCCTTGCATAACACAGCAATGGTGAATGACCTTTATGTGAGCATGTTTCACACATAAAGGTCACCCCCCCCCCCCTCCTCCTCCTCCTCACCCCCACCATCTCCAAATCCTCGCAGTCTGAACATAGTGTACCAACCTGAAAGGATGCTGACTGGGAGACATTATGCCATCTTTTCTTCAGCAGTCGTTTTCCTTCAAAAGTAAAGCAGAAGAGACAGAAAAGGAGAGAGTGACAGTCTGATCTGTGGAGGGAAGAAGTGAAGAATGTAATTACAGGACTGGAGAAGTCTTTCATCGTGTAATTGGATATACCTTAGTAGGTTTTCATTTCAATTTTCCTGCAGTATTAGCACCTGATACTACCCATATTTTATGAAAAAAGTAGATTGAACATAACTATAAACTTGCATTTTGCTCACTAAATGGATACAAGTTGAATAAACTGCATTCCAAAAACAACTCCCCTAAGCTCTCATGTCTGAAAGTGTTTCAGACATACAATCTCACATACAAGGAAAAGTTGGCTCACAAGCAAATAAAGAATATGTGTTAACATTCAGGGTTTGGTCACAAAGTTGCCTGATGTCTTCTACAAAAAGAAAAACAAATAAAATTAAATGGCAAAAAAAAGATCCATGCAAAACTCTACAGTACTTACAGCAACTTTTAAACACCTTTTTCAGCGAGAACCTGGTCAAGACACAAAAGGAAATATGCGACACAAAGTCACAATGCCATATGAAAAAGAAAGCAAATCTTTGGTGTTTACACTGTCTTCTCTTTATGGCAGGTTGTAAATTTTGGCTGTCTAAACACACATTTACAACAAACAACTGGAGGAAAACAGAGGGAAATGCTGACATTCCAGCTCTCCGTTTGTATGGAAAGCCACTAAAGGTAAAGGCCTTCTCTTTTCTGTGTGTCAAACTATCCTCAGAGTAACAGTAACACTGACCAAAGGACTGTTTTTATTTCACTCGGCAGCTTGAAACTCATGACTCCTTTGTCCTCGGTCTTAAAGGCTTAGAAAGTTTTGAGTGTGTGGTTTTCAAATTCACATCCATCAAAAGCGATGATCGGTAAACACTACTAAGTGTGAGTCAACCTGAAACTTGCAAATCTCTTACATTTTCTTTTCCCTTTTCACGTTACTTTGAAAAAAATAATAGTCCTTGTGTGGTAAATATAATAGGATAAACATAGCCTGAGTTTAATAGAGTTTGCTAGGTTTCATAAACAAGCTGTTTTAGACTCTTTTTTTTTTTTTGCTTGTTTAAAAGCATTACGCTGAGGCTTTTAAATAAAAGAAAAAAAAGAATCAACATATAATCTATCAAATTAAGTTAAGTAAATATGAGATTGAAGCTGCCATTGTTCTCCCATTACTTCTCTGATCTACTGCTTACTTCATTTGGAAATTGCCTTAATGGGAAACATGACTTTGACAGTACAGGACAATTACCTTTCATAAAGTACATTATCCTTCACTTAAAACTGAGGACTTTCCCAGATGACAGTGAGTAGCGACACTTTTTGTTCTTTACCAGTTCCAGATATTATTTGGCTTGTTACAAAATAAATGACTTGACTCCTGCAATGTAAATAATATTTACACTGAGGACTATTTCAGCTTCGGAAGTGGAGGGAGAACGACACAGACTGAACTCGTTTTTTATGACTTCAGAGTGCTTGGTTGAGGTCCTGTGCTGTGGACTCGTAGAAGTGCTGGATTGTTTAAACTGTAACCACTAGAGGGATACATATACGCCTTCCAAACAGCGAAAACATCATCCTTTCACTATGTGCCATAGAGAGAATTACCCTCAGTGAGAGTTGCCTACCTGTGTGACTTCCCACTATGAAAAAAGCACACAAACACACACGCGCGCACACACAGCCCCTGAACATTTGAAACATGACCTGTTCTTTAAAAGACTTTGGAAGTCCTCTAAAGCTGACAACGAGCTCCGACTCCCCCAAGTGTATCTGCTTCAGGCAATCAATGAGGACCGCGATGGTTACTTGTGCAGCTCTCTGTCCCCGTGTCTCTCTTCTGACTAACTAGATATTATAGTACATTTCAACTTTTTATACAGGCACACAGGAAAAGGGAAGTTTTGGATTTCCTTTTTTTTTTTTTTTTTTTTTTAATGACATCTCACCTCTTGTTTTCTGTAATAAATATGAGAGGTCGGTTTGCTGACACTTTCCTTTGGAATTTAATAGTCTATGTGCCATTACTTACTCTCTTTTACGGGTAGGGAAGGAAACAACAAAAAGGTGTGACAAGAGCTTGGCGGACAACTGTGGATTTCTGCAAGTAACTCCTACCGTCCAAAGGGGGATGCGGGGGAATCGGCCGGACCCCCCTCTTGATTGATTACTTATTAGTCATCCCTTTGGCTAAATGGGACCCATTGAAAAGGCACCGTGGAACACATACATGAATGAAATATTCCTGTGTCCCCTGAATGTCTCCAGAGTAGTTTTGCTTAAGAGAGGGGGTCGTGGCTTAGCATTATAAAGAGGGAAAAACAGCATAGCTTTATGGGTTTATTTAGACAGTTTCTACGGTTTGACATTCTACCGCTGTAAAAAGGGAGAAGGAAAAACTCGAGAGGATCCCAAAGAGAAGAACATTGTGGACATATTTTTTGTAGTTATTCCACTGTTTCTTTTATTATTTTTTCCTCATATTTTATTTTTTTTAATTTTTTTTATTTTTTGCTATTTCTTCTCCCGAAAAATGAAACTTTGGACATCACCCTGGGTGTCTTGCCTGGTGATTCTCATCTTGTGTTTTGGATCAGAGTGCGGGATAGTCCGGAAAAAGGGGAGATCCAAGAGGGAGTTGGTGCGCATTAGGGAGGCGAAAGCCACCATCCCAGGGGCTTGTGCCACACGTCTGCCCCGGGGCAAACGCTCTTTGCCCGGCTTGGAGCGACGGGTGCTTCGGCAGCGCCGGCGCTCCTCTCAAGCGGAGGGAAACTCACCAGACCGAGGGAAAGCTGTCTATTTTACCGGCAGGGGAGATCAGCTACGGCTGAAGCCTGGCGTGGAGATACCCAGAGGCAATTTCACTGTGGAGATGTGGATCAAACCGGAGGGAGGTCAACGATCGCCTACAGTGATCGCAGGTAGGCTACTTTATAGCACATCCTCCATCCTATCATCTGCACAACTCCTTTTATTAGTTAAACTTCAAACTGAAGAAAGAATGGAAGATAAACATGCAAACCTTCAGCGTTTTATCCCAGTCTATTTAACAAAGCAACATGCAGTTTCAGCGAGTTGAAAATGAGTTCATCTATCAGACTAGACAATGATGTAATGCTCTAAAAAGTACAGCGGATATTTTAGGTAGTGCAACTATAGGGTCACTGAAGATTTTGATCATATTTAAGATTTCCACCTTACAGAGGTATGATCGCTGCAGTAAAATTTTATAATGCAAATGTGTTCCCCCCTCTGTTTTACCACTTTGTAATGTTCGCGTACGTGAGTAATAAGAATTGTAAGTCATGAAATGTAAGTGGGGATTAGTAGCAGCAGATATAGGCTACTGCATCAGTTGACCGGCAGCTGATGTCACTGCGCGTAAAATGTAATCTCTCAACCGACTTGGCTATTTTAAAGCTATGATGTAATGGCCAAAAGTTTGGGAGGGAGCATGTCACGTCAGGCACAAAACGGGAGAGACTCGATGTATGTGGAGGCGCTCAAAGCTCGCAGCTCAAGCCGCAAGCTTGTGCGCGCGCGCGTGTGTGTGTTTCTGTGTCCCCCTCCCCACCCGGCCCCTCCAAATCGACACCTTTGGATTGGCTACCGGAGTTACGAGACAGGACTGAGGGATCCAGGGTTTCCCCCCTTCTTGAGCGAAAATGTGATGCTTATGTTTGCTTATGTTTATGTGGTGTGCTTTCATGGTGTTGTGCACTGTCACCAAAACGCAGATGCTTCTGTGAAATCATGGTCGTCATCATCGGCGAGTTTCTAATTTAAGGCACAATCAGATAGTGATGATGCATCTCTCTATCTAGCGACAGAGCATAGCGGGGTCCAGTCACTTCAGTAAGACCCAGCCGTCAGAGGAAAGCACTGTATCATCTGTGCGCTTTTTTTTCTCCTGTTCTCGAGCCGTGCGTAAAGAAGCACTGAAAAGGCGTTTAATCGGCATTGTTGGTTGTGACCAACGGAGCTTTTGTGCATTACAGGATCGGATATCTTTTTTCTTTTATTTCTTTTCTTTGCCGATAGGGAGCGTAGCAACTCGTTGTCTGCCACAATACTTGTGCAGATGGCTTTCTTTGAACTGAACTGAATTGAACTCAGTCCTCCTCAGCTTACTCCAAGTCCACACGTCTAGGGGACTTTACTCAACTTTACCAATACATTTACTTATTTACTTGCTTCCTTGCTCCGTTGTTGCCGCATGTGTCCTAATCTATCTACCCAAAACAAACAAAAACAATCAAACAAACACCTCGCCCTCCAAAAGAAACGCCCAGAAAACAAAAACCCTGGTACCACACACACACACACACACACACACACACACACACACACACACACACACACACACACACACACACACACACACAAAATAAAATAATAATAAAAAATTCACTTCTGCCTGCCTGTATTCACATACAGTAGCTAACCCTGGCCAGTTGGCAGGAACATGCTCTGGAAAGCCAGTTCCTTGTAAGTCTTAATCTAGAGGAGAGGGGGGTAAGAGGGTCTGTTGTGACCTGAGTGACTCCTGATTTTTTATAGAGGATGGACATGATAACAGGAACATCTGTGCAATATAATGCAATCCAGTAAAGCAATAGCACAAAGGGCGGCCTCCATATTGACCACAGAGTTAAATAAACACATCTCGTACACAATTCTGACAAAAATGAACGTTATAGTTCTTGCAGATGGGGTATGGGATTTCATCATTTTTTACAGGTGTTGTTGTTGTTGTGCCCAGCCCCCCACCTACCACTGCCTTCTAGAGATTACTTTCCTGTATAACCTTGTGTATTCAGTTTTAAGATTTCCTTCCATCAGTGAGCCAGAGATTGGACCTAAAGACAACAAATTTGTCAGTCTAACAATTTCAACTGAGCCTAATCTTTTAAAACCAATTGAGACCTCAAAATCCTTGTGCCCCTAAAATGCTCCATCCCCATGTTTTGATCTAAGCACAGTGTTGTTGGAGGAACTGTTTTTTTATTGTCTTGTTTTTGACTGCCACAATTGCACCCCCCCCCCCCCCCCCCCCCCAATTTTTATACGGTTCTTACAGGATGCTCTTTTCTGTGCAACTGACTAGTTAGAGTGAGCGCAGTCTCAACTGTGAAATATATTATGTTACTTGAGACTCTTTGACCAGTTGGAGTAAGAGTTTCTTTCCTCTGGCCTCATAAAATTATTCTGAATGGGATTGTGTCCAAAATGCCTTCAGTAAGGAAAAAATAGATAAAAGAAAACTATCTTCCCTTATTGCACTCAGTATGACTGACTTAGCTTTAAGTTACTTTTATTATATTTATAGAGTTTTTGTTTTGGCAAAATATTAAAATATCAGCATTTAAAGAGGTTTATCAGTTTTTGCAGCCCATATTTGTAGACTGGCTTTTTTTTATTAACTATTTTTTATGATAAAGGAACTATTCAAGCTATAGTTTCATAGTATCTATGTGATCAAATAAAACATTTGTAAATACACATTTGAATAGTTTTCAGCCCCTTAAAACCAATCACAAGACCCCTCTGGGTCACATTTGACAGTTACATGTGGTCAGAATTAATCCCAGGTTTAGTATTTGAACTGTTACAGAGCACCACTCACAAACACACATACCTTTCTAAGCACACAATCAGAACATCAAGTTCTGCGTCCGAATGTTATCCAAATTTGTTGTGCCCGATTAGCCTTTGTATCCAGGTCATGTCGGGTTTTCCCGAAAGAGGAAAATAAATCACAAGAGGAGTGCAGGCTGTCTTCATAACCTGCTGGAGACAATTATGTGCAGTCGCTGGCAGATAATTAAGTTGATAACAGATGTATCTCCTCATTGCAGGATGATACACAATAGATATCATGCTCATAAACTAAGTTTGTTTAAGGTTTTTTTTCATGGCTACTTAGAAAAAGTATCTTATTGGTTTATTAATTTAAGTGTGATACAGTACTGTGCAAAACCTTTGAGCTTCCTCTTATTTTCCTATATTTTGCTTCCAAGGTGCCAGACCTTCCTGCGAATCTTTTAAGCCGTCTTGAGCAATAGTTCTCCAGGCTTTCTGAAGCTCTTTCACAGTTTTTCTTTGGACATTGGCTGCTTTTGCATTAATTTTCAGTCCAGTCCTTGGAGTTGATCATTTGAATAAGAATGTCTTTTTGTTTTTTTATATTTTAACCATAAGCTATGTATCATACATACATAAAAAGACACCTAACTAGAGATATGAACCAATATTGTGCCTGCAGATAACAGACAGCTGAGCAAAGAACTGCCAATCACATCTTTAGGCACTTTGTAAATAGTAACTTGACATAAAACACAATGATTGCTAAAGAGAGATAAGAAGCCATTCTCAAGGAACTAAAACATGGAAATAAGGCTGAGGTTTGCCGAATTACAGGAGAACTGGACTGGACTGAAAATCAATGGCAACAGATCTTAATGGAGTGACGAATCCAAATTTGATTTTTTTTTTTTCGCAATTCCGCAAGTGGTGTTTGGATATTGTCAAAGGTGAGGATGTTATGAACACAGAGAAGTCCTACTGCCAATGCAGTAACGAATTCCTTTATCAGTCATGGATTGGCCTACACAGAGCTTGGACCTCAACATTACTAAAGCAGTGTGGGATCGTTCTGACAGAGACAGAAAACAGTAACAGAGGCAGCCAACATCCAAAGAAGAGCTTTGAAGATCTGCTCATTGAAGTGACAAGAAAGCTTGTCTATGAGAGGCTGCGCTGGTTATTGAGGTTGAAGTGTAGTGTAGTACTCTATGTATATTTGCACATATTTCCATAAATCACAGCAACTAACAACATATTAGACAATAAGGTGTGGCACAAGACTTTTGCACATTGCTGTGTATGATCACAGCTAGTTACCCACAAAGAGGTTGATGCTTAAAGAAGGGTTAAGCTCAGAGTCTAACACTTATTCTTAGCAATCGTTACCTCAACTAGAGGTTTAAACTTCTTATCAGTCCTAAGCATTATTAGCTATGCACCGCCTTATTGTGGCTGAATGGCAGTTTGGAAAAGGGTTTGTTTAATACCCCAAATTAAAATGACTGCAAATTATTTAGCTGAATTAATTTGGAGTGAGACTTGAAAGCTATGTCAAAAGGTAAGTGTTTTAAAGTGCAATGATATTTTTATGAATGATATCCTTGTTTGTTTTAAAATGTCATTGGGATTTTCCATTGTCTGCATGGGGAAATAGCTGGTGGTCACTTAGGTATGACCATGAAAGTGCCTTTCTTTGACCTTTTAGAGCAAAAACAGTTCAAAAGTAAACAGTCTTTAATGTTCCCTTCCTTCCTGCTTTTTATCAAGACCTTGTGACATTTTTCTTTTTGAGGGTATGTGTGTTTTTGTACTTTTCCTTTTTTCCTGAGTGTGTTTTCACAAAAGAAGACAAATGGCAAGTGCAAGGAGGGCTGCATTTGAAGCTGACAGAAACAGTGGTCGACTGAAGCACACGCCAGTCTCTTTGTGTGTGTTTATATGTGAACACAAATGTGCACTTCACTATTTCATTTTGTCTGTGCATATGGCCATGGGTGTGTGTATTTGTTCATGAGAATGTATATATGCATGTCTTTATAAGTATGTGCATATGTGTGCCTAAGTGTTTTTGTGCGAGACCCAGCAGTCACAATATTGGGTCTGGAAAAGCATACCATGTTAGATAAATTGACCATGGCAGAATTATGACAGCTGTTTACACTAGGAGCCCTATGAGCATTTTAGCACACCTTTTTTTTTTTTTTTGCCTTGAGTGCTCTAGCTGGCAGATGGGAAGCTTTTTCCTTCCAGTGTAGTGGAAAGCCTGAAAACGTCATCCACTGAAGGACTGACCTTGACGCTGAACCCAACCCTCACCCCTTGAACATTATTCCGTGAAAATACCAAGTTAAGGAACGCACACTGCAGTGTGCATCTAATTAGAAACAGGTCAAAGTTAGCAGGTCTGTACAATTACCATTAGCCAGCCACTTATTAGAGGCTCAGGTAACCTAATCGATGGGCAACAAAGGCACCCAAGTTGACAAGTGAGCTGAGGCCAAGATGTGATCATCAGCTTTCACACCATAATAAAGGCAGCAGAGAAAAATATGAAGGGCATTTACAGGAATTTGAAGCACTCATCGTAACGGCAACTGTAAAGAATACTTCATATCTATATGAGCTGGGTCTTCAGGTCACGGATCGAGTGTCTCTTTGTGGGTAGATATAATTACATAAAAGCGCATGATGTTGGCAATTGTAGAAATTACAAGAGTGCAGTGCAGGTCTATCCCCACCTGTGAACACATACGGTAGATTTCCACAGGCTGAAATGGACCTTGTAAGGCGTTTCCCCGTGGTTTTGGAATATTTGCACACTTGGGACTGTATGGATATATGCTCAGAGTCATGAAACGCATTAATAAACACATGCAGTATGCACAGATGTGGACTTGTGTGCCTGCACACATGTACCTCAACAAGTGCTAAACAAACAAACAGTTAGCATTCAGAGATCCCCTAAGAAGTGAAAACACATTACAATGCTTAAGCTGGCATACACAGTCCAAGTAAAACAGGAAAAAGGTGTTTTGGTGCCTCTGCAAAAACATGACTTTAGCAGAAAAGTAGTCTTTTCTGGCTAACCCACTGGCAAGAGACATTTACATGAACTACTTTAAATGTGCTCAGTGTTCATGAAAAGCCTATAGTGAGAGATTTCCATTGGTTCTCTCTTAGCTAAACAAGCACTTCAACCCAATATTCAGGTCTTAGATTGGAAAAAAAAAATCTATTAATATATTTGCTCACTAACCTTGCTTACATTTCCTGTTTCCCCTTAATAAACGACACTTTTACACATATTGCATAAAATATTCAAAAGGTACTGATAATATAGTGAATATATTGAAAGTAATGCTGAAATATTATCACAGGAAAAACTGGTAATGAAACTGACGTACTGTGTTATAGTTATTCTACAAGCCCACTTCTGCATAGCTCCTAGCTCTTCCTCAGGAGATGATGAACTTTTAGTTAATGTGTTCACTTTCTTTTTGTTTAACTCCTGCAAATAAAGGTATTAACATACTGACTGATTTTTCATTCTTTTTTCAGGCCTTTACGACAAATGCTTTTATGCCTCCAGTGACCGAGGCTGGCTGCTTGGCATCCAGGCGGATAGTGAATACGGCGACCGCGATCCCCGCTTCTTCTTCTCCCTTAAAACTGACCGTGCCCACAAAGTGACCTCAATGCGCTCCAACGCTCGTTATATACCAAACCAATGGGCACATATTGCAATCACCTATGATGGCGTGTACATGAAGCTCTTCGTCAATGGAGCCCAGGTCGCCGTTAGTCGAGAGCAATCCGGCGATGTCTTCAGCCATTTGACCCAAAAGTGCAAAGTGCTGATGATCGGGGGCAATGCACTCAATCATAATTACAGGGGGGCAGTGGAAAGGGTGAGTCTATGGAGGGAGGCCCGAGGGCAGAGGCATATCATCAGGGATATGCAAGGCCAAGAGGACCCCCAAGATCTACCTAAGCTGATAATTCGTGAAACATTTGAGCACCCAGGTCGTAAGTGGCTGACTGTAAAAGATGGTAGTTTTCCTCAGCCTGAGCACAGAGGAGGTGCGAGGTCAGGGTTTGTGAATGGTGGTGGAAATGGAAATGCTGAGGGATTCCTGGACACAAGCTTGGAACCTCCAACTTGTGGTCAAACTGTCTGTGACAACGTTGAGGTCATTCGAAACTACAACCAACTTTGGACCTTCCGCCGACCAAAGAAAGTTCGATATCGTGTTGTAAATATTTGGGATGATGCAAGGACAAGGCCAACTGTGTCAGACCACCAGATCATTCTGCAGCATCAGCAGCTTAATGACGCCTTCAGCCCCTATAACATAACCTGGGAGCTTAGCATTCACAACGTGACCAACTCTTCTCTACGCAACCGCCTGATCTTAGCTAACTGTGACATCAGCAAAATTGGCGATGATCAGTGTGACCTAGAATGCAACCATCCGCTAACAGGATTTGATGCAGGCGACTGCATATCTAGATATCGAAACAGCTGCCCTGAACACAAGCAGGGTAATGGTATATGTGACCCTGAGTGTAACTGGGAAAACTTCTTCTATGATCTTGGCGACTGCTGCAACCCCAATGTGACAGACGTGACCAAGACATGCTTCAACCGTTCCTCTCCACACAAGTAAGAATACTTTCTTGACATTTCGTATGATACAGTGTTTTCTTTGGTATTTTTTAAATAAACATATTTTACTGTAATCCTCCAAAAAGCATTTACTGATTTTATAGTTCTTTTTTTTTCTTTTTTTACTCTGACATAATTGAGTAATTTTGGTAAACCAACTCTGCACTATTGCCTCGAATGCCAAGAGTAAATCAAACAGCCAATCTTTCCATACATGTGTCCCTGTAGAAAGCTTTTCTTTATGTCTACTCCTACTGTTTCCCGACCATTTGGGCTAAGGCTGAGTGTAACTCAACTCCCAGCCTGTGTGGCCCAGGAAATCCTCAGGGGCAGCAAGTCCAATCTAGCCTTGGACTGGTTCAATCAGTGTTCCACACTTAAGCAGGGTAAAACAAACGCAACTGGATGACTTTCCTGGTAGCAAACGTGCAGGCCAGACCACTCATTCTTGTATCCAGTTTTCACCAACTCTCCCCACCTTTTTCTACTCTGTCTCCTATACCCAGAGGTCTTCATTGAACTGGCTTGATTATAGAAGGAGAGTTTGGAAAGAGTGACATTCTAAACACAGCCTGAGGGCAATTAGGAGTCAAAAGGAGGGTCCAGTATATTTTCTTTCCGTATAGCAAAGGAATTCACTTCAATGAAATACCACTCTTGAGAGTCCCAATGAGACAGGTATGAGTGCCTAAACATCTTCTCGTAAAGAATTATCCATAAAAGAAATGTAAAGAACGTAATTTCACTTGCATGTAATAGCCTCTGTAACAAAATTCCCGAGGCATTTTGCAGCGCTGTATAGGAAGAAGAATATTATGTGATTTCATAACTTCAGGAGAAGACAGGGGTTGCTCATAAATGCATTCAATTTTTTTTTGTTTTTGTGGTAACTTCATTGTGGTTTGTAGATGATGAGTAAAAGCTGGCAAGGAGAATAAATCTCTGGAATTTTGCTGTATTAAGGTTTGCGCCAGACCTCCAATAGCAGGATTGTTTGTTTCTTGGTACACTGAAACTCAACACAGTGGAGTGAGACATTTTTGCGGACAGTGCAGGGGGTCTTTATGGTATGCTAGGAAAAGAGAGAGAAACGGCAAGGCTTGGTCAGTATTTCTTGCCACTGTCATGTGAGGACAAGTGAAAGGGACATAAGCAGGTAGACCTAGTGTGTGGGATTGTTTGGGTCTTTCTGTTAGTATGAATCAAGGAGACGAGGCTGTTTTCAATCACAGCTAAGCTGGAAGCGCTGTCTATCTGGCACTGTCCCGTTGTTTAAAATGACTGCTAAATAGCTAAATAATGACATCTAATTAACAACATCAGAGGGTAATGCAGGTGGGTTTGCCATTGCTTCCATATCTCAGTTCCCACCACATCCCTTCCAACTTAGTCATCATTAGCCACCACTTGATTAATGGGTTTCTAACTACTTCATTTAGACATCAAGTATTGGCAAAATGCGTGCTGTTGCAATTTGAAAGATGGGCTTGTGAAAGGAAGGATCGCAGCAAAAGTGAAAATAAAATGCACAGAAAGAAAGATTTTTGCCTAAAACATAGATATAATCTCCCCAAGTGGTTGCTTATTTTGTTTTGATTATGGTATGTCTGGAGAGAGACTTGCAGAGAGTACAAACAATTTGACATTCCTCCCTAATTATGGAATTCTGGATGAACAATGTACTGCGTATGCAGGAGAACAATGGTTGTGAGGTCCTGCATTTATTTTTGCAGCATTTGGGCCTGTTACCACTTACATGTAGTGTTTAAAAAAAAAAAATCTGGCTAACACAGGACACACGCAGCTCAGTGGTGCTGCATCAGTTTCTCTTCTGAAAATACCACTAATAATATTTCCCCCTCCCCGCTCCACATTTGGCTGAAGAGAATGTTTTGCATTGTTTTCACAGACCTCGGTTTTGACACTTCTTCTGGTTTTGGTGGTATTTGATGTTATCTGACAGCATTCATTTTAAGGCTAAACATTCTCGTGTCTGGAGCCTGATATATCTGACAGTGTGTCTGTAATGCATGCAATGAGAATCCACTTTCTGAATGGTAGAATGAGTATCTATTGTTGGACAAGCTGACATATGTAGACATACGTGCTTGTTTTATTCCCAATTAGAGATTGATATAATTACAGGTACAAAATCACAGGGTACACAGGAACTTAATACATGACATTTTTGAGAGCAACTGATGAAAGAAATCTTTTGGAAACACCTCACAATCAACCATTTTAGCCTTTTAGAAAATGAAGTTCTGGCTTGGCATTGTCAGGAGCGAACAGGTCATCTGTTTTCCCTCAGCCTCTTGCCATCCCTGCCCCCTCCCTCCTGAGTCAATACCTCTCCCTGTGGCAGGTTAATGGATGGAGTGTCTCATGTCTTTCACTCCTTCTCCACGCTGTATTCCAGCTTGGTGCAGGGCTCTTGACATAGAGTTTTACAGTTGGTCGTCTAAACCTTAAGCCCCTGTCCCATAAAACATAATGGAGTGCTTGGGTGTAAATACCAGGACTTTTCACTTCCCCTTTAAAGCCATTGCCCACCGGTTGTCAAAGTTTCACCTGCACTCTTGTGGGGGCTGGGAGAAGTGAAAAAGTAGATTTTCTGCATAACTAGAGGACTGAAGGGATTGTGGGAGGTGGGTGGCTTTACGTGGGCTATCGTAGGAATGCAGGGTCGCATCTGGCTTTGACGAGATAATATATAGCCAGATTCTGTTGGTGGTCCTTTGAAAATATGACACATGGGGGAATTCAGCTGATATTGCATTGGCAAGGTGACTGTGGTTCCGAAGTCAAGTAAGGTTCTGATGAAGCGTTTCACACATTTCTGCCAGAAAGTGAGAGAGTTACACTCAGCACTCCATTAAGGGCTTTTACTTCAGATAAGAACTTGGAGAGGTAGAAAGGCCCGGGGCTATCCAATCATCTGTTTCATATGTCTCTAAACAATGATTTAAAAAAAACAAAACTCAGCAACATTTCTTATGCATGTGTCTTCCTTGAAGGGAGAAATATTCCGAGGACTAAGCTGGAAGGTTAAAGAAGAGAGCCTAAGTATAGTAATAAAGACAGAGATGAATGATGGGGCTGTGGTGTTGACCGACTTGATGACAGGGGAGCTGAGGGCCCCCTCTAATTTCAAAAGTGTTCTTGGCTATGAGACTGTCATTGCCATGCCAGCGTGCCCCAGCTTTCACACTTAGCTGCCCTAGACACATGTATACGAGGCGAATTTATGGCTTTATATGAATTATATATGGATGTAAATGGATGAAGTCATAATCCCCCATTTAATATGTATCAGATATAAAAGCATTAACACGACAGTTTGAGCTGCCTCATGGACCCCTGAATTTCCCCAGCAGAGATGCCCTGCAGTGACGCTTCATTATAGTTAGGATCAATTTTCTTCACTCGCCTTACCTTTTGCACTTTCCCTCCCTCGTTTTTTTTTCCTCTCCTTCTCTCTCTTTGTAAGTCTTTGAAACTTGTTTTCCCAGGACAAAAGTAGTGTGGTTAAATGCATGGAAAATCCTGTCTCTCCCAAGTGGCTCATCTAAGCTGAAAAAACATGATAAGAGGCAAGAGTGGGAAACATGGGTTAGTGGATGGGGAAATAGTTGAGGGGTCTATGAGAGAGAACATTGGGCGGTTGGTGTAAAGTGAGGTAAAGGGTAATTTGCAGGGAGGTTTGAGTAAGATAGATAGTTCAATTCTCAGAGCAGTTCTGGTTACATCCCTATGATAGTGTCATTGGGGACTGAGTTCCTGTAACGGCAGCAAACGAAAATGTAAAACATCCACGACAACATAGTCAACACTGTGTGAAATCAGAAACATGCACACATGCACATACAGACATACAAAAGCTTTTTGTATGTTCAGCTTTTGTCAGCTGACTACAGTAAAACTGAGTCTCGCTTTGATTCTCTCTTGCACACTAAAGTGTTAAGGGCCAAGGCTGTTAAAAAAATGAAATTGTGATTAGTAAATTAAATAGAGAATTTCTCCCCTTATTCATTGCTGATGCTGACTCATTCATTTCAGCATCAAAAACCGCGTGACCCCTTTCTCCCAACATGCATGTCCAAAAACTCTGGACAAATATTTTCTGAGGAAATAATGAAATTCCTGAAATTATTAGAAAGAGGGACCTTATATGATCTGTTTTCTCTCTCTCTGTCTATCTCCTTAGACCTGGCCCCTGCGAATGCCCTCTGTTGCTCTTGCATAGGCTTGACGAAAGCATGTAGTACACTAAACCTTTTATTGAAAACGTCTGTTTTAGGGGAGCACTGAATCTTCACTAAGCAGCCCTTATTTGACTTGCGACTTCAGGTAGAAGCAGATTTGTCCAGCAAAACTTGATTTTATGAGGCACTTTGTGTAGCTGCATATAAAATGTGCATTGGTGGTAACTTTAGTAGGGTTACTCCTGTGGGGAAAAATAAATTATCTCACTGGTCAAAATTCTTCCAAAACACTGCCAAACAACAGTGTTACTGACTTTTAAAATACTGTTTTTAGGCTACAAGAACATATGCTATGAGGCATACATTTAAATATTTTATACAGACGTTCCATCACAGGTCAAAAGTTTTCTATTGGATTGAGATCTGGTGACAGAAATATTTTACAAATCTTCTATTGTCAGTGTTAGTTAGCCAGTGTTAGTTGTAGCTTCACTTTCCTGTTCTTAGCTAACAAGTGTGGTCTTCTGCTGCTGTAGCTCATCTACTTCAAAGTTCCATGTGCTGTGCTCTCAGAAACGGTCTTCTACATCCAGTAGTTCAATCCAGTGACGATTTGAGTTATTGTTTTCTTTCTGTTGGTTTCAAGCAGCCTGGCCATTTTCCCCTGACCCCTGGACTCAACAAGGCATTTTCACTGAAGATATTTTCTCTTTTTCCGATCATTTTCTGTGAAAACTACAGATGGTTGTATGGGAAAATCCCAGTAGATCAGCAGCTTGTGAAATACTCAGACCAGCTCATCTGGCGTCCAAAAGTCTTGTAAATCACCTCTCTTCCCCATTCTGACTGAACTTCAGCAGGTCGTCTTGACCATGTCTACATGCTAAAATGCACCGAGTTGCATAAGATGTCTAACTCAGAAGATCTCTAGAAGATAGGAAAAAGACCCTGTTTCAAAACACACACACAGATGCAACACACGACAATTAAATAATTTCCCCCAGGGATCAATAAAGTATTCTGATTCTGATTCTGAATTACAATTTAAAGTACCTGATACCATAAATAGGAAAAACAGCATGCAAAGACATATTTTTTCTAATGCTAAAATGCCCACGCAGCTACGCCTATTGGTGCAACCAAACAAAACACTGTAATTCATCTGAAACATGAAGATATCAAATCTGACATCTCCACTTTTAAATGATTACAGGATCGTTCACTTAATTAAACAGCTGTAGTTTGTGACACTTGTTTGTGATAACCTCTGGTGACTTACTTCAGCTGGCATAGTAAAGTAATCAAATCAGGTGCATGCATTCAGTGGAACTATGCACCACCTTACTTCATAGCAATTCAAAACATACTCACCCATTTCATGTATTGAGTGGGAGAGTAAATATAAATAGCTCAGTCCAGGATTACACTTCACAAAGGTATGAGTCTTTGAAGATTTTCCTTTTATCTATATATTTACCTCAGTTCCCTTAAGTGGGACAAATGTAATATGAAATGTAGTGAAAAAAAAAAACTTTTACAAATTGATTTGCATGCACGAAAAGTTGGTGCTGGAATCGATTCAACAAATTTTAAAAACAATTTACACTTTTCATGTACTAAGTTAATAAAATCCAACGTGCTCAGGGAAGTCTATGATTAAAATGACACTGAATTAAAGCAAAGTGAATAGCATTTAAATTTGGACCTCCTGTTTTGTTTCTCCTTTCTCTGAGGAGTTTGCCTATGTGGCTGTCCTCCCACAATCCAAAGTTTAAAGTGGTTGTAGGTGTGGATGTGTCTTCCTGAGCTAATCATGTGATTGACTGGCAGCCGGGTCTCCAGGGTGCATTTTGCCTTTTGCCCTCTACAAGTGACCACAGAAGAAGAACAGTGAATGAAATCAATTTATTTTTATTTACTGGAGGAGAGTCAGGTTTAGCCTCAGTTCACTTAATCTTATGAGGACATGCAAAATGTGAGCACAAAATAAAAGGCAGGCAAAAGGGTCACACAAAATGGGTCAAAACATCTACAGACCTAATTTGCCATAGTATGACTTGGGTCTTGTTTTGTTTCTGATAAACTCTTGTTTATACATCCACTGAATATCTATTTCAAAAGTCTCCCTAAGCCAAAGGGAAAGAATAAACTATCATTTCAGCATATGCAACAAATTACTGACTCTTCCAAGAGATGACTGAGCTTGTTGATGCTGTTTGCCAGGACCACCAGCCAGGCTCATAGAGAAAACTGTGCTTGACGTGTTCATAAAATGAATGACAGTTTCACTGCTGGAAAGATATCTCATTGTGTTGAGTGATTGCACTCATTTGTACTGCCGTTAATGCTCACAGAGCCTGAGACAGAAGATTATGCCTTGAGAAGGGAGACATCGGAATACCTAAACAATTAATTCAAATGTCAGGCTGACATAAAGTCAGACTGGTCTCAGATTCTCGGTAGAAAACTCATGATGCAGTGAATAGAACATCTTGTTGTAGGACATTATTTCATTCTATGAGCATGCTAAGAATCCATCATATAAATTATAATATTTTTTCTTAATACAAAAGGGTAGAGTAAAATTTTCTCATGCATTGTATAAAAACGTTGGTATTTATAGACATTCAAAGAAAAAGGCTTTCATATTTCAAATATTTATCACAATATACATATATATTTACAACTTTGGAGTGCAATCATGTGGGAAAAAAAGGAAAAAAGTTTTCCCAGGACCCAGTAGTTTTTTGAAAAACCAAGCACACCCACAAGATTCTGTAAGAACTAAAAGGGTAGAAGCCAATTGCTACTAATCAAATAATAAAAACAGGAGTTTTGGAGGTCTGGTGGCCTGGGCTATCACATCTCAGGAAGAGTCAAGAAGTCCCACAAACAAGCCAAAATACAAAAAAAAGAAAACAAGAGCTACATCTCAGACTCTACAGGCCTCAGTTAACATGGTAAAACCTTCCTGATAGAAAGGCTTAACAAGTATGGCTTGGTTGGAAGGGTCGACACAGGAAAACCTCTTCTCTACAAAAGGAATGAGATAGCACAGCTTAAGTTTGCCAAGTTTCATCAACCCACAAGATGAACCCAAAGTGGAAATGTTTTGGCCATTAGGCAAAGTGCCACAAAAAATAAACAGAACACATCAGCACAAACAACTCGCACCAATTGTCAAGCACGGTGGTGGAGGGGTAATAATTTAGGCTTGTTTTGCAGTCACGGGACCTTGCAGCCATTAACTCAGTCAGACCCTTTTAAGGTCATGTGTCTAAAGGATCAAGTTTGGCTGAATTCGGAAATTATGGGACAATGATCTCAAGAAGCTGTTTCAAAGACCCAGTCAAAGTCTAGACTTCAACCCAACAGAAATGTTGTGGCGGGATCTTAGTAGAGCTGTGAGTAAACAAATGTCCACAAACCTCAAAGAACTGAAACAATATCAAGTGTCTAATTTGACTTTCAGCAGTAAAGTATATGTGGCTTGTATGTTGAAATTATAAGGTGCCAGAACCATTTCAGAACTGGCTATTACTTGATTCGTCCTTCAACATAAAACACTGTCATGCACACAAAAAGAAAAACATCATAGTGACTCTTAGCATGCACTGTAGTTCCAGTCAAACTCTGTCAATAATTGCACATTTGGGATTATTATACGGTTTATTGTACTTTCTAAATGATAACGTCAACAACATGGTCTGTACTCTCCCTTCCACCACAAAAATGTAAATGAGCCTTAAAGCCTGAAATTAGTTCAGTGTAAATCAGACTGATGGCAACTTGATTTACAGTGATTATAATAATATAATTATATTTAAAAACATCACAACCCTCTCCTGGTGTACAGTCGCTGGTGAAAGAAAGTAAAACATAATTTTATTGTTATGTAAGTACTTGTTGGCAGTGCCAGATAGTTTGTAGTCAACATTCATTTTGGATGGAGGAAGGAAAACATTCTTCACCCCTAACCAGCTGAAGAAGATGCATTTTATTACGTCCTTATTAATTTGTACACATGGTTTAAAACACTAGCTGGCTTCAACAAGATCATTTATTCTTCTTGGAACTTCATTCTTTTGGTTTCAAGGTCCTTGCAACTGCCAGCACATTAAATAAATATTTTAGTTCATTAGGGACCTAAATCTGAGTTCTGGTTTCGTGAATGATGACACTGCATAAGCTCTTTTGGCTAGGAACAGTGTTTTTTCTTTTCTTTTTTCTTTTTTTTTTGGACTTGGTGAAATCTGGAAATGACTGTCTTAATTGTTAAGCCATTAACTTAATGTGAAATACTGTGTTTGTGTTGTTTTGGGTTTTTTTTCCACAGAGCCTATTTGGATATGAAAGAGATCAAAGAGATTTTGCAGTTGGATGGCTCAACTCACCTGAATGTTTTCTTTGCCAATTCTTCTGATGAAGATCTGGCAGGGGTTGCCACATGGCCCTGGGACAAAGAAGCCCTCACACACTTGGGTAAAAGACAAAGCGCATAAATAAATGCATGCATGCAAACTCACATGCAGTTACATAAGTACAGGCACACATCACCTTCAACTTCTTTGGCAGCCCAGATTGTTGATTTGGAGTAATTACAGTTCAAGCCCCAAGCAGTTTCTGTCTTCATCACAGCTCTAACAGGGAAGAAGGTGATAATGAAGCTGAGGAGGCCCATGAATAATGTATTGTCTGAATCATACCCCTGTGCCACAATTACTTTACACTACATTAGGAAAAGGCATTTGTGTGGTGTGTGATTGAGTGCGAGTGACTTCTTTCACTGTGTTTTTCCAGGTGGAATTGTGCTGAATCCTTCCTTCTACGGCACATTTGGTCACACTGACACAATGGTCCATGAGATTGGTCATAGCCTCGGCCTTTACCACGTGTTTCGAGGTGTGTCCGAGACTGAATCATGCAATGATGCGTGCTTGGAGACTGAGCCCTCAATGGAGACTGGGGACTTGTGTGCAGACACCAAACCCACTTCCAAATACAAAGGCTGCAGCGATCCTGAACCAGGCAATGATACTTGTGGCATCCGTCATTTCACGCATACACCGTTTAACAATTACATGAGTTATGCAGGTGAGACTGGGCCTCTGCATGTGTTGAGCTACTTACCAGAGGAAAACTTTATAGTTACCCTTTTTGTGTGTCACAGCTAATGTATAGAAATTGTCCCAGAGAACTTTTTGAGTCTGTGTGCATAGTGTGTGTAAAAAGTATTAGGGAATCTCAGCATTAGCGAATCTTTCATGGCACTCATAATGTGCTAAAGAATTTTAAAAAGTTATTTAAAGGGAAAATGCTCATAAATTATCTTGTAGCTTGTTAAAGTAGCTTGTTCTCTTCATAGAAAATGGACCTGCACGATGATCAATCTCAAATTGTATCCTCACACTGATTAACTACCTCTTTTTTCTGCAGATGATGCTTGTACAGACTCTTTCACAATGAACCAGGTGGCTAGGATGCACTGCTACCTGGACCTCATCTATCAGACCTGGCAGCCTGCTTCCAAACCTCCTCTGGTGCCAATGGCTCCTCAGGTGGTTGAGCAGCATCATAATTCCATCACCCTGGAATGGTTTCCACCAATTTCCGGACAGTTTTATGACAGGTGAGATGAACTAGATATGTTATAGTTCTGATACATCCATGTATTGTGATGGGAATTTAATACTAAATATCTTGTTTACACAGTTACATACTTGAAAGTGAGTCCAAATCTAAAGGGCTTAATAAGCTTAACATTGTTACAATTGTCTTGTCACTTCTTGTGTTTGTTTATTGCGTATAAATGACGTGTATTTGGTATGTATCTAAGTTGGTTGCTGTACTGCCTGTTGGTTTCCTAGAGAAGTGGGATCAGTGTGTGACAAATGCACTGAAGGGAGAGTCCTACTACAGTATGCATCAAACTCGTCTTCTCCACGACCATGTGATCCATCTGGTCACTGGTCCCCTCGAGAGGCTGAAGGTACAGTACAGTACTTTATACTTGACTTCTTTTTGACACTGAATTTTCCCAGTCTAGTCTGGCTTTTGCTGTGGAAGTGTAACACATCTTTGTTACATCAAAGAAACACATCTTTGATGTCATTCAGACATCTGTCACTTTCTTGATTTTTTGACCTCTTTCTTCTAAAAGCAATTTTTCATATAAAAACCACACCACATCCACAGTTTACAGTACCATAACACAATTTGAGGTAACTTTTTGTTGCTTGTTTGTTTGTTTAATTTGTGTGAGTCAGTACCCCAACATGCACAAACCTTTGGTGACTGACTCAACCCTAAACTATGCAAATGACTCACTGGATTCATAACACTTGGGCCGTGGGACAACATGGAAGGATCAAGGAGGTCGTTTCCCAATGGATGGTGCTGTATGGTATCACAATTCCCATATGCAGGTTCAGGCCCAAAACCAAGGTCAAAGATCACATGTTAGCGCTAACGCTCTACTGAGAGGAGCCTTGTCTTTCCCTTTTCTAGTCTTGCCCTGGTGCTGAATTGAAAGAAGAGGAATTGGACTGGGACATAAATAAGGCAGTAGAGATGAAGTATTTAAGATTTAAAAATAGTTGCTGTCCCATCTGTGTACCTCTGATCTCACTGTTGTCCTGGCAGTGGCAGCATCAAACATACTTTGGATATTATGCATGCATGTAACTAAGTGCAGCTAAAAGTGCAATAAACATTTGAAATAATATAAACACTCAGCGACCACTTTGTCAGGTGCACCTTATCAACTGCTTGTTGAAGACAGTGTAATGATTAGAGAAACTGCAATAAAACCCAAGAGGTACATCCACAGACCTCAGTTAGCATCTTAAATGTAAAACTCACAACAGCACAATTAGACTCTTAGGCACAATGTCCATTGGGCAGATGAGACCAAAGTGGAGGCATTTGGCCATAAAGCAGAGCAACAAGTTTAATAAAAAACAAACATAGAATATCAGAACAAACACCTTACACCAGCTGTGAAGCATGGCGGTGTAAGGGAGATGATTTGTCCAGCCAAAGGACTTGGGGGCCTTGTAATTATTGAGTTGACCATGACCATGAAGTATTCTAGAGTCAGGCCATCTGTCTTATTGCCAAAGCTTGGCTGGAACAGGGTCATGCAACAGAACAAAGAGCAAGAGCGCTCCAGCAAATGTACTACAGAACGGCTGAAAAAGAAAAGAAATCAAGATGTTGCAATGACTCACTCACAAGGGCGTTTAAACCTTTTCATGGGTGCTCAGGCATCTCTAAATTTCATCATAGCACCCCTAAAAATAACTATAGTAATAATAATAGTAATAATAATGTTTTGTAGTGTTATTGACTTTATCTTAGAAAGTTATATTTTGCCAACTTGTCTACACAAAACAGAATAAAATAAAAACATGGCCCCTTTAGTCTGGTTGTCAAAGCACTCTTGGGCAAGATACTGAACCTCGAGTTGCCTGCAATGCATCAAAGTGTGAGTGTGTGAACATTTGGTTAAAACTGGTTGGGCACAGAAAAAAGTGTGTGTGGATAGGTGAATGAGCCTTCTTGTAAGAAAGTGCTTTAAATGCTCAAAGTAGAAAAGCGCTATGTGAGCACAGTCCATTTACCAATTTGGACTGTTTGGCTTAATTAGTTTTCGCTTAGTTAAGCGCAATTTGCAGGATCTCATTCGCTCTCATTGCAAATCTCTAAACATATTCACACTCACTAAAACACATTTCGAACAGTTATTCACTTGTGATGTATAATCCTAACTACAGGAGGCAGATGTTAAACACAACTGCAAAACAGATGTCACTTCTTAAACACAATGGCTTGTTGCTGATGTTAACCAACAAATGCCAGCACAGAGTGCGCAGCCAGCAAGAATGAGCTGACGGTTGATACCAACAATAAATCGAAACAATGTGAGGCGCAAAGGAGGAAATGGGAGATCGAGAACAACAATGTCAGATGAAAACTTGGCAATTGGGAATGACCATGTTTGTGTACATACAATGGACAGCCTGAAACGTATAGTATGAGATTTACATGCCTATAATTTACTCACAAAAAATGTCTCATCTTTTTGTTTTTGCTGTAGTGTTTAAGGAATGCTCTGTAGTGTTATTATTTTTTTGACTTTTCTGTCATCTGAAAACTTTGTGCGGTTTTGGGCACAGATAAAATTGTTTTGATGTGATTGTTTGGTTTTTGCCAGTAGAGTCAGAGGTTTTGTTAATGTTGTTTGAAAATTGGGTTTTGTGTTTACAGTTTTCAGAAAAGAGGGGACGGTTTCAGAAAAAAGGATCTTAGCAACTGGGAAAAACCATAATTACTAATAAGGTTGTGCAGAACCAGCCCAGAATCCATAACAGGAACGGGCAACCCTGCAGCTTCTGTGACCGAGATCTATTATCCAGTCATTATTAGGCCTTACAATTTAAGAGGCTGGCAAGGTTTTGATTGTTTTGGACAGGTTTTCTTTGGATCTATACTTGTCTCTACTGTGCTTTATTTTAGTTTAAATTGAATATATGTTTATTTATCTCTCATATGAAGCACTATAAGCACTGTTTAATACTGAATTTTTTCAAATTCAATTAAATTTAATTTCACAAAAATGTTATTGATGTGATCAAATATATAGAATTACTAGGATTTACATTTTACAACAAACGTTTATTTAAGCAGAGTTATTTAAATATGAGCTTAACTCCTAACCTACAAAATGACAGGAATGCACATATTCATGAAATAACTATGCATAAATTATATAATCCTTCATTTAAAAAAAAGGAAATTTAGAAACTGCTGATCTACTTGGATTTTCCTGCACAGCCATTTCTAGGGTTTACACAGAATGAGCTGAAAAAATGAAAATAACCAGTGAGTAACAAAAATGGCAGAGGTCAAAGTCCTTTGAGCACATAGGAAGGCAACAGCCCCTCAGAAAACCACATAATACAAAGAAGGTATGCAGAGAAGCGTCTCTGGAATGCATAACATGTCAAACCTTGAAGCAGATGGGCTACAGCAGCAGAGGACCACACTAGGTGCTGTGCTTATCAGGTAAGAACAGGAAACTGAATCTACTATAGTTTGCACAGGCTCACCAAAATTGGACAACAGAAAATTGAATAAACATCCCCTGATCTGATGAGTCTGAATTTCTGCTGTGATATTTGGATGTTGGCATAAACAACATGAAAGCATAGATCCATCCAGTTCAGGGTGCTACTGTTGGTGTAATGGTCTGGGAGATATTTTGTTGACACACTTTGCTCATCAACTAAAAAATTTTTAAATCCCACAGTTCACCTAAATATTGTTGCTGGCCATATCCATCCCTTTATGACCACAGTGCACCCATCCTCTGATGGTTGCTTCCAACAGGACAGTGCATAATGTCACAAAGACCAAATCATCTCAAACTGGTTTCTTGAACATCACAAGGAGTTCAGTGTACTGAAATGACCACCACAGTCACCAGATGTCAATCCAACAGGTGCAGCAATAGGATGTGTACATCCCATGTACCTTTGTTAGGTCCATAGGGTGTACCTTATAAAGCACCTGCTGAGTGTTTATACAGCAGACTCTTATATAAAAATAAATAAATTCAACTTTTACATTCACGTACACATCAGTGACAATAAATATAAATAATAAAGTCATACCTGCGGTAACAGTCAAACCACAACACAAGGCTAGAAATGAATCCTAATCAAAGATGATTAAAATTCTGAATCATGTGTCAGTATGTGTGGATGCTGAACAGCAGCTGCTGAACCTTGCCTTTACACTGGTTATAGTGTGTGAACCAGAGGCAAGTCTGGGCTTGTCTAATATGATGTGTGTTTAAACTGTTTTTTCCCTCTTGGAAAGGGTCTTTGTTTGGTTCTCTCTTAACTCTGCTCGGGCCAGCTTCTCACTGGATACACAGAATACTGCAGCTGCTGTCCCTCTATAATGTTGCAAATGTGATCAGTAGTCACGTTCTGTCATTAGAATGCTAGACATTAAATTACTTGCTTTAAGATTATTATAGTTAGATTACTGGCAAAAATTCCTGTTTTGGAAGATGGGCGCATTGACGTGAATGCAAACATACATGGCACCTGTTCTTCAATGTCTTCCTCCTTATACTACTTGACTGGGAAACACTAGCATGGCCAGGGTGAGCCAGAATGCTTCTCATAAATCTTTACTACTCTAAGCCCTGGAGAAATTTGGCTGAAGTAAAAAAGCAATAATGGGGGGGGGGGGCAAAAACACATGGATATGGATTCCAGGAGTGGGTAAGAGAGATTGGGTGGGATCGAAACCACCCAAGATAGTTAAGAGAATTGCATGTGGTTGGTGACATGAGTGAAGGAGGACTGATTGAAAACAGTACTGCACGATGCAAGCGAAAAGGTTCAGGATGTGTATGTTTGACAACTGTATTTTGCTTTACTTTGCAATGTTTCACTTGCAATCTGTAGCACAAACATTATTTTCTCTAAATATCTATGGATTTAATCCTTTAAACTAAACAGCAAGCATCTGTGAAAAATCAGAGAGGGCAGACACCTCACTAAAAGAGTTTTTAAAGATTTGTCTGCCTGACAGTATAAGCATAGACTGCTATTTTGCATTAGGCTCAAACAACAATACAACAAACAAACAAACAAAGAAAAACAGCAAGCAGAATGGTGATTAGCACTGCCACCTCACAGCAAGAAGGTCCTGGGCCTGAGTCCACCGGCCAAGTGTCGGGCCTTTTGTCGTGGAGTTTGCATGATCTCCCTGTGCCCGTTTGGTGTCTCTCTGGGTACTTTGGCTTCCTCCCACACTCTATATACACGCTCATTAGGTTAATTTGAGATGCTAAATTTTAGGTGTGAATGAGAGCATGAATGGTTGTCTGTCTCTTTGTGTTAGCCCTGTGACAGACTGGCGGCCTGTTCAGGACCCCTTATCCTGCCTTATGGCACCCGGGAGAGGCTCCAGCCCCTCCAGCACCCCTGATTTAGATAAACGGAAGAAAACAGTTGGATGGAATAAGTACATCTGAAATGGATGGTTTGATAAATGGATGGATTCATTGGGAATTAAACGAGAGGAATGAAGTGAACAGAGCTGATGATATTGGTAGTCTTTCTTGACACTTTGATAGCTTCTACACATGTAATTTATCACTTGTCTTTCATTACTGCTGTCAAATTGACACTACAGAGCACAAAACAATATATCAAAGGATGAGATTATTGTCATCCATCCTGCCAGGATCAAACACAGCGCATTGGTCATTCTGTCACAATCAAAGGACACATTTGCTGCTTCAGCTAAAAAAAATCTATTTAATTCTAACACATTCACCCCAAATTTACAGTGACTTTAGTGTACAGAGAGCATAAAGTCCCTTGTAAATTTTGTAACATTTTCTTATGGTATAACTATTTGAGTTATAGTAGTTAGCTCCTTCACTGTGCACCAAAATAACTTAAAATTTAAAAAAAGGCTTGTAAATGCTACCTGATTTGATATATATTTTCAAGACAAGAGTGCCCATTGCCTGTATAAGTGAGTCTGTGTGTCTGCAAAGTGTCTCTCTGTTTGTATGTGTCAGGGCAAAAGCATTGGAGGGGGGGGCGGGTTGACGTCTGCCTTCTAAGTGAGGAAGTGTGTAGCAGTGTGACAGTGAGTCATCGATAGTGAAAGCCAGAGCCAGACACTTCTTAGAAAGCATAAAGTGTGCATGCCCGGACATATCCCTGTCTGTTTATTCATCCAGCTCTATGGACTTTTTCTGGATCAGTATGATTGTAACCAACATCTATCCTAGAGTTGTACTTCACCGATTACAGCCAGTATTAATTGTCTTGACTTGAAAAGAGCAAAATGTTTCAGCCGCAGTTTTCTGGCCAGTGTCATTGCCGAGTCAGGAATTCCATTTTTGTTGACAAGGAGCCTTTAGGATGCATTTAACAGACAGTTATTAAATAAAGTTTAAATGTGGCAAAAAGCAAGCCTCACAGAGTGTAATACTCTTAAAGTTAAGCATAAACCTCCAAACGAAGGATTTGCTTGATTAGCAGAAAGAAACAAAAAATACATTTGGTAAAAAATATAAATCTCTCCTCATATCAACCAGACAACAACAAAAAAAGAAGTATTGGAGTAACACAAATGGAGGAAATATGCAGGGTTGTCCAGCAAAAAAGTTTAACCTAGCTCAACAATTACTGAAAAATATTTGGCTGCCAGCTGCCATTGGGTCAAAGACAAGGTTCTGCCAGAGGGGTTACACAGAGACAGCAGACATTCATACCTATGCCAAAGTTATAATCATCAGTTCATCAGTTCTGCACACAGTAAACAGCTTTTAGAGCAGCATATGCTCACATCCACATGTCTTTTTCGGGGAAGGCCTTGCATTTCAACTGAAAGTATGCTACTTCATGAGTCATTTCTTAATGAGAACGATCAGGGAACTTCCATCACCCCAAATCTCAAGAAGCTGGGACTTTGTGTAAAATGTAAATGAAAACAGAATGCAGCAACTTTCAAAGCTCATTTTTAATTTGATGATGGGGTAACAAAAGATTGGAAAAGTAAGTGGCACTAAAAAGAAACAGCTGGAGGAACATTTTGCAGCAAATTAGGTTAATTGGCAACACCTCAGTGACATTATTGGGTATAATAAGAGCATGTTAGAATGCCAGAGGTGAAGATGAGCAGAGGTTCACTAATCTGCACAAAAACTGCAGTTACAAATTATATGACAATTTCAAAATAATAATCCTCAATTTAAACTGTGAGGTCTATGGATAGCTCATCATCTAGAGTACATAATCTCATAATAAAAACTTGATAATCTGGAGAAATCTTAGTACGCCTTTGGACAAGACTAGAAATCAAATATTGGATGCCCCCAGGCCTGGTGGCAATAAGCAGGACTGCATTAAAAAACAGACATCATTCTATCATTGAAGTCACAGAATCGCTCAGGAACAGGTCCACAAATCCTTATCTGTGAACACAGTTTGCTGTGCTAACTGGAACTGGGATTAAAGCACTATGATGCAAAGAAGACGCCATGTGTGAACATGATCCAGAAATGCTACTTTCTTCTCTGGGTCAAAGTGGAAAATTGTTTTGTGGTCAAACAAATTGAAATTTGACTGAAGAGTTGAGAGACCATCTCGCTTGTTACCACTGCTCAGTTCAAAAGCCACCATCTCTGAAGGTATGAGTTTGTATTTAGTGACTTTGGACATATGGAAAGGCCCCATCAGTGCTGAAAGGTATATATAGGTTTCGTAAAAAATGTTGTCATTCAGATCACGACTTCTTTCAGCAAGACAATGCTAAACCAATGTGTCACCAAACAAAATATGATAAAAATGACCCAGGACTGAGACAAGAACAGCCAAGAACAACATTTGTCTCCTAAAAGTCTCCCCAGCTCCCACATGCGCTCCTGTTAAATAAAAGAAATGGTGGTAAACACTGTCTCTACTTATTTGCGATGTGCTGCTGCCGTTAAATTCATAATGAGGGGTGGTGGTATTTTTCTGTCTAAACATTTGACATGTTTTGTATCTACTACTGTGAATAGCACAAATATTTTTTACACAAATTTTCTTGCAAATTATCCCATTCCTTCTTTCAGAGTTGGGGTTGTAAAAAGGGATGTGACAAATTCAAATTTTTAACAGAAGGGGAACAAAAACTGCAGCGAAAACAAAAAATAACAAGCACTAACCCATTTTACCCAAAACAAAACCTTGTTACAAGAATCCAAATGGCACCAATTTCTTGGAATGTGTAAAATTTGAATGTGGAAACGTCATTTGCATATAAAGCTACATTAAATTCATTTTTAAAACCCCAAAACAAACAAGGGTACTGCCAATCAACTTTAAAAACAAAACAAAAAACAGTTTATACTGCCTTGGGTTACACAATGGCACCTCTACTCTTTCTCCTCTTAAATCTTCAACCACATAATTCCTGTGCCAGAGCAGGAGTGGGGCCCACCATAACAGCTGACATTACAAAATATTTTCAGTGGCTACAGCTCCTTTCCTTGCAAACTCAATGAAAATTTACCCAGAAAGCCGGGATTACATGAGCCGAGCAAAGCCAACCTCTTGGAGTACCTTAGTTCATTCTCTTCCAGCCTCCCGCTTTTCTCCCTCTCTTCTCTATTTCTTACTCTCTTTCTCTTTTCTTTAATTCACCTCCACACTGGCCACACACACACACTTACAGTACAATAATAAATGTGTTGAGATAATGTGGCTTGGAAACCATATTCAGTCTTCACTTGATTAAACACTGGAATTTTGCATGGTGCCCAGAAATGAGGTTAGCAAATGGCTTCTTTGGTTGCCAGCTTGGAAATGCACAAAAGGAAATTGAGGGAGAACATAGTGTCTGCCGCTTGCTGGCTTCTAAAAGTGCTTGATGAATGTTAGTGTACGTCACTTGGGATAATCCAAGTTAGCTGTGTGTGGACTCCAAATATGGCTGGAGTGTGACTGTTAGAGGTTGTAATGACTGCGCTGAAGTGAGAACCCTGCACAGGGCCCCTCTCAGAAGGTACACACCTCAGCTCTGCCTTTCCTCTGCAGATGGACTCACAATGAACTCTCAGTTTCACCTCAACCTTGATGTTGCAAGCACTGCAGATACACCAAAAAGATTGTTGATGCGATTAAAAAAAATAAAAAATAAAAATCTGTCAGCAATCTTTTTTAATATTTAGTTTAAATTTACCTGTTCGGTTATCTTAAAATAGTTCTGTACAATAGTGTATTTGAATTCATCATTATGTGTCTGCATGAGTGTTTAATAATCACCCATAGCTGTATCTAAAATGGTCAACATAAGCTTGTGAATTATTTAAAGTTTTTGTGTTGCCTACGTGTGTGTGTGTGTGTGTGTGTGTGTGTGTGTGTGTGTGTGTGTGTGTGTGTGTGTGTGTGACTGCTTTGTAATTTCATCCCATAGGCCCTCCTGATGTGGAGCAGGCTTGTGAACCAAGTGTGCGTACCTGGAGCCCTCATTCAGCAACCGAGCAAGACATCATTGGCCTGCCAGAGTGCCCTTTACAGGGCTGCATGCTTCAGCTAGAGTTCGCCTACCCACTGGTACCTGACTCCTTGACTGTGTGGGTTACATTTCTTAGCCGCGAGGAAACAGCGCTGCCTGCGATCCATAACATCTTGCTGCTGACCGTCAGTGGAAACAACATTTCACTGGGTCCCAGCAATGTTTTCTGTGATACCCCGCTCACTATGAAGCTGGACATTGAGGAAGAGGTGTATGGGGTACAGTTCTACACTATGGAGCATCATCTGGAGATCGACGCCACTCTCTTGACATCCAAGCCAGACTATAAACTCTGCAACCATTGCCAGCCTTTACGCTACCGCCTGTTGCGTCAGCCACCCTTCACACATGCCCCCAACGGTCTGCTGCTGAATGAACCTACCCACCGATATACAGATAGGTGAGTGACCTGGTAGGTGAATATTTTTCTATGAGTGCCCAAACCTCCACGTAAATCGCCACTCAAAGCCTGTCAGGATCACACAAACATTTCTGAGTGAAATATTTCTGACTTGGCCTGTTCATAGTCAGTGTTGGTCAAGTTACTTAAAAAAAGTAATCAGTAACTAATTACTGATTACTTCCCCCAAAAAGTAATCCCGTTACTTTACTGATTACTTACTTTCAAAAGTAATTAATTACTTAGTTACTTAGTTACTTTTTAAAAACACAATTTACAACCTGAAGAGGTTGTAAATTGAGGAAAAGTCCCTTTTTAAAACTTGTTTTATTAGTTGTAATCTTTTAACTTCATGCATCAAGCAAAAAAAAATTTTGTGTTTACACTCACTCTTTCAAATAGATGCAAGTAAAACACAGCAGAAAATAATTAAAGTCAAAGACTAGCGGTCCTGTTGCACTATTTTCACCTGTAAAGCAGGAGTGGGGTAGGCGGAGGTTTACGCTGGTGCAGGTGTGCCGCGGTCAGTTGAAGAATCCGCGAGTTTCTCTGTCGTATTCCACTCAGTGCTTGCTTGGAAGTTTAGGGGGGTTTCGCTGTAACAAGAAGTTTTCTTCCCACACACAAAGGACGCTAATGTTTTTGTCACTTTTTATGGAATCAAACTTAAAGTAAGGTCAGTACTTCCACGCTTTAAACGCTGCACGCTCATACTCTCTCCTGCACTCGATATAGAACATCGCACTTGCTTAGTCACTGTCACTGTCATGAGACATTCTTGCAAAAAAAAAATCACGGTTTTAGTAACGCAGTAACGCAGCGTTCCTACGGGAAGTAACGGTAATCTAATTACCGTTTTTGCAATAGTAATCCCTTACTTTACTCATCAGATTGCCCATTTTTGTTCATAGTCCACCAGGTTTTATGTATTTCAGCTTGTCATATGTTTTGTGCAAGCTTGCTGGGAGGTGGGCAGAAAGACAAACAAAACAATTCAAAAAAACCGCTTGTACAATAAGTTTGCAGCAGCCTGAAAAATATTTCTGCAAACGGTTGTTTATGAGAAAAAATGGAGACTTGCTGAGCAGTCACTGTATACCTTCCTTCTTTAGTGTGATGTAATTAGGAGTTTTTTCAGGGCATGCCAGTAAAAAGTGTTTTGTTTTTTTTATCTGTGGAAACTATTCACTTAGCTATGTTCTCGTAATACAAGATATCCTTTTTAATGCCCCCAGGAACATAAGCAAGCCGCCTCTTGTTCTGCAGTTTCAAATCTGTTGCCCAACATTTGTTTCCTATAAGTCATAGGTCAGTTATTGCCCACATTTGCTTCCCCCCCATATTCCATGAAAAAGCAAATAGACGGCCTGTTGAAGGTATTATCTGCACACTGTGGTGAGAATTTAATGCTTTGCTTTTATGGAATGTGCTGACACAGGAAAAAAACATGTTGCTATACATGACAGAGCTGTGTGTTGTGCCATCCCACTATCATGCTGTCAGTCTGGTTCCCATGAGAAGGATAGTGCTTGATAAGAGGCAGAACAGTGAGCACGCACATTATGCAGGATGCAGTGATGATATCTAACTTCCATAAAGTGCCTGTACATAACTTCCCAGTATACAGTGGGGCAAAAAAGTATTTAGTCAGCCACCGATTGTGCAAGTTCCCCCACTTAAAATGATGACAGAGGTCAGTAATTTGCACCAGAGGTACACTTCAACTGTGAGAGACAGAATGTGAAAAAAAAAATCCATGAATCCACATGGTAGGATTTGTAAAGAATTTATTCGTAAATCAGGGTGGAAAATAAGTATTTGGTCAATAACAAAAATACAACTCAATACTTTGTAACATAACCTTTGTTGGCAATAACAGAGGTCAAACGTTTACTATAGGTCTTTACCAGGTTTGCACACACAGTAGCTGGTACTTTGGCCCATTCCTCCATGCAGATCTTCTCGAGAGCAGTGATGTTTTGGGGCTGTCGCCGAGCAACACGGACTTTCAACTCCCGCCACAGATTTTCTATGGGGTTGAGGTCTGGAGACTGGCTAGGCCACTCCAGGACTTTCAAATGCTTCTTACGGAGCCACTCCTTTGTTGCCCGGGCGGTGTGTTTTGGATCATTGTCATATTGGAAGACCCAGCCTCGTTTCATCTTCAAAGTTCTCACTGATGGAAGGAGGTTTTGGCTCAAAATCTCACGATACATGGCCCCATTCATTCTGTCCTTAACACGGATCAGTCGTCCTGTCCCCTTGGCAGAAAAACAGCCCCATAGCATGATGTTTCCACCCCCATGCTTCACAGTAGGTATGGTGTTCTTGGGATGCAACTGAGTATTCTTCTTCCTCCAAACACGACGAGTTGAGTTTATACCAAAAAGTTCTACTTTGGTTTCATCTGACCACATGACATTCTCCCAATCCTCTGCTGTATCATCCATGTGCTCTCTGGCAAACTTCAGACGGGCCTGGACATGCACTGGCTTCAGCAGCGGAACACGTCTGGCACTGCGGGATTTGATTCCCTGCCGTTGTAGTGTGTTACTGATGGTGACCTTTGTTACTTTGGTCCCAGCTCTCTGCAGGTCATTCACCAGGTCCCCCCGTGTGGTTCTGGGATCTTTGCGCACCGTTCTCATGATCATTTTGACCCCACGGGATGAGATCTTGCGTGGAGCCCCAGATCGAGGGAGATTATCAGTGGTCTTGTATTTCTTCCATTTTCTGATGATTGCTCCCACGGTTGATTTTTTCACACCAAGCTGCTTGCCTATTGTAGATTCACTCTTCCCAGTCTGGTGCAGGTCTACAATACTTTTCCTGGTGTCCTTCGAAAGCTCTTTGGTCTTGGCCATGGCGGAGTTTGGAGTCTGACTGTTTGAGGCTGTGGACAGGTGTCTTTTATACAGATGATGAGTTCAAACTGGTGCCATTCATACAGGTAACGAGTGGGGGACAGAAAAGCTTCTTACAGAAGACGTTACAGGTCTGTGAGAGCCAGAGATTTTCCTTGTTTGAGGTGACCAAATACTTATTTTCCACCCTAATTTACGAATAAATTCTTTACAAATCCTACCATGTGAATTCATGGATTTTTTTTTCACATTCTGTCTCTCACAGTTGAAGTGTACCTCTGGTGCAAATTATTGACCTCTGTCATCATTTTAAGTGGGGGAACTTGCACAATCGGTGGCTGACTAAATACTTTTTTGCCCCACTGTAGTGTGAGTATCCGTGGAAGGTTGCCTACAGTAGGAATGTATTTATTTTGAGGTTTTGGCACACTTCAGTTATTATTGATGTACTGTAGGTAGTTTTACTGCTGTGGTGTATTTCACTAGCTGTGGTTGCATTCCAGTGGTGGTGGTCAGTTGCGATGGCTGTCTGTTTTCTGTTGTGAGAGCATGTGCGATCTTGTTTCTGTTAAATGGTCAGCGAAGATCTAGCAAGTAAGTATGTGTGTTCTAGCCATAAAAGTCTGTAGCTCATCCAACTGAAGAAGAATAGTGTGTCTTTTAGGACAATTTATTTGGAAACACTGTGGAACAAAACAAACAAAATAAAAACATACTGTACAACCTCCAAAAGGCAGAATGAAGGGGCATAATGTTTTCACTTTCTTTTACTGATCAGGGCATAAACATTAAATTAGACACGTCGTTCGGAATACTGATGCAGGCCCATTGGCTCGTCACGAAGCATAACGAAACAAACATAACCTCTGACATTGTGAAGGTCACCCAGATGTTTTTGTCCGCCACAAATCCAGCGTAAAGTGCTCCGTTTGACTACCTGAGTCGATTTGCTGAAATGCTTTTCTTGACCACACAGACAGTTGCATCGTCTTGCAGTATGTTTCAGTGGGTTTGACAGACACGGATGATTGACCCTCCACTTTCAGGCTTACTGGCCTTCAGATTAGTTGAGGCAAACTGAGCAAAGGAGATGCCAGAGAACATACCTCCTAAGTATCAACCCATGTATGATGGATTGTTTGGTCAAAGTAACGAGATGCAAAGTGGGAGTTAGGACTACTTGAGGGGTAAATTATGGCCATGATTGGAGGGCAAAGAGGGACAGTATTAGGAGGTCAAGCAAATGTAAGGAAAGAAGGTAGCAGAAGATGGTTCCACTCCTCCTCAAAGGAGGTCGTCCAGTAGCAGTGCTGCTACTGCCCCCTTTGCAATTTAACTCTGGTTCTGTACAGTTCTGCATATTATCTGCCACATTTATCCCTTTAGCTACTCAAGTCTAGATTTGCTTGTTTAACTATTGTGTGGCACTCTTTTTGGCTAATTCTGAAAGCAAGTTAGATCTTAAACCGAGGACTTTATATGTAGTTCTGGTCAAATGGGGGGAACAGCAGTTCTTTCCTTTAAGTCAATCTAATGTTCACACTCAGTTCACACAGCTATTTGAAAAAGTAGGCAATGTTTCTATATCACTTTATTGTCAACACATTAATTTATTTTGCTAATAGAGTTAGGGGATTATTTTTTCTCATAACAAGCAGTAAAAATCACCGATTAGTCGGAAATCCTTCGACAGCAGCTACAGCGATTATTACTTTACTCTCTTCGATCACCTCTTCATTACAAACATAAAAAACATAATCCATAGCAAACCGTTAGTAATCTGGTAAAGTAACTAAGTAAAGTAAAATTTTATTTATATAGCACATTTCTAGATAAAAGATCACAAAGTGCTTCACAAGGTATAAAACAAAATGGTAAATGGCCTGTATTTATATAGCGCTTTACTAGTCCCTAAGGACCCCAAAGCGCTTTACATATCCAGTCATCCACCCATTCACACACACATTCACACACTGGTGATGGCAAGCTACATTGTAGCCACAGCCACCCTGGGGCGCACTGACAGAGGCGAGGCTGCCGGACACTGGCACCACCAGGCCCTCTGACCACCACCAGTAGGTAACGGGTGAAGTGTCTTGCCCAAGGACACATCGACCGAGACTGTCCAAGCCGGGGCTCGAACCGACAACCTTCCGATTACAAGGCGAACTCCCAACTCTTGAGCCACGATCGCCCCAAAAACAGACAAAAGTTAACAAAATGCAATTCTAAAAAGATGTGTTTTTAGTTGTTTTTAATCTGGTAAAGTCTGGCTTGTAACTGGTAGAAGTCATTAATCAGCTAAGGGTTAAAGGTTCAGGAAGAGCCAGGACATTTCTCTGTCCTTGTTTAGTTTATTTGATCATTTTTCATCAGGCAAATGCAGCTGTTTAGGCAAAAGGAAATAGAAACTACAGACCCGCGCAACCCAGAGGACTTCTAAAAAGGCATACGATTGCCATAAAAATTATTTCCTGTCCTGTTTGAATAATTTATTTTAGCTCTATACATATAGCACAGGTTAGTGTGGGTGTATAATTAACAGTCCTGAAAAGTAAGGCTTTGTTTGGTGATCTTGCAGGTTCAAATTAAGTTGTTTTTTTTCTCAACTTCCATACATTTATCTGTTTTTCTCATCTGGAGTCTTTCCGCCAAGAACAACAAGGAGCTACAGAATGGAAATGCATCTGCACATAAGTGTCCACATATCAGTAAAGGTTGGAACACACAGACGAGCACAGGCACACACCGGCAAACTTCTTGCTGTTAGTAGCTTTCACGTATGTTAACTCATGGCTCTGTGTGGTTTTGAATACCTTTGAAATGCATATTACAGGGCTTTGTTCAAGACTTCACAAGAGAGCCACTATGAAAAAAAAAAATTATTCTGGGGTTTTGAGAAGAACAAAAAAGCACTAATGATGAAATCTTATCATGTGACACGTTGACAGTGATTGTAGTAAGGTCCTTTGAGCTATGAGTTATACAGCAGATATTTTACATAGCTATAATTAGTTACAGATAAGTGTGTTTTTATGAATACTGGATAGGAATTCTGATACTAAATTGTTTGAAACCTATAGGTGTGGCTGTTATAAATTCGTCCACAACATCACTATGTGCTTTTGAGGTAGCAAACAAACAAACAAATTAAAAATCTCTATGCTATTTGTTCATTCTTCTCTGCTGCCAGTGGCTTTACTAACATATGACCACATTTAAACTGGTGCCGTTTTTATGCCCGAATCATTCAAAGTTCGGCATTAAGTGGCTCTGAAAATGGTCAGGCACATGGATTGGACTAAAAATAATTCAGTAAGAAAGCATTCAGTGTTCAAACAAAATTTTGAAAGACTTTCCGAAACCCATGCTCAAGATCAGTAAAAAAAAAACCCCAAAACAAACAAAAATCCCCACAAAAACACGATGAGAAGAAAGTCTGGCTACTTTGTCAGTGAACGCAAATTCATTGATTAAACTTCACATTAATTAATTAAACAAGAAAATGGGAAAATTAATAACTGTGAACACAAATCAGTAGATTAAATATCGCAGCTATTTCACCCGCTTCCCAGAAGCTGTGTTGTATCATTATATCAGTGACAAGAGGAGAAAAAAATGTTGTGCGAAAGGACAAAGGACCCCACGATGGAGTTTTGCAGATCCTGAGGAAACTGCCTTTGTGCCCCAAGCTGACTGTGATGTATGGCACGAGGGGGATCTGATCTCGTGGTGTTTTCTCAGAAAATAACTGAGGATGATATATGGCTCAGTCGACATGAGCTGATAATCTGTTTATTGCTTTTTAAATAAGAAAGTCATGGGGCACGCTTAAATAAAATGTTTGCAATTGACTGCTACAGTATTGACACGGGTAACGAGTTTGCAGTTCTTTGCCTGTATAGACCTAGGCGCCGGACATAACCACAGTCTTTGGCTTAGTCACTCACCTCAGCTTCCTTTCTAAGCCTTTTAATCCCAGCGTGGCTGTAAACCGCCGCTCCAACTTTGCTACTGAAAGAAGAACATGATTCCCCGGAGTCGTGATAATAATAATGAATAATAATAATGGATTGGATTTATATAGCGCTTTACAATACCACTATTCATTCACACACTGGTGGAGGCAAGCTACAGTTGTAGCCACAGCTGCCCTGGGGCAGACTGACAGAAGCGAGGCTGCCATATCGCGCCATCGGCCCCTCTGGCCAACACCAGTAGGCAAGTAGGGTAAAGTGTCTTGCCCAAGGACACAACGACCAGGACAGAGAGGCCAGGGATCGAACCGGCGACCTTCCGGTTACAGATGCGATTCCCAACCCCCTGAGCCACGGTCGTGAGCCATTTTTTACACGCTTTTCCCAGCAATCACATCATCGTGCATGCGAGAACCCAAATGCCTGATATAATCGAATCGTGAGATGGTTTTTAACCTGATAGTACACAGTCTAATTGCACCCAGGTAAGAATGTTGGTGGTAACAATCTGGGGAATTTATTTATCTTACCTCACTCCCTACATGTAAGACAGTTGTGTGACCTATCCTGAGAAATTTACCTGAGTTCATGTGTGAAAATTGTCTGTCAGAGAAAGAAGCACGCAGCACTGTTTTTATCTTGATTTTAGTCCCTAAATCAAACAGCATGTTTGTTCAAACAGCCATGTATTGAAAACTACAGCACTGTTTTTAGTTGTATTTGTGAGATGACGGTGAAAAGCTAGAAGGACTGACCATCAGCCTAACGAGAACTAGATTACCTCATTAGATCCAGTCATTAAAATCATCCTTTCTGCTTGTTCTTGCATGAGCAGGCCTCCCATTGTGGCCCAATCAGTAAGTGCTAGTGCTTTTCAGTGCATTGGATTGCCTGAAACCGAGCGGCCCAAATACCTGCCCATCCACAAAAGGGAAAGTTGTGTGCCTCCTTTCAAAGCGGCATCTGTTTCTCTCTTCTTTCCGTCTATTCTGCATGTTTGCTTTGCTCAAAGATAAAGTCTCCCAGAGCTTGACTTTTCCAGAGGCTAAACTAATTCAATTAGAAGGGACATGTTTGAGTGTAACCTAGAGTTGCACCAGTATGAACCAACATTGCGGAACAGGGCACACTGTTGTGCAGATGAGAGTCTGTCAGGCCAAACGTTCTGTGTTGATAATAATAAAGCCAACATAAATAACTAATCTCAGGCACGAACTTTGCTGTAAGAGAATTCATTTTGTTACTTGATCTTTAGGCTTGTCACTTTTTATATTTCGTACTTCACGGCGAACTTGCACTTGGTCTAGGTCTTTCTGTTGGGAATGCCATGAACAAACATGGAAAAGTGAAGAAGAGATTACATGTTTTACCCTAAGCCTCTAATTGAAAACATTTACGTGTTCTCATTCAGTAGTAAATAAAAAAAAGTGCTCAGAAAAGGCAAAGGCTTTCCTGAACCTCATTCAAAGCCTTCTTTGAAGACTCTTTAGTTTAAATCTTTGGGGTACCAGGGAAAGTTCAGTGCTTGATCCTGCTGATGCGTTACATTCACACTCTGGAATATATGGCAGCTTTGGGAATAGTGTGATATGCCTGTTTTAATTAAAGCCTGTGTGTATGCGTCTCTCATTGCTATGTAATTCTATGGACTGTATGCGAGGTGCTTTCTGTAATAGGCATATTTATGGTCCATGTGAAATAATCCATGGCTAAACTATTGGTTCTACTTAATCCCATTCATAGATGCCGTTTTTAACAGATATACCAAAAAAAGGCTGCATGCATACAGCATTCAAGCATTCCCTTTACTTTAAGAACTGAAAGACATCAACATGCGCTACTGCACATTAACTGTTGCGCTGTTTGATTGTACTACAACGTCTTAAAAAGATATATTCAAAAGTTGTATTCTTTAAATGTAAAGTGATTTTTTTATAACGCCTGCAAATCAGAAATCCAGTATCTCAAATAATAACGATCTTTCCTAAGATCAATCAAAAGATACAATACAGAAATGTCCAGCGTTTGTAAGGTATGTTCATTTATATACTCAATACATAAGTCTGTGGCTCCTTTCACACAAATACTTGCATATTTTTGAGTAATTTCAGCGCAGTGTGGGATTGAGGCAATCAGCCTGTGGCCCTGCTGAGGAGTTATTGAAGCCCAGGTTGCTTTGATTGCGACCTTCACCTTGTCTGTATTTTTATGTCAGGTGTTTCTCATCTTCCACTCAACAGCATCCCATACATTCTCTATGGGGTTCAGATCAGGGGAGTTGGCTGGACAATCCAGCTCGCACGCTCAAGACAGATGTTTTAGAAATAACACATCATGTGTTAATTTTTAACACATCTGCGTGTCTTGTTAAGGACTAAACACACGTTGTTTTGAACACCGTCACTGTGTAGCACATTTAGCACATTCTCTGTATTTAAATATTTCTACAAACTGAGCAACAGTCTAGAAGTTTTTCTCCAGGTAAGACGTTTCTAACATTGTCTCGGTTAGCTACAGTATAACAGTTGTAGCTCCTTTCTTGAATCTTCTCCTTGTGAACATCTCACAAGTTCTTCAATTGACTTTTTTTGACAATCCTCTCAAGGCTACAGTCACCCGTGTTGCTTTTGCACCTTTTCCTACCACACATTCCCTTCCAGTCAACTTTCCATTAACATGCGTCGAAACATCCGATTTACTCTGTGAGTAAACTCTATGAACAGCCAGTCTTTTCAGATGTGGTTTACCCACCTCATGGAGGGTATGGATGATTATCATCTGGACAACTGTCAGCAGTCTTCCTCATGACTGTGGTTGCATGTACATATTTTATTGAAAGAAACATGGTATTTATACTGTTTAAACAATAACGGACTCAAAATCAAAATATTCTGATACTCTGAATATATGAACATAGACAAAATTTGACAACGACTTATATTTAAGTTCCCAAATCTTATGCCATGATCACTATCCACCCCCCAAAACCACGAAAGCCTAAGAATGATGAATGAGAAGCCGTACCATAACAAATGCAAATCAAAACTAGAAATGAGAAACCAAAATAATACCAAAAAAAGTATCAAAACAGGAAAAAAAAACCCTTAAACAATACAGATGTAAATGAAGGTGCTTTTGTGATTCAATTATTTTGTTTTTATTGCATGTTTCCAGAACTTTCTTTCGTTGCCTTTACTTATTTTTACTCTTGTTCTTTGTTAAATTGTAATGAGTCATAAAATAACACAGTTGCCTCAGTTTTTAAAGAAAGTAATTCCACTGATTACAGGGACCTGTAGTTAGAAGAGGCAATCTGATTATGATAGAGGTACAACGTAAAGGCAAACAAACCAGAGAGAATAAATAAACATTTTGCAATACTGACTTCCAAAAAGCACCCTCACTTACATATATTATTATTTACTTGTTTTCTTTCCCTGGGATTAATTGCTTGTCTAGTGGTTTTGGTTTCTCATTCATAGCTTTGATTATTTTTTTGTTTATGGCTTTGATTTTCTTATTTATATATTTTCCTTTCAGACTTTTTTGTTTCAGAAATCCTTATCATGGTGCCTCAAAAAACCATTATGGTGACTTAGACAATCAAAGTGAGTAAGCCTCCATTATTTCTCCCGTATTTCGTCACAATGGTTCCTTGAATCGCTGTGATAAGGAAACACAACAAAGCTGGACATGCAGTGGGTAAAAGCAGACGTATCAGTCGATCGGAAAGACAGATATGTGAAAGTACAAACTTAGAAGTTTACTAGTTGAATAAAGAGACACACAAACTCACCAGTTGACTTAGCAACAATTCTAACAACTTGATCTCCACCGACCTGGTCTTATGAAGGTTTCTCGTATGCAGTCTTTTACTTTTACTTTCTTTGCATGTGGTATTTCTTTGTATTGTCCAGACATATGAACTTACTGTGTTTTTTCTCACTCTTTGTGCAGGGATGTGATACCACATGCTACGTATACTTACCAGGTCCAAACAATCTCCAGGCAAAGTGAGAGTGAGCCATCTCCACCTTTGGTGCATCAACTTGGGGCACCCTATTGTGGTGATGGTCGCATCCAAAGGTAACAGGCACCACATATATATATATATATATATATATATATATATATATATATATATATATATATATATATATATATATGTATGTATATATGTATGTATGTATATATGTATGTATATATATATGTATGTATATATATATGTATGTATATATATATGTATGTATATATATATGTATGTATATATGTATATATATATGTATGTATATATGTATATATATATGTATGTATATATATATGTATATATATATATATATAAAAAAAAACACCCAGCACGCCCCTGCGGGCGGTTTATCCTTCAAGCTCGGGTCCTCTACCAGAGGCCTGGGAGCTTGAGGGTCCTGCGCAGTATCTTAGCTGTTCCCAGGACTGCGCTCTTCTGGACAGAGATCTCCGATGTTGTTCCCGGGATCTGCTGGAGCCACTCGCCTAGCTTGGGAGTCACCGCACCTAGTGCTCCGATTACCACGGGGACCACCGTTACCTTCACCCTCCACATCCTCTCGAGCTCTTCTCTGAGCCCTTGGTATTTCTCCAGCTTCTCGTGTTCCTTCTTCCTGATATTGCTGTCATTCGGAACCGCTACATCGATCACTACGGCCGTCTTCTTCTGTTTGTCTACCACCACTATGTCCGGTTGGTTAGCCACCACCATTTTGTCCGTCTGTATCTGGAAGTCCCACAGGATCTTAGCTCGGTCATTCTCCACCACCCTTGGGGGCATCTCCCATTTTGACCTCGGGACTTCCAGGTTATACTCGGCACAGATGTTCCTGTACACTATGCCGGCCACTTGGTTATGGCGTTCCATGTATGCCTTGCCTGCTAGCATCTTGCACCCTGCTGTTATGTGCTGGATTGTCTCTGGGGCATCTTTACACAGCCTGCACCTGGGGTCTTGCCTGGTGTGATAGACCCCAGCCTCTATGGATCTTGTGCTCAGAGCTTGTTCTTGTGCTGCCATGATTAGTGCCTCTGTGCTGTCTTTCAGTCCAGCTTTGTCCAGCCACTGGTAGGATTTCTGGATATCAGCCACCTCCTCTATCTGCCGGTGGTACATACCGTGCAGGGGCCTGTCC